>NC_053393.1:318474290-318790995 GCF_905171765.1 Bufo bufo
CAAGGAGGGAAAACAGTACACCTCTCTGAACAGTGTCTGGGAGGCTGTGGTTGCTGCTGCACGCAATGTTGATGGTGAACAGATCAAAACACTGACAGAATCTATGGTTGGCAGGCTTTTGAGTGTCCTTGCAAAGAAAGGTGGCTATATTGGTCACTGATTTGTTTTTGTTTTGTTTTTGAATGTCAGAAATGTATATTTGTGAATGTTGAGATGTTATATTGGTTTCACTGGTAAAAATAAATAATTGAAATGGGTATATATTTGTTTTTTGTTAAGTTGCCTAATAATTATGCACAGTAATAGTCACCTGCACACACAGATATCCCCCTAAAATAGCTAAAAGTAAAAACAAACTAAAAACTACTTCCAAAAATATTCAGCTTTGATATTAATGAGTTTTTTGGGTTCATTGAGAACATGGTTGTTGTTCAATAATAAAATTAATCCTCAAAAATACAACTTGCCTAATAATTATGCACTCCCTGTATTTCATCTTGCATCCAGGCTAGAAGCGGATGACACGTTCTCTTTAAACAGGCTTCCCTATTTGAGAGTAGACTATGTATGACAGAGGAAGAGAACCTGAGCCCTATGATACATAAGATTATATCACCTGGAGCAGGATTTCATATATACAAAGACTTACACATTTATGTTTTTATTTCTACATTTATTTTTCTGTATATTGTAATATAGTACTGACAGCGAGATGTATAGCTAATATCCTGCACAATTCTCCCAGTTAAGAAGTTAAACAGATCAAAGCCTGAACACGAAGGGGAAACTCAGTCAACACATTTCAGACAACACTAGTCCTTATTCATAACGTTCAGGTCAGTGTGTGCATGCTCTGACCTGTATATTCGTTTCTGCTGTGTGGAACATGAGTTTCTACTGGGAGAATTGTGCTAGATCTTATCTGCACTTGTTGCTTCAGGAGACTTGGAATTTTGTGCACGCTTAGGTAAGCTGACAATCTCTGTGTCTCATTAAAATTATTATTCAAATGAGTAATCTTTTTTTTACCTGATACAATATTTAGATGGTTTTTTTGATAGACATGAAAAAGATAATACAGAAAATCTCTTTCTAGGACAACTATAAGATGCTCCAAGAGAAACATGGAGTGGGTGGCACTGCCCTTGCTGAGAGGCATCCCAAAGTCCTATATAAGCATTTGGCTAAGAACATCTACACTACAATATACCGTCCTGTTGTTGAGGCCACCTATAAAAGTGCAATGCAATATGCAAAATAAAAGCCTTTCTTATGTAGCCTCATGATTCCTTTCTGCGGAAGTGCCATGGATGTGTTCACATTGTCTCCTGTAGGCCACTTAGGTTAGTAGCAACCATCGTAATCTTTACTGCATGCAGGCCCTATTGGTTGTCTAAACACCTTGTAAGTGAGCCTATCCCCATTCGCAACCTCCACCAATAAGCCAGAGTGGTGAGTAATAAGAGGATCCATAGATTACGTGGCTTACTTGCATTTAGTTTTACACAGGTCATTGTGTAACGGTCCTATGAAACTGAGCAATTTTTGTGCCTATATAGAGAACAAGCATTCATAGAATGTTGGTTCCCAATAATAGATTTGTATAATTGTGCCACCAATCAGCCGATAAATGATCAAATGCTTGCTTGTCATCTGATAATCATCTCCGCTGTAACCAGGGAGGTGCTGCTGATAATCAACAGGACCCGAATAGAAGGGAACGATTTGTGTAACGCGAAACATCCCCTATTCACTCTGCATCGGCTTGTTAATAAACGAATGTAAATAGCGATAAACACATTAATCAGTGTCGTTCTGCCAAAATCTGGCAGGCCATTAGGGCCTTATGCTTCATTTGTTGGAAATGGAGATTAATTAGTAACATAGTACATAAGGCCGAAAAAAGACATCTGTCCATCCAGTTCGGCCTGTCATCCTGCAAGTTGATCCAGAGGAAGGCAAAAAAAAAAACCCTGTGAGGTAGAAGCCAATTTTCCCCACTTTAGGGGAATAAAATAAATTTCTTCCCGACTCCAATCAGGCAATCAGAATAACTCCCTGGATCAATGACCCCTCTCTAGTAGCTATAGCATTTAATATTATTACAATTGGAATTGAAAATGTGGGTGGCTGGAATCCTTCAGCTACAGTAATTCTAAAGGCGAGTTCACATCACACCGTTTAGCTTTCCGTTCTTCTGATCCATCAAAAGAGGTGAAAAAAATATATAAAATCCTGTTGCATCAGTTATGCATAGAATTGTATAGGATTAGTTTTTTTTTACAGGATCCTGGAAAAAAAAACGGATCCTGTTGCATCATTTGTCATCCGTTTGTGTCATTTCCATCTAAGATCCCTTTTTTTTAGATGGAAAAAAAATGACTGCATGAAGGACTTTTTTATTTCCGTCTAAAAAAACTGATCTCAAACGAGAATAGCTCAAACGGATGACAATTGATACAAAGGGATCTGTTTTTTGCCAATCTTTTTTTTTTCTCTTCTCTGATGGATCTTGAAGAAAAAAAATTAGGGGATTCTTTTAAAAACTGACAACCCCTTCAACGAGATCTCCTGCTTCCCTTACTGCTTTTTTTTTTTTTTTTTGTATAAGACGAAACATTTAATATGAATATAAAACTTAGCTGGACTTTTCATACTTTTGTTTAGTTATCGTACCTGTCCAGCCTTTGCATTTTCACACATGAATGTCTCAAAAAATTTGGTGAAGACTGGAGAATTGTCATTAACATCGAGGATTTTTATGGTGACAGGAACACTTCCAACCTGTGCGGCGTTATCTGAAGGGTTAAAGAAAGTAGCACATTTTTATATTTTTGATAATGCAGTATATACTCAGTACTAATTATTTTTATTTGTACTTTATATCATGCTTAAAAATATTCAATGAATCTTTGAAAAAAAATATTTCCTCATTGAAGTCAAAGGCAAAAAGCTTTCACTAAGGAAATAAGGGGTATAGGCAGACCTGGAAGATGGTGGGTTTTGGGTTTTCATTAGCTGTAAGCCATAAAGATCAAAATTAAAATAAATAAATGCTTGAAATAGATCACTCTGTGTGTAATGAATCAGTATGGATTTACATTTTTGAACAGAATTACTGAAATAAATTAACTTTTCAATGATATTCTAATTTACTAGATGCACCTGTATACAGTGCTATGAGTCTGCTCTGGAGTCTCCAATGCAAATGTGAATATATCCAAAGAGACACAGGACATAGAAAAGGCTGCAGAAGGTGCTAGGTGTGCAATGTTCTGCTTCATAAAAAATAATAAAAAAAAGAAGATATTAACAGTATGTGAAAATGTTACTTACTCATCTCCATTGCTAAGAGTGTGAGATTATGCCAAGCGACGTCTTCCCTATCTAAAGGCCTTGCTGTCATCAGTGCTCCTGTGGTAATATCAACATAGAAATATCTTCCAGGATCACTGTTCCTGTCAATAGAATACCGTGCAAGTAAAAAGGCAAAAATTGCTCTAAAAAATTATAAAAATGTCTCCTTAGCAGTCCTAATTGCCCTTAAAATGAATGACAATTCCATACAGTTGCCTGGCATATCAATATTATATGCTCCAAACCACAAAACCAGGTACAACACCTTGTAGGGCTACATCATCTAAATGTATTAGTGCCTTACAGTTTAGTGATCTGTATATGCAAATAATAGTGCAAATGAGATGCTAAGTGCACCAAGGGGTGGGCCCAAACCATTCTGTGAACCCTTGCTCCTACAGCTTCCTCTGCCAGCCATTCCCTCCAATTTCTGGATTGACAGGCTCAGGCGAGATGACTATGCAGGAACCTGGTCCTGGCAATCAAGAAAGAGAGGGAGGAACTGACAGAGGAATCAGGAGGAGCAAGGGTGCACAGAGTGGCTTGGGCCCACACTGGGTTCACTTAACTGTTTATTTGTATATGGACTAAAAGTACTTTTTCTCCAGAAAAAACTACTGTGAATCTAAGTGAAGGGTATCATTAGATTCAGCTGACCTAGCCCAATGTTGTGTGCCTTGTTAACAATATATTTTAATTTCCCTTTAGCATACAATATTTGACATGTTCCTATGACCTGAAGTAGGGGGCTGATTTTCAATAGAGATCAGGCATTTTATATGCTGAATTATGTTGTTCTGCCAAACGTTACCAACTGCTGTAATCATTATTTTTCTTTCTTTAATTATGATCTCAATTATATAGTGCTGACATAATCCGCAGCACTTTACAGACATTATCATTACTTGCTATCCCCAATAGAGTGCACAATCTAAGTTTCCTATCAGTATGTCTTTGTATCAGGAGGAAACTGGAGTACCTGGAGGAAACCCACATAAGAACAGATTTCTACCCCCTCTGTGTGTCAGCATCATGATGAAGGGGATGGCTGTATGGCTCAGTATATTAGGTAAGCCAGCCTCCGTCTCCATCTTGGATGATTTAAACATAGAGAAGGGGGGCTGGCTTAGCTAATGAACTGGCCCATGCAGCCATCTTCTTCAGCATGACGACACACAGAGGGGAGGAGGAAGCCTCTATCTGTATCGGAACGTCACTGATGTCACAGCAGAAGCTGTAACCACATGACAGGGTCTGAGATTGAACCATCTTGTACAGTTTTCCAAATTAAAGTATATTGGAAAGTTTTATTCATTTATATTTGCAAACCAAAGGACATTTATGTTGAAAGGCAACCCTTTAAAATTAGAGACTCAATAAAATAGACTAGGGACAAAATGAAGCAAGTGTCATATTCATGGTCCTGCTCCTAAGTGAGGCCTCTCAGCCAGAAGGGTTTGAAATGGTTTATGTTGCAGCCTTGTTTTCAGCTTCCTTAAAGAGGACCTTTCATGGGTCCAGACATTATGAAATAACTACCAGGATATGTAGGGCATAGTGCACTGATGTAATATTACTTACTATTTTTTCTGGGTGCCGCTCCGTTCGCCTGCTGTGCCCCTGCAGTTTTCTCGGCTGGTATGCTAATGAATAGCATCTGTACAGGGAGGAGGAGACGGCCATGTTTCTCAATAGGCGTCTCCTTCTCCCTGGCTGTAGCACGGTCTAGGCACAAGGAGAGCGTCATAGCCAGGGAGAAGGTGAGCTGTTTTCTCTCCCTATTGAGAAACATGGCCGTCTCCTCCTCCCTGTACAGATGCTATTCATCAGCATACCAGCCGGGAAAACTGCAAGGGGGCACAGCGGGCGAACGGAGCGGCGCCCAGAAAAAAATAGTAAGCAATATTACATCAGTGCACTATGCCATACATATCCTAATAGTTATTTCATAATGTCTGGACCCATGAAAGGTCCTCTTTAAGAGCAAGGCCATGTCATTGGGCACTTACAGACTTTTGTGGAGGCATATAGATTTTTTATTTTACTGTCATGCCATGTTTGATTTAGTGCACCATATGGAACACCAAACAGCTGAATGTGGAGCACTGCCACTTAACCTGCTGTATATGGTTCTGCATATGTTCTAAGGGTACAGATTAATATCTCAATTTTTTTCTGTGTGCATCCTACAATAGTACAGATTGCTGGTGACAAGAGCACATTACAGGAGAAATAAGCCATCCATCCTGCCACCTTGTATGTGGCAAAATCCTCCTTAATTCTCCATTAACCAGCCTCAGTTACTTCAAAACCCATCTAGAATGAATTACAGGGTTTGATTTGTTAGAAATGTCTTGCAAGTTCTTTCAACATTTTCTCATTTTCTTGACATTGAAGGTCAGGTCAGCATTAAAGATTATGATCATTGTGCCATATTAATCACTAATGCTAAGCTTCACAGGCTATACCTTTGTTCTGAATTCTCCATTTTCTCAATTAATAACCAGACTCTGAACTTACATTATTCTTCATATGCAGACCACAGGAAAGCCTTTTATATTATCTAAAAGTTTTGTTCTAAAATTGTAATTTGCTGTTGAGTTTAATACACTTTTCTGTGCAAATTAGGTGAAACTTTTTTTCATAATTTAAAGGGTTATTTCACTTTTTTATACTTTTTTTTTAATTTCCCCCCAACAAACCTGTGGAGTCAAGGTTACCTGTTACCCACCTCTTGGTTCCGGATCCTTCAGTTCACAAAATTTTTTGCCCTTTCTCTGGTCAACAAATGTAAACTTCTGGAACAGATGGCCCCCCAAATGGCAAGTGAGTGATGTGCTGCTTGGGGGACATGCCACTGCTGCAGAAGCACACTTGAACCCTTCCATGCTGAAAGTTTACATGCGGGAACCAGATCATGATGAAAAGAGCGGGGGACTAAAGGAGCCACAACCAAGCAGAAGGGAGCAGGTAAGTTTGCATGACTACAGAGATCCGGTGGGGGGAGCGGAGAATGTAAGGTAAAATGATACATGCTATAGGCACTCACATACAGTCAGGGCTGGCCTTTGCTGGATAATGCCATGCTGGTACCCTCTGTTGCCTCCTCCCAAAGAGTACTGTCATAATGTCTATGCAGTACCATACAATGCATATTTATAATTCCCATTCAGTATGGTAGCAATGTTATATGTTGGCCAAATAACACCTCTATACAGGCACTCTCACGTTGCTGGGTGTGAGGGAGCCTGGTTGCTTGCAGCAAGTTATTTAAGGCGCAGTATTTTAGCGGTATATCACTCCCATAGCAATCAGATTATAAAGGCTTGTATACTGACCTGTATACAGCCCAGGGCCAACTCCAGGTTTATGTTGGCCCCTGGGAGGTAGAGTCACAATGGCCCTCCTTATGTCTCATCTTTTTTCGCCCTCCCAGTATACTATACACAAATAGAGGCACCAGCAGCAATTCTGTCACGTTTGAGGCATTTTTGCATTTTTGTTTTTCCACAGCATGTTTTTAACGCAGTATGGCCACTACAATTACAGAGATACCTTGTATGCAAAGAATAAAAACTCAATGTATAGGGGCATTCCCGGAGCAAAGAAATGTGTTGTACCATGAAAGATATTCCACATTTTTCAAAGCAGCACCAGGATCTGAGTATTTTGTAATTGCATCTAATTAAAAATGTTGTATAGCATTCTTCAATAAAATCTACCTGTATAGTGCCACCTGCTGTTTGTTCTTCTCTGTATTTCTCTGTACACCTTGCTAAGGTGGTCGCACATGCTCAGTTCTATCCTGCAACTGCTCCCTGTCCTATATATTGTTATTAGTTGTGACAGTTACAGGGAGAGAACTGCTGCAATAAGGAAACACTGCTGAGAACAGACACACCCCTGAGATGCCAGCTTGAAATAAATCTAACAGATCAATTTGAGCAATAGTTTAGGATTTCCGGATCCATGTGAAGTATAGGACTGGTTCTAGCTTTTACTAATGATGACCCTTACTCAGGATTGGTCATCAATATCAGATGGGCAGGGTCTGACACCCGGCACCTCCGGCGATCAATTGTATGAGGAGACAGCGCCCACAGTGTGCACGTGCTGTCTCTCTTCCTGTCTGCTGCTGCCTATGGCAAAGACCATAGACAGCCGCGGTGAGCAGGAAGAGAAGAGGGAGACGGCGCGTCCACACTGCGCTGTAATCGGCTGGGGTGCCGGACCCCACCGATCTGATATTGATGACCTATCCTGAGGATAGGTCATCAATAGTAAAAGCACGGACAACCCCCTAAGCACTATGTGATGTCTAATTTTAATTTTTTATATTAATCATGGACTAATCACTTTAAACGCAGAGTGCAGCAGTAGTATGCCCTGGTATCATTCCAACAGAGCTGATGTTGACCTGATGACCCTGGTGCAGACTGGAGCTCTATTTTTACTTCCAGATTAAAAGCATTCATAAGTATCTGTAGAGGTTGCTATTGTGGATCATTGGAGGTATGTTTTACATCCCTGTTAACTTCACTATAATCTGTGGTCTTCATGTTCATAGTTACTTACCTGACTGAGTTATTAGTTGCGTCTGGATCCCTGGCAGAAACAATCTGTATTGTTGTACCAATATCTACATTTTCTGAGACTTCCACAAAATAATGACTAGATTCAAACACAGGAGGCTCATCCACATCTTCAACACTAATGTGCAGGGTTGTGGTGTCGCGAAATGGACCCAGGTTAGAAAAAACGTACTTCAATGTGTGGGTTTGAACCTTCAATTTTCAGGATGTAGCTTTTTTTGCTTTCAAAGTCCAATGGCTAGGAAGAAAATATTTTCATAGAATTAAATATTCTACAGAAAAATCAACTTTACAGCAAAGCTTAAACTAAAATGGACATTCATTAATATAACCTTCTATGCTATGCATCACTTTTTGCTAAGATGTATTCCTTATTTTACACTGTGTTATCAACCTAGTTTACTTATGTTATTCGAAATGCTCATTATGAAAATAAATACATTTTCTGATAAGAAAGCATACTGCATGCCAGCTGAGAGCTACAGTGCATCAAAGAGTCTCAGCTGGCATTCTCTATACTGATGAGGGGCAAGAACTCCGAAAAAAAGTGTCTGTAAATGGGTCTCCGGGAGGAGACTATGACATGGCTGACATTCCCTATCATGTTTTAAGATTCTTTGGTGGGTGGGATACACAGACCACTCTCTGGTGGTGTGTACAGTACCCATTTATATTAACTTAGATTTTCCAAGACTTTCACCGATGATGAGTACGAGAGTTCTGTATCCCCTGATTTAAGAAAGTGGTGGTCATGCTTGTGCACTACTGCCCCATTCAAAGTCTATGGGGCTGAGAGATAGTGAGTGCTGTCCATTGAATGAAGTGGTAGTGAGCATAAGTAACATAGTAACATAGTAACATAGTACATAAGGCCGAAAAAAGACATTTGTCCATCCAGTTCGGCCTGTCATCCTACAAGTTGATCCAGAGGAAGGCAAAAAAAAAACCCTGTGAGGTAGAAGCCAATTTTCCTCACTTTAGGGAAATAAAAAATTCCTTCCCGACTCCAATCAGGCAATCAGAATAACTCCCTGGATCAACGACCCCTCTCTAGTAGCTATAGCCTGTAATATTATTACACTCCAGAAATACATCCAGGCCCCTCTTGAATTCCTTTATTGTACTCACCATCACCACCTCCTCAGGCAGAGAGTTCCATAGTCTCACTGCTCTTACCGTAAAGAACCCTTTTCTATGTTTGTGTACAAACCTTCTTTCCTCCAAACGCAGAGGATGTCCCCTCGTCACAGTCACAGTCCTGGGGATAAATAGATGATGGGATAGATCTCTGTACTGTCCCCTGATATATTTATACATAGTAATTAGATCTCCCCTCAGTCGTCTTTTTTCTAACGTGAATAACCCTAATTTTGATAATCTTTCAGGGTACTGTAGTTGCCCCATTCCAGTTATTAAGTTAAGTGTGCATTTAAACGGGGAATATGGCATCCTTGTCCTTATAACTAGTGAGAGTCCCAGCAGTTAGATCTAGAAATGCAATGGCATCTATCAACCATGGGCTCCCATGTTAAAGAAAAACAAAAAATCTGAATGTCTCTGTATCGAATAGCAAAATGTACTACCATATTCATTTCTATTGAAAAACGGCATATCAGTTTATTCCAACCTGACAAATGCGAAAAAAGACAATCTTTAGGCGTCCATTGGGTAAGTAAGACACAATAAATAATTTGCCATAGCTTGCTAAAACTTGACCCGGCACATACACCAAATGGACCATAAACTAGGAGGACATTGTAACATCATCATCTATCTTTAAATGTGATATTTTTGATTTTTCCTGAGATATTACTGAAGAAAACTTTTGCACTAGATTCTTCACATTATGAATCCTAGTAAACAAAGGTATTTGAATTAATCAAATTATCTTTATAAGAAATCACCTAAGAGAAGTTTAAAAATTGAAAAAAGCTAACTTTCTAAGTGAGTTAGTTATAACTGGACTAGTTTTTTAACATTTTTACATAATTTTCTTTTAAATATTCTCTGTGTGAAGCCGCCTATGTGATATATTGCTCCAAGCTGTCTGTGTTTGCTACTTTCTGACTTGTTCTAGAAGAACAATATGCATGTCTGGTCTTTTACTACTGGCTAATATAGGACAATTTATTAGTATCCGTAGAGTGACGGTCTTATCACACACAATACTTTACTTACTTTTCTGCTCTATGCACAAGCAATTCTCCATCTGCCTTATCTACAACAGCTTTGTCTAAGCATAATTAGCATTTATGGATCTTCAAGCTCCAATTAAAAAAACACATGAGCTTTATTGGTTTATAAATAATCCATGCTATCTTTTATTGCTTTTTATGGTGGAATGGTGTGAAAAATGTGTGGTGTGCAAATGCAACTATTGATAGAATCAGTCAAACGGGAGACAATTTATTTACAGAATCTCTGCTTAGATACACCACGGATGAAAAGACTACTTACAGGAAATAATACGTGTACAGCATTACACATTTTCATTACTCAAGACTTTGCTTTCAGGCTTAGAGCAGACTGTTTTATAGTAAATAAAACAAAACATGAAGAAAATCTAAATTAGACAGAACTTGCATCTGCTGGAAGATGTCAAGGATAATCTCTGGTAACACATATGGAAGGCCCTGGTCTGAAATCTGAATCTATTTTCTAGGTCAGTGATAGGCATCTGGCTCCTCCACAAGTTCTCTCCCTGTGGTCCCTTGCTACCATCTTCCATCACTGTTGTGTACACTGTGTACAATACACAGTGGGCCAAGTGAAAGTGGTTCTACAGGCTACAAATATTGATGGACTATCCTATGGACAAGTCATCAATATCATATTGGTAGAGGTCCAACACCAGGCACCAATCAGCTGTTTTGGGCTGCCCTGGTGCCAGAAACTACACTACTCAGCATTAAAATTGAAACATCAAAAAGGACAAGCCGTAAGGTTTTACAAATTGAAGAAGTAGCAGGTGTTGCTAAGATCTGCGGATGATCACATTTTCAAGCACCTAGCTCCAATTTGTGGCAGAGGAGCATAAAAGCCAGATTGAAAGCAAAGTTTTTTAGCCACATAAAACCTCAAAAATCAGATCAAGTTTTGTGGGATGACTGTGTGATGCCTCCTGTTTGCTGACATGCCAGGTATCAACACTTAGAGGAACAGAATCCTTGAACTGAGAGACCTTGGCTTATCACTTCAGCAGATCACTATGTGCGTAGGCTGAGATGTCACCACGTTGTGTGTCCTGGTGGTTGGGAGAACAGTTATGAACTGGAATGACAGCAAGAGATGCACAGAGGCAAACATCTGCACAGACTGATCATCTAATTAGAAGAATGTCGTGTAGTGATCCATTCTGCACTGTAAGTGAAATTGGACATCACATCCTAAGCCTAGGGTGGCAAACAGTGTCTTCACAAACCATAAGAAAGCGTTTGCATGACATTGGTCTATGAGCCAGAGGTCCAGCTACAGGTGTTTTATTGACCTCATGCCCCCACTCTCAAAGGCTATCATGGTGCCAGGAAGATGACAATGGAGGCTAGAATGGAGGTCTGTCTTCTTCGGCGATGAGTCCTACTTTTGTCTTGGATACAATGATAGGCGGAGATTTGTATGGAGACCTCATCGCTAATGCCATAAATAGGCCTTCACAAGGAATATCAAACTGGTCCCACTCCCGAGATTATAGCATTGTGGCACAATGTGCAGTAGTAGTAGGTCCCTGTAGTGTTCATTTCAGGTACACTAACAGCTCGGCGTTACATTGATATGGTTATGGAACCAGTGGTGCAAAGTGTGTGCATTTATGGGTGTGGTGATTATATTTGATACTGAATAAATCAAGATGTTTTGAATATTTTATTTCCATATTTTTATCAATTACATATAATTAACATGTCTATTGATCTTGTGATTTCCATAATTCCATGACATTTCTTTCTTGTTGTTAAAATTTCAATGTTGAAGACTATGTACAGTATACGGAGCTGGAAGCAGATCTGCTTCCAGAGTAAAAGCCATCAATATCTGTAGCTCAGAGAACCCTTTAAAGAAAATGCATACATGCAGTACTGTATGTTTGTGTACTACAAAATGCCATCTTCAGACCCTAGGGTTCCAGCCAGTAACATCTTTAATATCTTTATTTTATTGCAAGCATGTAATCTTTACTGTAATGAGAGCCTCTGTGGCACAAGTACTGGTATGGGCACATGAGCAAGGGACAAGTGTGCCCAAGAGCATCTGTGTCTGGTACATAATGATTTGCATCCTGTTATTGCACCACTAGTACACAAATATGAACGCATCTGTGGTTGACAATAAAATAGAACCATCTGTGGTTGACCCAAAAAGGGACATGTCAAAACTTTTCCAGCTATATTCTATATTTGCCAGCTTTTTATATGCATATTAGCAGGTATGTAAAAATAAGCATACGTTAAAGGGGTTATTCAACACCTATAATAACCCCCCCCCCCCCCCCAATGCCTGGGCACCTCATCTAGATTATATTTATCTGGCTCCCTGGCATCCGCGTTGCTCCTGATCCCCGCACGGCCGCCGATGCATCTCCACATCGCTCGGATCAAAACATCTGGTGACAGGGGAGCAGCTGATCAGAAGCGACGAAGGTGCCGGGGAGTAGGGTAAATATAATCTATATGAGGAGCCCGGTATTAAAATTACATTCAAGCTAGAAAGAGGCTAATTAAAATCATGAGAAACAGCAACATTTCTAATCACTTACATGCACAAAGAAAATAAGGTGTGGGAATTAGGGAATTAGGTGTGAGTCTTCTATTGGCATCCCATGGCAAAAGAAATCGGGCAGTATATAGGCTATAATTTATAAAATATTATTGTAAAATAAGATTTTGCTGCTGCTCACAAAGTTGCATTTCATTTAGCAGCTTTAAATAATTCACCTTTAAATAAACTATTGTGACAAGTGCCTTTCCTCCAGGGTTCTAGTTAGCATGTTAGTGTAATTTGTATTAAATTTATATTCACCATATGGAGGATGTTGTCATTCATTGAAAAGGTGCTAAAATACAAATAAAAAATTGCCACTTTCAATTAGCATCTTGCTGAATATGTAGATCAACAAACATGAGCAAAAGTGACACGTGCCAGTTAGGGACATAAATACTAATACGTTGAATGTAGAAAATAGATTGGATTTTCTAGAACCGATCCTACCGAATGCCAGGAAAAGACGCGATGATCAATCAATAAACAGACATTTTTTCCTAAGAGATTAATTTAACCGTCCATTCTTACAAGAAACTATAGTTAAATTTTACTCTATATGCCATTAGGAAGAATTATTATCGTAAGTTATAGTTAATTATTCTTTAGTTATTTACTACCTGAGGGAAGTAATTACTGGGATTGCTTCCCATAATAAAGGGACAGAGTAACCCTGAATATTCACTACACTATGTGTCAACTACAGCTACTCAAAAGTGTAAAAGCTGCCTATCTTGGCTCAATATTTATTCTATCTCTATCAACTAGCTACTAAACTATTGTGCTGCCATCTAGTGGTCAATGTAAAAACTGCACTTCATTTTTTTAAAGCTAAAAAGATGGTTTAAATATTATTATTAAATGATAAGACACAAGTCTTGGAAATAATGTGCTTGAATCTTTAGTTCAACATTATTTTATTTTGAAAAGACTTTGCACTGACATACTTTATAGATAGCTAAAGGTACGGCCACACAGTCTGGTTTCTGCATGCAGTTTTGGAAGCCAAAATCAGGAGTGGGTCATAAAAGGATTGACTGGGACAGATACAATGTCTCCTCTTTTTTTAATTCACTCCTGGTTTTGGCTTCCAAAACTGCATGCAGAAACCTGACCGTGTGGCCACACCCTAACATTATATTACTATGGCTTTGATGTGGTTGCCATACATTTTATACTGAGTGATAGTGTACTTACAGATGAATGTTTCTATGTAGATCACATTTAAATGTAAGTGCACATTGTAAATGTTGGGGTGAGGTACTGAAGTCTCAGTATTTTAGTTTTGATTGACAAACAGGAGAGGGGGTAGTAATTGGAAAGACCTCACGCCTTCCAGGTTTTACTCAACTCTACCACAGTACAATTTATTTAACCCTATATGAAGGAAGGGTAGTGATGCTCTTTCTGTTAACATGTACAGTATGGCTTACAGCTAATATTTTCATTTGTAGGGATGGCAAGGGAACAGAAGAGCAAACAAATGCTTAGCGTGCTGTAAATACAATAGTAGGAATTTACTTCAAATCAATATCAACTAAACATTTGTTAAAAGTTAAAAAGTAATCTATTTTGTATTATAAACCTTTTTTTATATTTTGCACCAGTTTCCAGTTCTTTGAATCAAGTAATTATAGAGGTTTGCCAGCTTTTGACAAATAAAGCCGAATCAATATATAAATAAAATGTTATACAACTTCCTAAAATACTTTGGGGGACATTTAGGAAGATGCGCCTGCTTTGCATTTGTCTCTTAATAAATTAGTCGCATCTCTGGCCCTCCATGCGCCAGAAACTTGAGCTACACCAGATTCTAAGCCCCTGCTAAGCCCCATCTCTTTTCTTCCCATTTCAGAAAGTGGTGAGCACCAAGAAGCTTAAAAAGTCACAAATTATGGCCCAAATATGGCATGCTCCATAATTTGCAACTTTTTAAAGGCATAATAGGGATTATACAAGCTTTCATAAATATTCCCCTTTATGTTTCAATTCCTCACTATTTTCAAGATATTTCTTATCATACATAGATTGCAAACCTTGACATAGTTAGTCCTCCTCTCAGCTGTGAAAATAGATGCAATCTAGTCCAGACAATGCTATTATGTACACAATTATATGTCCTTGGATAAAGCCATGATAATTCGACTAAAGTAATGTATTGTGAACAAAGGTGCATTTAGAAAAAAAAATCTAATGGTAAGTTCCATCCAATATGTAGTACCCCAGAGTGGCGCTACCATTCCTACACCCTGCTACTGTCTCCAATAGGCTAACCATAATGTCATCTTTTATTCCAGGTCCTTTACACTGTGCCTTCCTATTATTGCTATTTAACTGGTATTCGTTGTAGTTCATGTAATGTGCCTGGTTCACCAGCAGGTGGCAGCGGATATGGCAGAGAGATCTTTAGATAGAATGGAACTTACCATTCCATTCTCCTCCCTGTTGGGCAGAAGTGGGCAAGTTCTGCTTCCTACCAAAGGGGAGACTGCATGAAGTGTTTAGTCATTCTTAGTCTATTCTAGTGTTGGAAGCAGATAAGTAAAGATCTAGCAGAGAGGCTTCCTCTCTCCAGAGGGTAGCAGCTCATAGATCACCATCACTCCTTATAGATTAAGAGACAGAGTATTACGAGGGGTCAACAGCCAAAGGCACTCCACTCTAAAGGTACCAGACCAGTCCTAAAGTCTAGCTACCAGACTAAAGCTGAGTTTAGCACAGCAGAGAAGGAGAAAGTAGAATATTCAAGTTTGTCAGGCAGTTTTCCCAAAACCTGCTGGATCCAAGAGAAAGATCACTTCTTGTATGGATGCAAGTAGATTCAAGTAAAGCTGTCGAACTTTATAAAGTCTGGACTTGACTTATTTTCCACCTCCACCTTTACTCTCCCCTTTATTGCTTCAGAGCCTAACCCTGGGGAGCGACGGTATCAAGGTAGGAGCACCATAACACACCATAACACACAGTCTATTAAGGCCACACCACTCGGCATTCCTATAAACCTAGGACAGCGATCAGCCCTGGGGTGTGGCACATTGAAAATACTGAACTACCCTGTCCACACAGTTCTTCAGTTTCAGACCACCATCATTCGGCACATTGGGTTGGGTAAATGAAATTTTGGAGAATATACATTTGTAATGATAACGTTTCTAGATGCAGAATTGAATATTTTAAGTATCCATTAAGATGTTATTTCATGGATGATCCAGTGGACATCTTCTCTAATTATACACTGGCCCATCCAGTCACCTTCCATAGCTAAGTTAAAATATTCCATATTCTTTTAATTTCATCTATCTTTTCTCCAGTTTATCTTATGACCTCTACTTCATTAGCTTTCATTGCCAAAGAACTGTCAAGCCTTTAAGAAAGTCAGCATAAACTTGAACATGATGATGAGTTTGTTGAATGATGGATCATTATTATTAAATGAATTAGCGACTGCTTGGGATGGGTCTGTACTTACAGCTTGCTGGTGAAGTGCTTGACTAAATATGAACATTTTTCTCATTACTTATTACCTAAAGGACAGATCTTTACTAGTTTGTAGGATTGACCTTGAATAAAACATAGTTAGCACAGGTTCTAAATCTTATTATATATAAAAGTGGTAGTAAAGTGGGTATGGACCCACTCTGTTGCTGAAAGGATTTGACTTCTGAGGCTGGTAAAAGCGGCCCCCTGGTCTTCACCTTTTCAACCCTATTCAGGAATCTGGTCTCTGTTGCAGTGGAACCACCAGGCTGCTGCCTCTTGGAGTAGTCTCTGCTTAGTGGCAACTGATCCAGGCGGGCCATGAGTCACCAGTGCGTGGCACCAAGGGGACAGGCAAAGTTGTAAGTGGACACACTGAGATCAGGCAGACAAAGTTTGTTCAATCCAGTAAACTAACCAAAATGTCTGAGCAGGCAGTGCAGGGTTGGTTTTCATAAACAGGCAGGGGTCAGGCGAGGAGGAACTGGTACAATATAGTAAATAGGCAGAAGTCAGGCACAGAAGATCAGAAGGTAACCCACCTTCACAGAGGCTACTAAGCTAAGGAATACTTTTGCTTGGACTTCTTCCCATAGGGATACCAGTAGAAAGACAGTCATTGGCTAGAGACTAACGCAACTTGGCCCTTGGAGAGCCAAAGAGGGCATTCGATTATGTCCTATGGGCAGATAGGGCTGCAGCTAGGAACTGGGAGGTCAGACTGACTTAGCATGGAGCAGGCAAAGACTCTGACAGATGAGAAGCAGGATTATGCCAGTGGACATGGACCAACTATGCAGGCACCAAACTATTAGCACTCTGGTAGCTGTACCTAGCAGGAGCAGGGTGATGCCGGTTGGTGCTTTAGAAGTTCTGTTATGTAAAATTAAGGCTTACCTTTTTAACAGTGATTACTCCAACTTGGTATATTGGGTCTGTTGAAACATCAAACATCTCAGGTCCATCTCCATCTATAATGGTGTATTTCATTTCTGCATTTACTCCTTCATCTAAGTCCATTGCTAGAACTCTTCCAACAGTTGAGTTTACAGGTGATGATTCTAAAACGGTCATTTGGTAGTGTTCTGAATAAGAAAGAAGAGAGATAAAGTAGAAATTAGAGAGTTAGTGAAAAAAAAGTAGGGAGAGTGAGGAAAGAAAGAAAGAAAGAAAAAGAAAGAAAGAGAGAGAAAGAAATAGGGCAGGAGAATGAGGCAGAGAAAGACAGATAAGAAAGGAGAAAGACAGAAGAAAGAAAAAGATAATAATAGAGGGAGAGAAAGAACAAAAGAAATAAGATAGAGAGAAAGAATAAAATAAATGAACGAAACATTCTTACTTGTAGCAGACTGAACAAGGAGAAAACACTCCCATACTGATCAATCACATGCATAAGGTTGGTATTACACTACCTGAAGGATGATATTGATAACACATCCATCTGCAGTCGTTTCTACTGGCTTGATGCAAATTGAATGTGGGAGGAATGTTTGCTACTGCAGTTGTTCCTCCCTCATTCTCTTCTATTCATTAACAGCAGCACATCCCTGATTATACAGGAAGATGTGCTGCCGATAATCTGGCATCTTTCATTCTAATAAAAGATGCCCATCAGCTTTATTGGCTAATAGGCTGCTCGATTATATGGGCCAATATATTGGAAAGAAGCGTTCGTATACAGTCAGGTCCATAAATATTGGGACATTGACACAATTCTAACATTTTTGGCTCTATACACCACCACAATGGATCTGAAATGAAACAAACAATATGTGCTTTAACTGCAAACTGTCAGCTTTAATTTGAGGGAATTTACATCCAAATCAGGTGAACGGTGTAAGAATTACAACAGTTTGCATATGTGCCTCCCACTTGTTAAGGGACCAAAAGTAATGGGACTGAATAATAATCATAAATCAAACTTTCACTTTTTAATACTTGGTTACAAATCCTTTGCAGTCAATTACAGCCTGAAGTCTGGAACGCATAGACATCACCAGACGCTGGGTTTCATCCCTGGTGATGCTCTGCCAGGCCTCTACTGGAACTGTCTTCAGTTCCTGCTTGTTCTTGGGGCATTTTCTCTTCAGTTTTGTCTTCAGCAAGTGAAATGCATGCTCAATCGGATTCATGTCAGGTAATTGACTTGGCCATTGCATAACATTCCACTTCTTTCCCTTAAAAAACTCTTTGGTTGCTTTTGCAGTATGCTTTGGGTCATTGTCCATCTGCACTGTAAAGCGCCGTCCAATGAGTTCTGAAGCATTTGGCTGAATATGAGCAGATAATATTGCCTGAAACACTTCAGAATTCATCCTGCTGCTTTTGTCAGCAGTCACCTCATCAATAAATACAAGAGAACCAGTTCCATTGGCAGCCTTACATGCCCACGCCATGACACTACCACCACCATGCTTCCCTGATGAGGTGGTATGCTTAGGATCATGAGCAGTTCTTTTCCTTCTCCATACTCTTCTCTCCCCATCACTCTGTTACAAGTTGATCTTGGTCTCATCTGTCCATAGGATGTTGTTCCAGAACCGTGAAGGCTTTTTTAGATGTCGTTTGACAAACTCTAATCTGGCCTTCCTGTTTTTGAGGCTCACCAATGGTTTACATCTTGTGGTGAACCCTCTGTATTCACTCCGGTGAAGTCTTCTCTTAATTGTTGACTTTGACACACATACACCTACCTCCTGGAGAGTGTTCTTGATCTGGCCAACTGTTGTGAAGGGTGTTTTCTTCACCAGGGAAAGAATTCTTTGGTCATCCACCACAGTTGTTTTCCGTTGTCTTCCGGGTCTTTTGGTGTTGCTGAGCTCATCGGTGCGTTCCTTCTTTTTAAGAATGTTCCAAACAGTTGTTTTGGTCACGCCTAATGTTTTTGCTATCTCTCTGATGGGTTTATTTAGTTTTTTTTCAGCCTAATGATGGCTTGCTTCACTGATAGTGACAGCTCTTTGAACTCATCTTGCGAGTTGACAGCAACAGATTCCAAATACAAATAGCACACTTGAAATTAACTCTGGACCTTTTATCTGCTCATTATAATTGGGATAATGAGGGAATAACACACACCTGGCCATGGAACAGCTGAGAAGCCAATTGTCCCATTACTTTTTGGTTCCTTAACAAGTGGGAGGCACATATGCAAATTGTTGTAATTCCTACACAGTTCACCTGATTTGGATGTAAATACCCTCAAATTAAAGCTGACAGTCTGCAGTTAAAGCACACCTTGTTCGTTTTATTTCAAATCCATTGTGGTGGTGTATAGAGCCAAAAATGTTAGAATTGTGTCGATGTCCCAATATTTATGGACCTGACTGTAGATGTCATCCTGAAATCATGCGGAGTAATGGGGCCTTTATGCTGAACTTAAACTTCATTCGCTAGGACAGTACCCTGATAAGGATCACTATGTTATTTCTAGTCAGCTGCAGTAAATTACAATGTGGAATTATGAGTATATGAGCATGATTTAAAGGGGCATTCTTTTTTATTTATTTTTTAAATAAGATTATAGTTTAAACAGATTAAAAAAGGTCCTCATCTAGGAGCCAAAGTAGATAGTGGCTACCATGGTCATCTTTTATTGTGGAGGATCTAGCACATCCATGCATCTTATGGACAGAATATTCATTTTAATGGGGGCCAACGAAAAATATTCTACAGTTTTCAAACCAGCACCTGGATCTGAATAGTTTTGTAATTGCATGTAATTAAAATTTTTGTAAAGCCAGTGAGTTATTCAATAAAATGTATCTGTATAGCTCCACCTGCTGTTTGTTCTTTTTATTATTTCTTTGTTCTGCTCACTGAGATGGTCACACATGCTCAGTTTGATCTTTTAACTGCCGCCTGAGCTGTGATAGGTAGAGAGCTGCAGTGGATTAGACACGCCCCCTGAGCTGCAGTTGAAATGACACTCCCCTTGAGCTGCCAGCTTGATACATAATCTAGCAAAGCAATGAATGGGCAGATCTCTGGATCTATGTGAGGTACAGGGCTGGTTCTAGCTTTGTTAGAAAGAGCTTGTCATGTACTATATGATGTCTGACTTTTATTTTTTATACAATAACCATGTGGTAAACCCTTTAACTAAAACTGTGAAATTCCTCATTTCTCCTGCAGTGGTGCAGCACCACAGCCTTCAATGACATTACTGTCAGAAACCCTTTAAAAAAGACATTGTCTACAGTACACAAGTCATCTTTTCCATTTTGTCTACTAGACTGTATTCAAGACTGTTTCGGAGTCTTGCAAATTTTGAGATATTTGACAAAGTATTTTTACCGGCACCACAGAGATTGCAGTGTAATTTAATGGGGCCAGTCAGATGCTGATGGATTCAGCACTGTGTCATGGCTTCCATTTATAACAGAAACCAAGACACTGATGTGAACAAAGTCTTTTTATTGTTCATTTTGTACAAACTGATCTTTGACAAGAAAAGTTCAGTAAAGATGTCAGTTCAGTAACATATGAACTTGCACTCTGCAGTCTGTTAGAATAAAATATTTTAACACTTTTTTTTTTATAAATCACAGATTTGAAGGCTTGAAAGAAGAAATGAACCATATAACAGCACTTTTATGTTTCTTCTTGGTACTGAAGCCTTATGTCAGTGTGTTAACTTGGCACTTGATGTTCGTAGTTAGAAACCAGTCTGGATAGACTGAGAAACCCAAGCTGATGATGACAATGCACTTACTTTGAGGAAATCTGGGTGGATTGTCATTCACATCACTGAGAGTGATATTAACCGTGGTCGTTCCAGCTAATCCCCCCAGCTGTCCACCCATGTCTTTGGCCTGGATAATCACTTCGTAATACTCTTTTGCTTCTCGGTCCATGTTTGTTAAAGCTGTTCTAATTATGCCTGGAGGAGAAAAATAACAGAAAAATTTGCTTACGAGATATATTAGGTGGAAACGTTAATTTAACTTTTAAATTAAAGAGTTCGTCTTTAAAATGGGCGAAATTGTAGAAATGTCCTGCAGAAGCGCTATTGATATCCTTCCATATGGCAGTAACTATATCATTGAGAACGCCAGAGGTAATTGTCCAGATGCTAAAACTACCCAATCAATGTAATTTCGGTGCTATGTCCAATTAAGCAACTCAAAGTGATGTATGCTTAAGTACTGCAATATAGTCATAAGGACATTTCACGTCATTTCGAAAAATAATTATCAGTTCTGTAATGACAGGCTGCACACAGATTAGTTTCATGTCCACAAACAGTTTACACTTTATCGTTGCAGTAGTCTGTAAGTAACAGGTAATCTTTTACTGCAATTTAGACCTGCCATACCAAATGGCGCCAATAGGTGGCAGCAACGCTTCTTGAAAGAACGGTGGATGAATGTTGGCCGTAAAATTAGTGCTTGACTGAGTTAGTTGATTTGCACTACAGCTGCTGAGATACGTTTGCTCTTCCTGAAAAGACTATCATGAGCCTGACCTCTTCATAGAAAATTTCCCCAAAGATGAAAATTTTCTTGAAACTAGTTTTTGTGTTGACATCCTGGGCTGTGGAGAATTTCAATTAGATTGCTCCACCGTACAAGAAGTGCAGAATGTCTGAGTGCTGAAATGCATTTGTCTGAAAAATATTGATGGGACAAGCACAAATGCCATTGTATAATTAAAAACGGCAGAAAATAAAATAGTGCATTCACCCTTTTAATTATTTGCATGGCAAAATGTGAATACATTAGAAAAAGTTATTATAGTGGCTCTGTAGTTTTGGATTTGTTTTTTTCCTATGTAAAAATAAAATATCAGAGCAGACCTAGTACATGCTTCTGCAAATTACTGACCTCCAAAAATGTGGGAATTAATTATAAGAGCACATCTATATAGATGGTCTCTAAAGACTGAATATCAGAGACCTGTCTGTTTAGATCTATGTACAGGGTGGGCCATTTATATGGATACACCTTAATAAAATGGGAATGGTTGGTGATATTAACTTTCTGTTTGTGGCACATTAGTATATGTGAGGGGGGAAACTTTTCAAGATGGGTGGTGACCATGGCGGCCATTTTGAAGTCGGCAATTTTGAATCCAACTTTTGTTTTTTCAATAGGAAGAGGGTCATGTGATACATCAAACTTATTGGGAATTTCACAAGAAAAACAATGGTGTGCTTGGTTTTAACGTAACTTTATTCTTTCATGAGTTATTTACAAGTTTCTGACCACTTATAAAATGTGTTCAATGTGCTGCCCATTGTGTTGGATTGTCAATGCAACCCTTTTCTCCCACTCTTCACACACTGATAGCAACACCGCAGGAGAAATGCTAGCACAGGCTTCCAGTATCCATAGTTTCAGGTGCTGCACATCTCGTATCATCTGAAGGCAATCGTCTATGCTGTGAAGATACGAGATGTGCAGCACCTGAAACTACGGATACTGGAAGCCTGTGCTAGCATTTCTCCTGCGGTGTTGCTATCAGAGTGTGAAGAGTGGGAGAAGAGGGTTGCATTGACAATCCAACACAATGGGCAGCACATTAAACACATTTTATAAGTGGTCAGAAACTTGTAAATAATAAAGTTACGTTAAAACCAAGCACACCATTGTTTTTCTTGTGAAATCCTCAATAGGTTTGATGTGTCACATGACCCTCTTCCTATTGAAAAAACAAAAGTTGGATTCAAAATGCCCGACTTCAAAATGGCCGCCATGGTCACCACCCATCTTGAAAAGTTTCCCCCCTCACATATACTAATGTGCCACAAACAGGAAGTTAATATCACCAACCATTCCTATTTTATTAAGGTGTATTCATATAAATGGCCCACCCTGTACATTCTACTTCCAGGGGTATAACTATACGGGGTGCATAGTTTGCGTTTGTAACCTGGCCCTGGAGCCTAAGAGTGCTGAAAAAGTCCTTCTGCCACATAATAGGAGACCAGTATGATAAATGATGCTTGATAGTTGGGTGGCTTTTGTTACAGGTTGTGGGGCATAACTATAGCTGGATCATGATATATAACTATATCATGATCCAGCCTCCATTTTGATATACAGTACAGACTAAAAGTTTGGACACACCTTTTCATTCAAAGAGTTTTCTTTATTTTCATGACTATGAAGGCATCAAAACTATGAATTAACACATTTGGAATTATATACATAACAAACAAGTGTGAAACAACTGAAAATATGTAATATTCTAGGTTCTTCAAAGTAGCCACCTTTTGCTTTGATTACTGCTTTGCATACTCTTGGCATTCTCTTGATGAGCTTCAAGAGGTAGTCCCCTGAAAAGGTTTTCACTTCACAGGTGTGCCCTGTCAGGTTTAATAAGTGGGATTTCTTGCCTTATAAATGGGGTTGGGACCATCAGTTGCGTTGAGAAGTCAGGTGGATACACAGCTGATAGTCCTACTGAATAGACTGTTAGAATTTGTATTATGGCAAGAAAAAAGCAGCTAAGTAAAGAAAAACGAATGAAGGTCAGTCAGTCAGCCGAAAAATTGGGAAAACTTTGAAAGTAAGGGCTATTTTTACCATGAAGGAGAGTGATGGGGTGCTGCGCCAGATGACCTGGCCTCCACAGTCACCGGACCTGAACCCAATCGAGATGGTTTGGGGTGAGCTGGACCGCAGAGTGAAGGCAAAAGGGCCAACAAGTGCTAAGCATCTCTGGGAACTCCTTCAAGACTGTTGGAAGACCATTTCAGGGGACTAGCTCTTGAAGCTCATCAAGAGAATGCCAAGAGTGTGCAAAGCAGTAATCAAAGCAAAAGGTGGCTACTTTGAAGAACCTAGAATATGACATATTTTCAGTTGTTTCACACTTGTTTGTTATGTATATAATTCCACATGTGTTAATTCATAGTTTTGATGCCTTCATAGTCATGAAAATAAAGAAAACTCTTTGAATGAGAAGGTGTGTCCAAACTTTTGGTCTGTACTGTAGTTCAGACCACAGAACTAAAAGTCGCTGAAGAAAACCGTCCGTCTGGACCGAAATGTTGGGTTATACAATATGACAAGGATGAGGAGAAAGCAAAGCTATTAAATATTTTTTCTCCACTGTATTGACTGAAGAAAATAAACTGTCAGATGAAATGCAGAATGTAAAAGTAAATTTCCCATTAAAAGTGCTCTGTCTGACCCAGGAAGAAGTACAGCGGCGCCTTAAAAAGATTAAAATAGACAAATCACCAGGACCAGATGGCATACACCCTCGTATCCTAAGAGAATTACAGTGAGGAACAGAAGTATTTGAACACCCTGCGATTTTGCAAGCTCTCCCACTTAGAAATCATGGTGGGGTCTGAAATTCACATTGTAGGTGCATTCCCACTCTGAGAGACAGAATAAAAAAATCTGGAAATCACATTGTATGATTTTTAAAGAATGTACAGTATTTGTCTTATTTCTGATATTTAAGGACTCTATACTGACAGGGAGTGTTCCACAGGATTGGAGCATAGCAAATGTGGTGCCAATATTCAAAAAGGTCCAATAATTCAAATCTGCCGGCACTTGACCACGGCGTTCGCGCTGCAGCGGGAAGGAGTATAACTCCACGTGTAAATCAAAAGAGATCCCAGCAGCCGGCAGTTTCTATTCAAAGTATTCTTTTATTTTTGTCATAATATTGTCTCTTATGACGCATTTCGGCTTAATAGCCTTTATCAACAAAGTTACATACAAGTGTTTAGTGCCTTTCTTATATAACAAAAATGCAAGTGATACACCGCTGACGTCGGACGCCCGTTTACAGTAGTAAATGAGTCAGCACCAATCAGCGACTTGGTTTCACTACGTGCATACAAAACCTGTGTTTTGTATGCATGTAGTGAAACCAAGTCACTGATTGGTGCTGACTCATTCACTTACGTAACCGGGCGTCCGACGTCACCAGTGTATCACATGCATTTTTGTTACATAAGAAAGACACTAAACACTTGTATGTAACTTTGTTGATAAAGGGAAGTGTTTTTCCACGATAAAGGCTATTGAGCCGAAACGCGTCATAAGAGACAATATTATGACAAAAATAAAAGAATACTTTGAATAGCAACTGACGGCTGCCGGGATCTCTTTTAATATTCAAAAAGGGTCCAAAAATAGAGCCCGGAAACTATAGGTTGGTAAGTTTAACATCCGTCGTGGGTAAACAGTTTGAAGGTTTTCTGAGAGATGATATCTTGGAGCGCCTCAATGAAAATAATCAAATAATGCCACACGAGCATGGCTTCACGAGGGATCGGTCATGTCAAACAAATTTAATCAGTTTCTATGAGAAGGTAAGTTCTAGACTTGACAGCGGAGAATCAATGGATGTCATATATCTGGACTTCTCCAAAGCATTTGACACTGTACCACATAAAAGGTTAGTATATAAAATGAGAATGCTCGGACTGGGAGAAAACATCTGTATGTGGGTAAGTAACTGGCTCAGTGATAGAAAACAGAGGGTGGTTATTAATGGTACAAACTCAGATTGGGTCACAGTCACTAGTGGAGTACCTCAGGGGTCAGTACTGGGCCCTATCCTCATCAATATATTTATTAATGATCTCGTAGAAGGCTTGCATAGTAAAATATCAATTTTTGCAGCTGACACTAAACTGTGTAAAGTAATTAACATGGAAGAGGACAGTATACTACTACAGAGGGATCTGGATAGATTAGAGGCTTGGGCAGAGAAGTGGCAGATGAGGTTTAACACTGACAAATGTAAGGTTATGCACATGGGAAGGAATAATGCAAGTCACCAGTACATACTAAATACGAACCTAGAACTTGCTGCGATTTTCACGCAGCGCACAAATGATGCGTGAAAATCACCGCTCATGTGTACGGCCCCATTGAAGTAAATGGGTCCGGATTCAGTGGGGGTGCAATGCGTTCATCTCACGCATTGCACCCGGGCGGAATTCTCGCCTATGTGAAAGGAGCCTAAATGTAAGACAGCTGGGAAGCTGTCTTACATTTAGAACTGGCACTGGATGCGCCGAAGTTATGGAGAGGCCTGCGCTTCTTCATAACTGAAGCGGATCCACCTCCAGCTTTGGGCCTTAATAAATGTGCCCCATAATGTTTTATTAGTGGGAAACTTAATCTCCACTTTTCATGATCGTTTCTTGGTTCATAATTGCGTACTAATGAAGTTTTGAATGTATGTTTTTGTGCTTAAAAGTAGTGTTGAACGAATCAAACTCCACGAAAATTTGATTCGCCATGAAACCAAGTTTCCTTGTGCTTTGTGGCTCACGCTGGCCGACGTGATGATGTCATCACAGGCCACTAGAGATTTCCCACTAGATCTTCAATCAAGATGGTGGCAGACAGTTCTTTGCGATCAAATGGATGAGTATTTTACACTGTATTGTTGCTGTCAGATCCCGCAATCAGCTACGAACGCAGCATCTGATGGGTACAATGATGGGAGGTGCAATCGCTGCTCCCTGTCACTGCACCCACTACTTACAAAGAAATGCGCTCCGTGATGAAGTAATTAGTCATGAAGCAGATTTATTTTTTTAATTCGGCCAAGTAGCCAAATAGAATTTTTGAATACTTCGCTCATCACTAACTAAAAGCTCCAAATGGCCTGTATAGAATCAGGTGTAAAAGATAACATGTTGACTGCCAGTAGCTACCTCTAAGAGGAGCATATATCACTGCACACATGACAGTATGCTGTAAGCTCATAAACTCCTTCTAGTGGCAGCTGCAAGTAACCAGCCTGTTATGTTTTTTTTTTTTTTTTTTATATCTATGTCTATGTCGGGTATTTAGAGCTTTAGATAAAAAAAAAAAAGTTAAATAGTATGTAGAGGTGGACATTCATTTTTTGACTGATTGCAGCACTTGTGTGCATATGTGTACAAAAATTGTACTTTACAAAGCAGATGACACAGTGGCACAATATTACATATATAGCAGCATCATTGTATAGAGGTGAAGAGACAATATATTGGCCAAAGCCATTTGCAGCCTGTCCTCTTTCCATTGATGCATTAATTTATGCACTATATATTGTCCCTGCTTCACCACAAACAGTACCTCACACTGTGCACCACAACTACCACTCCAACACACTATACAGTGGATTATTCTCGGACATACAGGCACAGGCCACTTTGACCACCAAACACGGCTGACTGTCTCTTCTTCTTCCCCCCTTTCCGGAATACTATACATTTTTCCTGGACTACTATAAGACTATCTCTATCCGGAATTCTGTACTATTTTGCAATGTTTTTGTTCTATTTTGTACTATTTTTATACGATTTTTATACAATATTATTTTATTTTTCAATTGTACACCCACCCTTATCGCTACCCCTGGCATTTTACCCCTAAATGCCATTTTAGGTTAATAAATTTGTTTTTGATACACTGATTCTCTCCGCCTCTCCTTCTTCCTTCACTGGATCCCAGATATTGAGTGTGCCGATCCGTCCCTCAAACTATCACTCTGTAACTCTGTCACTGGCTGGGTGAGCCAGTTAGACCTAGAGCACCTTGCATGATATTAAGATTGGTGAGCACCCACACAACCTCTCCTCTTTCCATTGATGTATCCTCTGAATACCAAGACAACTTCACAAAGTAGAATATATAAACATTCTAAACAGCTTTTTTTTTACCTATTAAAACACTATTGTTTTTTCTAGTCCTACTGTCACCACTGAGCCCTTGGAGCCCAGCTCCCCTTTATATTCCTGGTGCTTAATAAGTAACCGGTGTCCGGTGCCACATCAGGAAGATAGAGGGAGCTGGGCTGCCAGCAATCAGCTTGGGTGGCAAGTCAAATAGGCAGGGATATTTAGTAAAATATTTAGTAAAATGTCTTCTATACCTATCAGGAGGCCATGTCTGGGGTAGGGTAAGAAGCCTTCCTCTGCATCTTACAGGTAGCCATTTTTTTTGCATCCTGTAACGTTTAATTGGAGTTTAACTCTACATAAACTTCCTGTTCTCATCCTGGCACAAGGGGAGCAGGTCACCACTACAGTCAGCGATTGTCTGCAGCGGCGTCAAATAGTAAGTTTACATCCACGGAGCCCAGTGGAAAAGTTGAGGCCAGGAAGTGAACTAGCCTGGAGCCAACTACACCCCCACCCCTAAAGAATGCACAGTCATAACAATATTTTTTTCACATATTCTATTCTTTTTCTTTTGTTCAACCTATTGTTTCTGGTGGTTGACAATCACATTGGACATTTTTCCTGTTTAGTAGTCTCCATAGGTGTTTGGCTGTTCTTCCCATTCCGTTCCTACCTGCAAAAAGATTAATACGCAAATTTGGTCAGGCATGCTAATGTAGGGCTTGACGGTGTTAATTGCGAGCCAAAGATCTTTTAGCCGGCAATTATCCTATGTGCATGGCAGAAAAATAAATAAGGCTTTACTGTAGGGTCAGTAAGCACTCAATGAAGTACCTCCACAATGTTCATGTCATGTTCCAAAAATGATTGAAATTGTGTAAGCCTGATTGGTTGGGCAGTTTAATTAAGAAGGCTTTTAGTTCCATCACAATAATGTTCTAAAGAGGAAGCATTGTTTCCATGGTACCTGAGAACAGATGTTCTTCATGCTCTGTTGGTGTACAAACCATCAGTGCTACATAATGATACAGGAAAGAGGTCTCCACTCATGAGAGGTTTTCAGTGCACAAATATGGGCACCGCTTTGTATACCACACGTCTTCTCCCTCACCACATGTTCTACGTATCATAGTAATAACACTGGGAAGCTGCAACCAGAAGGTGCTGCTCCAAAAGCTATTGTCAAGTGCTTTACTGCAGAGTGACATCCTCTGAGATATGTGAAAGCTCAAGTGAAAATCAAACAATTTATGTGCATGAAATATGAATGCCTCAATGCTGACTAAATGGCAGAACTAAAGTTTCATTTATAGTGGGTTGATCTTGAAGATGTGCTTGTCAAAGAAGGTGTCATATCAATGCAAAGTGATCATCTTTAGTTTAGAACTGAGAAGGGTTCTTATCTCTGTAACCAATAGGAGTTTAGGCAACAATAAAATTTTATGAAAGACAAGTATTATGTAGCAGTATATGGAAGATTCTACAGAAAACTCCTGGTGTATTCATTAAAAGGAAAGGTCACATATGTTTCATACATATTTCTTCTTGAGAAGCAGCCCTCCTTAAAAATATTTCAGCAAGTCACCAGAAGTTGTAACTTACATATAACATGTTGTCTACCTATGCGCTGGACTAAAAGTTCTGAACTGCATGAATAACGAACGTTTTGCTATGCTTTTGAGAATATGCCTTTAGAGGCATTCCGTTATTCATTCCATCATAATAGAAGTCTATGAGCTGCAAAACTGATCCGTCCCATTTCCGTTATGCAGGGGAGTCCTCTCCTGCATAACGGGATGGATCCATTATGCAGGCCATAGACTTCTATTATGACGTTATGCATTCCATCATAGGATTGCGTTATGGTCTGTGGTAATGGAATCCATAACGCAATTCTGCTTTTACCATCAAAAGAAGCGTGAACGAATTTCATAATATGAAATTCGCTCATCTCTAATATCAAGCTCAATGTAAGAGACTGTTGGCCATTGAGAAAAATAATTCACTGTTCATATCCTCATAAGAAAAAGTTCCCTTAGCCCTTTAGAGAACCGGGCTATTTTCCATTTTTGTTTTTTACTCCCTGCCTTCCCGGAGACATAACTTTTTTATTTTTTCATTCACATACCTATGTGAGGGCTTGTTTTTTGTCGGGACAAGTTGCACTTTCTAATGTCGTCATTTAATATTGCATATGATGTAGCTGGAAATAAATTCCAAATTAGGTGAAATTGAAAAAAAAACACAAGTGAGTTATAGTTTTATGGCTTTAGTTTTTACAGTGTTTCCTATAGAATAAAACTGACCTGTTACCTGTTTCATTCTCTGGGTCAGTGAGATTACCGTGATATAAATTTAGATGGTAATTGTAGTGTTTTAATGCTGAAAAAAAAAACTTTGGTAAAATTATTATTTTTCTTTGCATCACCATATTCTGACCCCCATAAATTTTTGGGATTTCCATCTACAGAGCTGTGTGAGGGCTGATTTTTTGCTGGGCTATCTGTAGTTATAATTGATTCATTTTGGAGTGTGTCTGACTTTTTGATCACTTTTTGTTCAAATTTTTTGGGGAGCTGATGCGATACAAAAACTGAAAATGACTATTTTGATGATTTTTTCTTTACGACTTAAAATACAGGATAAATAGATTTCAGACATTTTGCAATGCAGCGATGCCTATGATTTGTACTTTTTATTGTTGATTTAAATTTTTATTATGAGTAAAGGGGAGTGATTTGAATTTTTTATGTTTTTAATTTTTTTTTTCTATTATTAAAACCTTTTTTTTATTATCCTTTTTTAAGTTTTTTTTTAGCTGCCCCACCCATGGGCTTGAATATGTAATCTTCACATCTCTTTTGCCTTACATTGCAATGAATTTCCTTTGCAATGAATTTCAGGGAAACCGTTTAGGCCCCAGGAGTGTAGTGCCATGGTTAATATTGAATTAGCATCTGTCTAAAAAGTGGTGCAAATTGGCATTATTGTAGTCTCTCTGATGCTTTGAGTTGTTCAAAAAAGGGGGCAAGACTTACTGAGAAGGGTCCATGGGAATTTGGGCATGGCCTAAGATGCATGTCACAATTCAGGCATAAAATTTTCTCTCAAAGTAAGCCAACCAATACAGTCATGGCCAAAAGTTTTGAGAATGACCAAAATATTAGTTTTCACAAAGTTTGCTGCTAAACTGCTTTTAGATCTTTGTTTCAGTTGTTTCTGTGATGTAGTGAAATATAATTACACGCACTTCATACGTTTCAAAGGCTTTTATCGACAATTACATGACATTTATGCAAAGTCAGTATTTGCAGTGTTGGCCCTTCTTTTTCAGGACCTCTGCAATTCAACTGGGCATGCTCTCAATCAACTTCTGGGCCAATTCCTGACTGACAGCAACCCATTCTTTCATAATCACTTCTTAGAGTTTGTCAGAATTAGTGGGTTTTTGTTTGTCCACCCGCCTCTTGAGGATTGACCACAAGTTCTCAATGGGATTAAGATCTGGGGAGTTTCCAGGCCATGGACCCAAAATGTCAACGTTTTGGTCCCCGAGCCACTTAGTTATCACTTTTGCCTTATGGCACGGTGCTCCATCGTGCTGGAAAATGCATTGTTCTTCACCAAACTGTTGTTGGATTGTTGGAAGAAGTTGCCGTTGGAGGGTATTTTGGTACCATTCTTTATTCATGGCTGTGTTTTTGGGCAAAATTGTGAGTGAGCCCATTCCCTTGGATGAGAAGCAACCCCACACATGAATGGTCTCAGGATGCTTTACTGTTAGCATGACACAGGACTGATGGTAGCGCTCACCTTTTCTTCTCCGGACAAGCCTTTTTCCAGATGCCCCAAACAATCGGAAAGAGGCTTCATCGGAGAATATGACTTTGCCCCAGTCCTCAGCAGTCCATTCACCATACTTTCTGCAGAAGATCAATCTGTCCCTGGTGTTTTTTTTGGAGAGAAGTGGCTTCTTTGCTGGCCTTCTTGACACCAGGCCATCTTCCAAAAGTCTTCGCCTCACTGTGCGTGCAGATGCGCTCACACCTGCCTGTTGCCATTCCTGAGCAAGCTCTGCACTGGTGGCACTCCGATCCCGCAGCTGAATCCTCTTTAGGAGACGATCCTGGCGCTTGCTGGACTTTCTTGGACGCCCTGAAGCCTTCTTAATAAGAATTGAACCTCTTTCCTTGAAGTTCTTGATGATCCTATAAATTGTTGATTGAGGTGCAATCTTAGTAGCCACAATATCCTTGCCTGTGAAGCCATTTTTATGTAACGCAATGATGGTTGCACGCGTTTCTTTGCAGGTCACCATGGTTAACAATGGAAGAACAATGATTTCAAGCATCACCCTCCTTTTAACATGTCAAGTCTGCCATTTTAACCCAATCAGCCTGACATAATGATCTCCAGCCTTGTGCTTGTCAACATTCTCACCTGAGTTAACAAGACGATTACTGAAATGATCTCAGCAGGTCCTTTATTGACAGCAATGAAATGCAGTGGAAAGTTTTTTTTGGGATTAAGTTAATTTTCATGGCAAAGAAGGACTATGCAATTCATCTGAACTTAAGCAGCAACTTTTCCAATTTCCAATATTTATGTAATTCTCAAAACTTTTGGCCACGACTGTAGTTGGTGTAGAGGCGGACAAAAGAGTCTATTAGAGATGGGTGAATCGAAGCTGACGAAGTGGAATTCGTTACGAATTTCAGGAAAAATTTGATTCGCACCGAATGCAAATTTCCTTGTGCTTTGTAGTAACGAATCTCATTTTTCCTAAAATAACGGCTGCACATGTGAGGACATGGAGAAAGGAAGTCTGGGAAGGCAGGATCACCCATACTGACATGCATGCAGCCAATAAGCAGCCAGCAATATATATATAAATACGGCAGCCATCTTAGATTCTGCCATTCACCAGCGTACTTAGTGCAGGGAGAGACCTCTGCGGATGCTAGGGACAGTGATAGAAAAATGGTAATTGTGCTAAAAAAAAAAAAAAGATTTACAAGTGCAGGGAAAGATTATTCAAGGTGTAGCGAAAGGATAGAGAGGAATCATTCCACAGCATTTCTGTTGAACAGGGTTCAGTAGGGGAGGCGACAGCCTGGGTAATAGGAACAATCCTATTACACCTTGCAGCACTGACTGGTGATACAAATTGCCATTATACAGCTCTGTAATTCCAGCTAACCGTTCTTATTAGGGTGCAAGTGCTGATTGATACAGGCATTAACAATATTTCTGCGTTTTATTTGCCCTAGTGCGATGCAGTTATATGTTTTAAAGCATTTTTGGGCTTTTATTAGTGGGGAAAAAAGGGATTATTAGCCATTGTGTGGTGAAGTGCAAAAAATGACAGCCCTTTTTGTCGTGTATTAGTGGAAAAAGGAAAAATATATTTGCTGCTCAGTGGTGCAGTTATCTGTTTTAAAGCCCTTTTTTGCGTGCATTAGTGGAAAAATGAAAAATATCTTTGCCGTCTAGCGGTGCAGTTATCTTTTTTAAAGCCGACCTTTCATGTGATTTTATTAAGGGAGATATATACATGTACTTGCGGGGTACCCCCCGCTTATGCTGCCACCCTGCTAAAATTTTTTAAATATGCCTCCTATGCCCTGCTATGCCCCTCCGGATTTCTCCCGCTCAGTATGCTAATACTGAGCATCCAATCGCAGCGCAGAGTGTCACAGCCAGGGAGGTTTTTTCTCCCTGGTTGTGACGCTCTGCGCTGCGATTGGACAGCGCTACAGCCAGGGAGAAGGAGACGCCCATTGAGAACCCCTGGCGTCTCCTCCTTCCTGTTTTGATGCTCAGTATTAGCATACTGAGCGGGAGAAATTCGGCGGGGCACAGCGGGGCGTAGGAGGCATATTTTAAAAAATCAAGCAGGGTGGCAGCATCATCCCGCAAGTACAAGTATGTATTTCCGCTTAAAATCGCATGAAAGGTCCTCTTTAAAGCCCTTTTTGTCATGTACTAGTGGTGTCATGCCTTCAGCAAGTTTATTGTTATTTATGCATAACTTTCATACATAGTTAATATGTTTTCTGTATAATTCTCTGTTGATTGTGTAACAGTACCATCTAGTGGCCGTTTTACATACATCTGCAGCTATTTCACACTACAAGTTTGGTCTACTTCAGCTTCCATATCTTAGTGACATCATCATCCCTGCACATAGCAGCTATTTTCTTCACAGTCATCACTGCCTGAGGATAGCACATGGCTTAGAAGCCTCTTGAGACATCCTCTACATCTAAGCTCACGGTAGCATCGCTGGTATGTCACATAGCCACATTACAGCCTGTTTTGCATCTGTTTTCATATATATTTTGCACATCCTTTACCCTCTCCTTAATAGCAGCTTGTAGTTAGCAGCTAGGGACCATGCTTGTTATGCAGATAGGAATCATGCTCTGGTTTAGGTATGCATCTGTGTTTGTATGTGCATTTCTATGCACAGAAATGTATTATATGCATTACTATATGTCAGACCCCATTAGCAAGCACATTGTTTTTTCTGTTCCCCAGTTTTACCACGCACACACTGATTTACATCCTTGCAATAAAGATAAAGTTGGACGTTACTCCATTGTCAATTCAGTGCCGGGATAAGGTTTAGCTGTCTGTCAAGCTATGTACCTTCACACATAAGGAGGACAGAACAAGTGGAAAAAGGAAAAATATTTTTGCGGTGCAGTGAGATATTTTACAGCCCAGTTTGCCTTCTATTACTGGCGAAATACAAATATATTCGCCTTTCATTGTTGCACTTATCTGTTGAAAAGCCTTTTGTGTAAAAATAGAAAATACATTTGGCCTAATTGACGTTCAGTGGTGCAGTGAGATATTTTACAGCCCAGTTTGCCGTGTATTACTTTCAAAATACAAATATATTTGCAGTTCATGGTTGTACTTATCTGTTGAAAAGCCCTTTGTGTAAAAATAGAAAAAAACTTGGGTCTAATTGCCTTTTCAGTGGTGCAGTGAGATATTGTGCAGCCCAGTTTGCCGTGCATTACTGGCGAAATACAAATATATTCGCCTTTCATTGTTGCACTTATCTGTTGAAAGCCTTTTTTGTAAAAATAGAACAAAGACTGGGCGTAATTGCCGTTCAGTGGTGCGGTGATATATTTTACAGCCCAGTTTGACGTGTATTACTGGCGAAATACAAATATATTTGCCGTTCATGGTTGAACTTATCTGTTGAAAAGCCTTTTGTGTAAAAACAGAAAAAAATTAGGGCCTATTTGCCGTTCAGTGGTGCAGTGAGATATTTTACAGCCCAGTTGGGTGAATGTACACCTCCTTTTGCGGTATGGAACGACGTACTTAGTGGTGAAATTCTTTCTGTGACAGTGGCTCTTTTTAGGAAAATATATGGGTGAATGTATACCTCCTTTTGCGGTATGGAACGACGTACTTAGTGGTGAAATTCTTTCTGTGACACTGGCTCTTTTTTGGAAAATGTATAGGTGAATGTACACCTCCTTTTGTGGTATGGACTGAAGTACTTAGTGGTGAAATTCTTTCTGTGACACTGGCTCTTTTTAGGAAAATGTATGGAAGAATGTACACCTCCTTTTGCGGTATGGACTGAAGTACCTAGTCATGAAATTCTTTTTGTGACACTGGCTTTTTTTTTGAAAATGTATGGGTGAATGTAGACTTTCTTCTATATAAACCGAATTCCATTATCCTTTCATTGGTGACATTTTTTATTTCAACCATGTTTTCTTCTGCAAAATTGATGGGTGTTTGTAGACCTTCTTTTGCGGTATGGACCGAATTACATTGTTGTGGGTCCAGCAGTAAACATAATGAAGATGCTGATGACAACACACCATCAGACTTTGCCTTTACCATCTATACACAATTAAATCAAGCAGCTTCAGTAAGTTGAAAACATTAATGTGTTTTTATCTGCTCCATCTGCATTCGATCTCCAAAGCACACAAGACAGTCCAGTTTCTTAAGATCAGGAGTTCCATCCGAATTGTGTGTAACATTCTTGCTCCCTGTGCGAAGCCATAACAAAAGGACACCATAGGCATACACATCAGAGAAAGCTGAAGCCACATGTTGCTTACGGTGGTACATGTTTCTCGCTCTGAAGGAAGCTGGGAAGTATCTGCCCGACCTTTCGGCTGGGAGACAGGGCCATAGCAAAGACCTTCTGGGATCTCACATAGGCCACAGGCAGGGAGGTCGGTGGTTTGGTGTTCCTCCCATCTCTCAGGTGGAGTAGGCAACTCTGGGATGAGCGGCTCCGGCTCTGGCTGAGGTGGTCCTCGGAAGCGGAGCACACCGTCTGCCGACTCTTGTACACAGCACACTTTTCTTATTGCAGCTGGGTCATAGGCCATACCTCCGGTGCTGACAACGGGACCAGAGGTTTCTCAAAGCAGATTAACGCTATAGCAAATGGACCCTGAAGGGACTCTAGGGGGGTGTATTCTACGGTGTCCCCCTTATATAGGCTGTGGCGGGCCTGAGAAAGGTAACGGCGCTTCACAGAACGCCTGTTAACATACAGCTCCTGCCCAGTCTTGTCATCTTGGATGAAGCCAGAGCCCCTCTCAACCAAGAACCACACCACGCTCCTGGTCCTCCTCTCAAAAATCGGATCCCTGGACTGGGGTCGATCCCATACTCTGACTGCGCAGTCCTTAATAGCTTTTGATATTGCCACATATTTCTCCCATGGGCCATAATCTCTCTGGGGACCATGGGATTTAGTCCTTCAATAGAGCCATGCTTCCTGGGCGGCGGAGTGGTGACTCCGGCTGCCTCTGCCGCGTCAGCCGGCACGGGGATTGCCACCTCTTTACCTTTCAGGGGCCCCTGTACTTGAGAGACACGTATCTCTTAGGGTGCTGCCTGCATCTCGGGCTCTTTGTCCACACTCTAGCACTCAGGTACTGGATATAATACATTCTTACTTGTCATTAGCAATCCACAGGGCGGTCTCCCTAACGGCAGGCAAAATCCTCTGCTCCATTATTTGTAAGGATGCCTTCAATTACTCTGATCCACAATGTCCATAGAGGCATGTGGTAAAGGATAATTTTGCGCATTAGTCATCCGGCTGTGTGCAGGTACTTTTAGGTTGCTCCTGGTCACTGGTGCTTGTGAAGTCCATTGACTAATTTAGCTCTAACCTCCACTAGACTTTCTCTATATCCAGACATATACTCACTGGTCTGTGCTGTGCTGCTGTAATAGTGTTCTCTATACTCCCTTAGCCTCGCCAGAGCCAAGCAGCTAAAATAGCAGCTACATTGCTCTGATTCAGCTCCTCCATTAACTTCCTCCACACAAACTGACTTGACCCCCCCCCCCAGCTATATATATAAGTGGTGACAGCACCACCTAGGGGCGAATAAAGGTAAATGACACTGCCAGCCTGCTAAAGGGAATTACAGCATGATACCACAATACATTTGATATGACATGTTTAAAGTGCTCACATATAGCAAATAGTGGGACACTGCATCAAGATGAATCAGGCGTGGATCAGCCAGGATTTCCACACACCAATACCTGATGTATCAGACTAGATCATCCATGGTGCCACACCAACACTTTGAAAAAAAGAGACCGGTTTCTTCTGGCAACCTGCCTCAGCTACTATTCTGATGCTGTCACCCGCCTGATGCCACACATCTGATGCCAAGTGCTACTTCTTTCACCCACCATCTTCAGCTGGTGCTGGTATTGCCACCCACATCCACAGTATGTCACCTTGCCACTCTGTGGCCTCCTGATGCTGCCGCCACCTCCAGACTCTGTCATTGTGCCACTCTGTGGTCTCGTCATGCTGCTGCCACCTCCACACTCTGTCAGTTTGCCACTGTGTGGCCTCCTAATGCTGCCGTCACCTCCAGACTCTGTCATTGTGCCACTCTGTGGTCTCATCATGTTGCTGCCACCTCCACACTCTGTCATTCTGCCACTGTGGTCTCCTCATGCTGCTGCCACCAACACACTGTGATTGTGCCACTCTGTGGTCTCCTGTTGCTACTGCCACTTCCAGACTCTGTCATTGAGCCACTCTGTGGTCTCCTCATGCTGTTGCCACCTCCACACTATGTCACCTTGCCACTCTGTGGTCTCCTCATGCTGCTGCTACCCCCACACTATGTCACCTTGACACTCTGTGGCCTTCTCATGCTGCCTCCACCTCCACACTGTCATTGTGCCACTCAGTGGCATCCTCTTGATGCTGCTGCCGCCACCTCCAAACTCTGTCGTTGTGCCACTCTGTGGCCTCCTCCTGATGCTGCTGCTGCCACCTCCACACTGTCATTGTGCCACTCTGTGGCCTCCTCATACTGCTTCCACCTCAACACTATGTCATAGGGACACTCTGTGGACTTCTCATGCTGTTCCCACTCTCCCCACTTCATGACTGGGCCACTATTTAGCCTTTTGGCCGGGCTGACATCATCATTTATTTGACTCTTCTTCTGATGTGTAAGAAGGAAGGAAAAATGAGACGCACAACTGATCCTGTCTGTGTAGCGGCTGTAAGGCCTGTATGGTCCCATCAGAATTGGCTTATGATTTGCTAGCCAAAAGCAGGAGTGGGTACGAAACACAGAAGACATGCAAATATTCCATTCACGTGTCATCTCTGTTTTGGATCCACTCCTGTTTTTTTTGGCATTAGCAATGCTGATGGATTACCAAATGCTGACCGAGTAAAGGCAGATGCTCCACAGACAGGATCCATTTTTTGGGGGTTATTGTTCTGACGGATCAGAGGAAGGGCAAAATAATCAGTGACGTCAACACTTAACTCAACTTACTGCTGACACCCTCTCCACTCTGTCAGGGGGCTCTACTTGTATAAGCGTTTAATAGAACAGGTTCTGTAGACATCTATGTGGAATCAGGTGATGACGGTGTAAAAGGGGTGCACTTCTTCTTGGCACTAACATAAACCAGCAAGGCTGAGTTCATACATGACTTTTTTGGTAAATATTTGGCCCCGTGACTGCCCAAATCAGTGAAGTGTGCAGTGATTCTAAGTGCGAAGCCTGTCATCTGCATGTCATACAGACTCACAGTATTATTTCACTACCAAAGCAGTCTCCATATGCGTGTTACTGCAAGGCACAGTGTTCTACACCACTTTAAAGGCTCTCCGCAGTCAGGAAATAGACGTTTTTTAATGTAATTCGCCACAAATTTATTCGGATCAAACCCAATTTTTTCCAAACAATTTGTCGAACCGGCAAATTGAATTTTTGAAAAATTTGCTCATCTCTAGAGTCTATCCCTGCGTCATATGCATCATCCAACCTGAGCTCCTGTGATACATTTGGTGCATTCATACCATCTACAAGCTTAGTAGATATGCTCCTATGTGTTTTTGAGCTGCTTTAGAAATACAGTTCTTTTGAACATCTAATATCTAATAGCTCCTATAGATAGACATTATTTGTATGTTAAATTAAAGAATTAAAAAATCACTCCTACAAAAAAATGCTATTCTCTGACCTGTTAGAAAGGTACATTATATAAACTATAGTGAAGGTAATGTTTTAACCAGTGACTGTATTTTTGAATTATAACTAGTGATGAGCCGCAGGGGCAATATTCAAATTTGCGATATTTCACGAATATTCATCAGAAATTTGCGAATTCGAGAATTCGCCATTATTTTCTTGATTGCGAAAATCGGCAATGTAATATGCGTGTATTGCGCGCACAATACAGGCGTGGGTCCCTTTTGCTACATTTTTCAAGCTGCTTGAAGTTTCCTGAGACTGGAGAAAATGGTTGGCACGGCAGAACACTACAACAGCTTTATATGCAGATTGAGTGCTCAAATATATTCGCGATTGCGCAAATTGGCAATTAATGATGCGCATATTTTGGCGCAATACATGCAGCTTCACATAGTAGGTCTGACATCATATTACTGATTGGTGCACTATGTATTGTTGTGAACTTGTGACATTACAGTACTATGTCTGTAGCATGTATGTATGGACAGCAGAACACTACCTAACACACTGCACTGGAATCAGCTACACTATATCAGGATATAACCTACACTAACTATCTCCCACTAACTATCTGTATTATATATATATAAGCTATCTAACTAACTATCTATCTAATGTAATGAGTGGAAAGCACAGAGCACTGTAATGACACTGCTGTTTCTCTCAGAACTGAAAAAAAAAAAGCAGAAAATGGCTGCTGGGGAGGTTCTTATATAGTTAGGGGTAGGCAAATTTCCTATTGGTTGCTAGGGATGTTGCTAAGCTCAGACAAAGACATTCTCATTGACCCACAAGCAAGAAGCAGGGAGCGATCATGGGTTCAGAGGAAAAAAAATCTAAAATATTTGCGAATCCGAATATATTCTAAATCTTTGCAAATTCTCAAAGTAGCGATATTCACGATTAAAATTCGCGATTCGAATATTCGCGCCCAACACTAATTATAACCTTCCTTCTGATCCTCAGCTGATCCTCACTTAATATGGTGGATCTGGTGATCTCTATAATGGGGACACCCCTTTGCTTGGTTTTCCTTCCTTTGAGGAATATCTGGCTTTCACTGTGTTGAAGACCCATATCTGGGGCTCCACGGTTATTTTGCATATTACTGTTTCCTAGGGAGCTTTGCACTTTGGATTGCTTGTAAGTGAGGCTCTAAAGTGTTTTTTGTTGCTGGTCTCCCTAAGATCAGCTATTGTTTTGTTTCAGCTGTGTCATGTGACCAACTCTCTGATCTCCAGCTGACACAGGACAGGAAGTCAGTTACTTCACTCTTCATTCCTATGAGACTGACATTGAGGCCCCCATAGGAATGCATAGAAAAACTGGCTTCCTGTCCACACATAAGATGCTGTGTTATTTGGAAATTCAGAGTGTCGGTCTACTTATGTGACAGGGGACCTTTATATAGGGTTGTCACTATATAGTACAATATGCTATAGCTCCCTCTAGACGTTAACATATTTGCTTGAAAACATAAATGACGTCTAATGACATAGGCAAGGAAGTTCATTTTACTATGTCTGTATGTAGGATGAGATACATTATATAATTACCCCTTATCCTTATTACTAGAGTTGAGAGAACACCTGGATGTTCGGGTTCGAGAAGTTCGGCCGAACTTCCCAGAAATGTTCGGGATCCGAACCCGAACCGAACTTCGTCCCGAACCCGAACCCCATTGAAGTCAATGGGGACCCGAACTTTTCGGCACTAAAAAGGCTGTAAAACAGCCCAGGAAAGAGCTAGAGGGCTGCAAAAGGCAGCAACATGTAGGTAAATCCCCTGCAAACAAATGTGGATAGAGAAATGAATTAAAATAAAAATAAAAAAAATAAAAATGACCCAATATCAATTGGACAGAGGTCCCATAGCAGAGTGACGTGCAGCGCTACGTGACCCAAGCTTATATAGAGGCTGGGTCACATGCTGCACTGGCCAATCACAGCCATGCCAATAGTAGGCAAGGCTGTGATGCCCTCTTGGGGCAAGTAGTATGACGCTTGTTGATTGGCTGCTTTGCAGCCTTTCAAAAAGCGCCAAGAAAGCGCCGAACACCGAACCCGAACCCAGACTTTTACGAAAATGTTCGGGTCCGTGTCACGGACACCCCAAAATTCGGTACGAACCCGAACTATACAGTTCGGGTTCGCTCATCCCTACTTATTACATATTCTGGTCAAGCTTTTTTGAAAGGGATATTATCAGGTAAAATTTGAACCTCACTAGAAAAAAGCAAAGTGTTTTTTGAACATTTTCATGTTATGCCATAGTACAGCAGGTTACTCATGTTAACTCTTTACAAGCCTCCACAAGGCTCCGCAGCTGAGGCTTTTCAGAGCAGTGTACTCCAAAATTTGATGCACTTATGTCATCTTTAAGCTAATGACTATGAGACAGATTATTTATAGGATCAAAACAGAGACTTGGAAATGGATTGCAAGAGGGAAGTGGGGCTTAGTTAATTACAGAGACAAGACTGCCAATAGGATATATTGCCAGGAAAGTAATTAGAGTAGAGAAGGAGGGAAAAACAATGGTGAAGAACAGAGCAAATGATATGGAAGTCTTTGATGATAATAGGAGAAGAGGTATTATGTACGAAGTGGGCTGTGTATTATATTGTCGTGTTTTGTGTAGTGAACAGGAACATACATCGGAAAAGATGAAGATCATAATAGGTTAGAATTTTTTATCAGAATCTAAAGAACACCACGCTTAAAAAAAAAAAAAAGCGGCAGAATAAAAGTGGACTGTAGAGATATAAGGAAGACGTGAACAAACCCACAATAAACATGATAAAATATCAAAGACTATGGGTAGGATGCTCTCATGAAATGCGTAGGTGGATAACACCATTCATGAAGCTACAAAATGTTAAGGCCTTACCACAAATGGGGCTATTCATCTCATGTCATGATTTTTATACTGGGAATTATTTGTTCTTCTACCTGTCAGAGTGGAGAGGTGTTAACAGAAAGGACTAGGTCGCCCTAACTGCCGCAATGAGTATTTAAATGTGCTCATTCAGCTTGTCCTCCTCTCCTGCTGAGGGAACCAAGGGCTCCTTGTTGTCAGCAATAGTGTTGGGCCCAGAGGATGAACACCACCTAGTTTTATGACAGAGGCTGAAAGAAAATGTAGGCCTCCTCCTGCATACCAAAAGAGGTTCTCCGGACAATAAACATCTATAAAGTCAGCAAGTTTTGGGGCAAGTTTTATGATCTGTGTGACATGGATTCAAAATACGTGGATACAAAATACCCTTTATGTGAGGCCTAATAATGTAATAGGTGCATAAAATGAAATTGCACTGAATATAATGTATGTAACACAGTGCTTTCCTCCATGATTCTCCTCTCTTTTTATGAGGTACACTGTAAACACGGGTGCACCTAGCCTTTCTGTTTCAGTGTTTCTTTATTGGTATTTTGTCAAAACTGAAATACAACATTCTGCTTATTAGTGCAGGTAAAGAAAAAAAATAACGAAAAAATAAAGCACCTATCCTTTCTGCTGCCTGAGGCGAAAAAACAAAAACGGTACCCCCCCCATGCCAATTTCTTAACCTAACCCCTTTCCCACAATGAAAACACTCATTGCCCATGGTCCTTCCGCTGCCCCCCTCTTACCTCTACCTGGTGCTGCCTGAGGTGATCGCCTCACCTGGCCTCATTGGTGGTGTGCCCCGGACTGTAAGGCTGGGTTCACACGAGCGTGTCCGGATTAGTTCCGGATGCGTCCCGGTGTGTTGCGGCAAACCCGCGCGAGTAGGAATGCAATTGCAGTCAGTTTTGACTGCGATTGCGTTCCGATGTTCAGTTTTTATCGCGCGGGTGCAATGTGTTTTGCACGCGCGTGATAAAAAACCGACTGTGGTACCCAGACCCGAACTTCTTCACAGAAGTTCAGGCTTGGGTTCGGTGTTGTGTAGATGTTATTATTTTCCCTTATAACATGGTTATAAGAGAAAATAATAGCATTCTGAAAACAGAATGCTTAGTAGGTGATCAATTGAGGGTTAAAAAAAATAAAAAAAATTAACTCACCTTCTCCTCTTCGCGTAGTTCTCCCGGTCTTTAGTTCTTTAAAAGATGAACTATGGGCTAAAGGACCTTTGGTGACGTCAGATCACATGCTCCAATCACATGGTCCATCACCGCGGTATACATTAAACCAGGGGTGCACAAACTTTTTTCGAGGAGTGCCAGATTTGATGAAGTGAACATGTGCGAGGGCTGACCATTTTGCCTAACATTCTTTGAACCATTAAAATTAAATGCAAATTAACAATTTTATGTATTGTGGCATTTTCATTTGACTCATGGGCGGTCGTGCCCTGCTAGCTTGTCGTATGTGCTATGTCTCGACTGGTAGTGTCTCTTGACATTAAATTCCTTATAAACAGCCACAGTCTCTTGACATATCAGACAAACACAGTGATTCTATATTTAGTGAAAAAATATTCCACATTCCACCTGTCCTGGAAGCGGCATCCCTCTCTGTCAACTTTTCGTTTCTTATTCGTAGTTGCCATTATAAAAATTGGCCAGAAGGGGAGAAGTTATGTAGAGGGTACAAGGAGCAGAGGGTGGAACAGCAAAGATACTTCTATATACCATAACACAGGCAGACATAGCAAGCTGTGCAATAGTAACACATCAGATATGGAATTCTAGCACAGTGACGGACAGTGAGGGGTTAATGAAGGGTATGACAGCTTGCTACCACAGATTCCTATTATGCTCCCTTGTCTGCTTTACAGTATTATACATGTATCCTGAGTGCACAGCCCTGCCTGCCTGTCAGTGTGGTTTTTCTTCTTCAATAGGCTCAATAGCCCTTAATGGTCGCCCTTGTGGCTGTGTGTGGAGGCACAGGAAGAAGGAAAGCCCAAATATAGATCTTAAGGCCCCCCCAGTGAGTCCCCGGGCAGTCCAAGATCTCGCGATCTTTCCTTCTCCCTGACCTGGCTGATGACGTCAAGTCCCGCGACGAGAGATCCCAGGAGTCCTGAGTGGCGCTCGGGGACTCACTGCAGGGGCTGTAAGATCTATATTTAGGCAACTTATTGTCACGGCCATGCCCATGACCGTGACTCCTTTACCGCATGCAGTTGCCTACGGTTTTGTATGGGTGTTCAACCACGGGTGAGGGCCGCTTGTCTGTGGCCTCACTTGTGGTTGCCGCGGGCAACCAGTGTTGTATTTTGCAGCAGAGCAGCCTGAGCGTCGCTAGGCAGCTTGCTGCCCTAGCATGCGGTCACACCTAGCAACCTTTATGTTAGGTGTGTGTATGTTATGCACGTTGTATGTATTGTGTGCACTTCCCATTTATGTGTCTTTCCCTTCTGTGGTACTGGAAGGGTTAACTTCCTTCCCAGTGTGTGTGTGATGTCACTGGGTGTGTCCAACCCTTGGGTGTGGCCACTTGGGCCTATATAGACCCTCTCTCTAGCAGGGCTCAGTAGGTTGCTTCAGTCTTGCTAGCTGAAGCAGCCTCCTGTGTTTTCCATCCGCCTGTGAGAGCCACCACTGTGGTCATAAGTTTAAGTTTATGTTTTCCTGTACTATTTAGTGCTGCCATGTATCTGGGTTCCGGTGTGTGGATGAGTTTATGCTGACGTCTGTCTGCTATTTGTGGACTTCAGCTTTCCTGCACACGGATCCAGTCAGCAGGGCTGTGGCAGATGGCTGGAACTAGTGCAGCACCTGCCATATACATAGGCTGTTTATGTTTCCCCTTTTCCAGCAGCTTGGCCGTTGAGACTCCTGCTCCTCCGTGCTTAGGAGGAGTGGGTTGTCTTACTCAGCTCCTAGCTTAGGGCCATCTTGAGGGCTAGCAGGGACTTCTAGGTTCCGGAGCATGAGCCCTCCTACCATCAAGGTTGGCTCATGTAGCTAGGAGTCAGGGTCAGGTTAGGGATGCGTTTAGGAGGTGACCTGCTCCCTAATCCTGTCTTCTTGGTCAAGCAGCCATAACATCACCTGGCTCCACACGGCTGAGGATTTCCCCCATCCTCAGCCGTGACACTTATCTGTGGGGCCTTATCAGTCTGGAACACGGGCCGCAATTGGCCCACGGGCCGGTCTTTGGACATGCCTGCAATAAACGGATTGGAAAAATGTGATGTGAACCCAGCCCTAGTGTCAGAATAAGCACCAGTACACAGCGGAGCAGCAGGGCGGAGAGGGGGGGGGGCCACCATGTACTGACAGAGTGCTGCTTTGTCCTGGTGGTCAGGGATGAGAACTGTTTCTGCCAAGGATCATTTATCTATAGGGAAATACAGGGCACAGTATAATACACTAGAATCTATATAATATAAATATATTAGCCCTACCTGTCACCGCCAGTTCTGTAAGAAGGTCTGGCAGACGTTCTTCTCTACCTCTTGTATGATGTTCTTTGTTTTTGTTTCACTTTCTCATCTCCTTTCCTTCTGCCTGGTGTCACTTATTTAGACTAATCGTCTTCCTTTATATTCCCTCCCATACTGCCTCACTTTGCGGTTTATACTACTTCCTGGATGAAGTGTTCACTGCTGGAGGCTGCTTCTGCTGTTTGCTCAGATAAGTCCTTTACTTTATTGTGTTTCCTTGCTGGCTTGATTCTAGGTGACCCTGACTCCGTCCGTATTAAGTGCAGGGAGCCGGTGGTCGTGTCCCATCACTATTATAGGGTTTTCAGGTGTCACACATACTTAGGTACGTGGGCATGCAATTGTCTACCATCGAGACCCTTGCATGTGCATAGCAGTCAGGGAGAGCTCTTAGGGTTTTATAGGGCTCACCTATAAGCTCCTTAGTTTGGGATCAAGCCAGTCGCTCGTTTATTCATAAGTTCCAGCTATCTGCAAACTTCACCCGTGACACTACCCTGGAATAATAATACAATTAGGGGGTAATTTATTAACTAGAAATACGTCTATATTAGGCAACATACATGCACACGACCGTATGTGTTTTGCGGTCCACAAAAAAAACGGATGACATCCGTATGCCATAGTTTTTTTTTGGTGGATCCATTGTAACAATGCCTAAAACGGACAAGAATAGGACACGTTCTATTTTTTGCAGGGCTACGGAACAGACATACGAATGCGGATAGCACACGGTGTGCTGTCCGCATTTTTTTGCAGACCCATTGAAATGAATGGGTCCGCATCCTATCCGCAAAAAAACTGAACGGACACGGAAACAAAATACATTCGTGTGCATGAGGCCTTAGCCGTGTTTCTGACACAGATTGTGGTGCAAAGGTCCTTAGCACCGCAACTGCAACTTTTCCCTACTCATGCCAGGTCTAAGAAAGGTGGCATGGGCAGGGAAAGGGATACAGTTATGGCCATACAGTTATTGGATACCACTGCCATACAGTGACCGGATAACACCGCCATACAGTGACCGGATAACACCTCTGTACAGTGACCGGATAACACCGCCATACAGTGACCAGATAAAAGGGTATAAGGGGACACAGTACAGGGAATGACTAGGGGCACTGTACATGGTGTGGTAAGAGGGCACAATGCAGGGTATAAGGGGACACAGTACGGGGTGAGGGGCACAGTACGGGGTGGGGAGCACAGCACGGGATGGGGGGCACAGTCACATGACCCTGTGCATTAGAAGGTCCTTATGGTGAATGCGGTTCAGACGCTACCATAATGAGAGGCAGAGGAGTGAGACAGAGGCCCAGGGCCTTGGATGGACAGGAGGGGTGGACACAGCAAGTAGGTGGAATGGGCTCTGAGGGGGATTCATACAAGAAGTAGGGGCAGGAGGTCTGTGCAGGGCAGCAACAGGAGATAGGAGGGTGGAACAGGAGCTCTGGATACATGAGGGAGGAAAGGAGACAGCAGGGAATCCATAAGGATGAGATAGGACATGAAGGGGGGCAGGTGTCATAGAGGCAAACTGCTTATTGAGGCAGTAAAACAACTAAATAGCATTGAAGCTGCTGGTCTACTACAGCATACAGCAGCAGCTGGGAGAGTTCCCTGACCCCCACCCTACTCCTGTCCCACATGGAAGAGACAGTCACAGTACAGACTCACAGACTGTATTCACACTTCTGCTCCAGCCCTGCAGTCTCTTTCCTCAGGCAGCACATCTTGTGTAGAGGGGGCATGTCTGAAGCTCTGCAGCAGCTGGCCTCATGTGACTATCAGAGGGCCCACCAGAGGGGTACTGCGTGAGTGAAATGACAGTAGTGTCATTGATGAAAGTGCTCATAGCAGCTCAGTGGGCCCCCCAGGAGCAGTGTGCCCCGGCACTTGCCCGGGTATGCCGGGTGCTGACACAGTCCCTGCTGCTGCCCTTGTTTTGACTATGAGTGGCCCATGGATGGCTTTAGTGAGAAAAAGCCTATTAAACAACATCTAAACATAATGGCTAGTATTCTGCCCAGCCATTATAAATTGGTAAGGAAACAACTTTTGAGTTTAAAGTATTTAATAGAATGTATAGATTTTCTGTCAATTAATTTACACTTGACCAGGGGACAGTCAGCCTGGTGTTAATTGTGTATTTTACTGAAGGGCTTATTTAGTCTCCAGAGTAAAGTCAACAGTTTAGAAATTATGATGGAGGGGAGGGTTACCAAACATGTGACTTTTGCACTAGGTTTGTGCTTGTGAAAACAATCTAGATTTTATTTGATGTGCGCTATGTTCACAGAATAGGCACACACTTATGTACACTCACTGACAAAAAGAAAATTATCACACCAGGAAGAAGTTGTTGGAATGGAGTGAAACTTTTTATGTGTGAATGTAATGATCCTGAGGCACATTTGCCCACAGATGTTGCAGCTGAGCCTGTAGATACTGCACACTTCTAGGTTGCTGAAGCTGGTGTACCAGCTGGTCCCATAAATGCTCGATTGGTGATAAATCTGGCGACGGGGCAGGTCAGGGAAGTGTTGCAATCAAGCGGGGACATTCCTGAGAAACCCCTGTTGGAACCTCTTACATGAGAGACAATACATATGGGTGCGACTGTCAGATGCAATGGTTCTCCAGATCATTACACTAACAGTTGGGGCAGTGTGTCGCTCCACATAGAGACAGGATTGAAGCTCTCACCACGATGCTTTCATACTTGAAACCCTACCATTATGAGTTCCCAACCAAAACCTGTATTTTTTGCTTAAGTCGAAGTAGTCCAGGTTTCTCATTCTTAATACCTCTGGAAGGGGAAGGAACAGTGACTGGCAGTCGAACTGTGACACCAAATTTCCTTCTTCCCAGTGCATGGAAATAGTCTGGGCAAAGACAGGGGTATGTAATGAAGGTGACACCTGTGTCTGGATGGTGGACAGCAAAACTGTGGGTAGTGATGGACGAACATCGGCCGGGACGGTTCGCAAACGCGCGTTAGTGATCAAATGTTCGCGAATCGCGGTGGGATCCATTGACTTTAATAGCAGGCAAACCTGAAAAACTTTAAGGTCATATTTTCAGTCACCAAATACTTATTAGAAGTGCACAAATAGTCCCACAACATGGACAGTGACATGCCAAAGGGGGATCATTGGCAAAAATTCCCACAAAAAATAATTAGTTTAATCAGGGGCCATTTTTATGCGTCTTAAAGGGAAACTCTCAAAAATGTGCCCTGCTGGAGCCTAGAAATTTTTTATTACGGGCCCCAAAAATTAGGCATTCACCTGACAGAAAAGAACTTGTGATTATGTGGCTGGAGGTACATTAGGAGGTCACTATAATTTTTTTTACTGTAGGCCACTGGAGTACAGGCCCCAAAAATCAGGCATTCACATGACAGAAAAGAACTTGTGATTATGTGGCTGGAGGTACATTAGGCGGTCACTAGCTAAATATTCTACTGTAGGCCAGTACAGGCCCCAAAAATTAGGCATTCACGTGACAGAAAAGTACTTGTAATAATGTGGCTGGACGTACATTAGGCAGTCACTGGATAAAATTTTTATTGCAGGCCACTTCAGTAGAGGCCCCAAAAATTAGGCATTCACCTGACAGAAAAGGGCTTTTATGCCGCTGTATATACATATTCGAAGTGACCAATACATCTTTAAACCACGCTCTTTTTGCAGGCACGGTAGGATTGGTAGCCGCACCTGTTTCTCTGGGATGGAAATTCCTCTGCTAGAGCCTGCAACAGCAGAATGCAGCATCTCTCGTAGCAAGGCCTGGAAATGCTGCATTCTTCCAGCCCTCTGTGATGCTGGTAACTAGTGATGAGCGGGAGGTGCCATATTCGATTTCGCGATATTTCGCGAATATTCGCATGAATATTCGTGTTATATTCGTCGAAATCGAATATTCGCAATTATTCCAATTATCGCGAAATTATTATCTTGATAGTATAAGGCAACGTTCCTATGCTAATGACTATGGCTAGGCTAATATGTGTATTTTACGAAATTTCGTAATATTGCTCTAACTTCGTCTCTTAGAATATTACGAATATTCTAAAAGACGAAGTTAGAGCAATATTAAGAACATTTGCAAAAGTCGAAATTGCGATGCGAGTAATAGAACACGAAATAGTCGCATGAAGATTTAAACTTAGCACTGCTATATTCCATATTCTAGCCTAATATGGAATATAGCTGTGCTAAATTAGCACTGCTATATTCCATATTAGGCTAGAATATGGAATATAGCTGTGCTAAGTTTAAATCTTCATGCGACTATTTCGTGTTATATTACTCGCATCGCAATTTCGACTTTTGCAAATGTTCTTAATATTGCTCTAACTTCGTCTTTTAGAATATTCGTAATATTCTAAAAGACGAAGTTAGAGCAATATTACGAAATTTCGTAAAATACACATAGATTGTATTTAAGCTAATATACTGCTATAGTAATAATTTTTAATAGTGTACATATTTTACAAAACTTAGGTTCAGAAGAGGCAAAAAAAAATTACAGGAAAAAAAAGGGATTATAGCACTATATTAGCTAAATTACAATCTATATGTGTATTTTACGAAATTTCTTAATATTGCTCTAACTTCGTCTTTTAGAATATTTGTAATATTCTAAGAGACGAAGTTAGAGCAATGTTACGAAATTTCTAAAAGACGAAGTTAGAGCAATATTAAGAACATTTGAAAAAGTCGAAATTGCGATGCGACTAATATAACACGAAATATTCGCATGAAGATTTCAACTTAGCACTGCTATACTCCATATTCTAGCCTAATATGGAATATAGCAGTGCTAACTTAGCACAGCTATATTCCATATTAGGCTAGAATATGGAGTATAGCAGTGCTAAGTTGAAATCTTCATGCGAATATTTCGTGTTATATTACTCGCATCGCAATTGCGACTATTGCGAAATTTCGTAAAATACACATATAGAATAGATTAGATTGTAATTTAGCTAATATGGAATATAGCAGTAAGTTGAAAACGCCACTGACTGGAGCAGCCAGGAAGCCAGGAATCCAAAGGACAGGTAAGAACAATTTTAGGGAAGTGGGAAAGAAAAAAATATAATAAAAAAAAAAAGAAAAAAAACGAATATTCGATTTCGCGAATATATAGAACGATATTCTAAATATTCGCGAAATCTCGAAATTGCGATATTCGAGAAAAAAATGTGCAATTCGAATATTCGCGCTCAACACTACTGGTAACATGTCTGCTATTTTGTGTTTGTACCGGGGGGTCTAAGTACGTTGCCACCCAGTACTGGTCCTTGCCCTTTATGCTTTTTATACGGGGGTTTCTCTTCAAACAGAGCTGAAAGCAGTGCTTGACCGGTATGGCTCTTGGCTTCCAGGCACAACAGCCGCAGCACAGCATGGCAATGTCTCACCTGGCACGTCAAATAGGTTCTGGGGAGCTTGGGGAGCTCAGCGGAAGTGGCGGTAGCAGTGGAAAAAGGAGGAGTCAGGAGACGGAGAATGGAGTAGGAGGAGGAAAAGAAGAGGCAGGCCTGCATGCAATCCGTGGCGGTAACACCAAATCCACATGGGAGACACGGGTTACATGCTTGACGGCCGTCAGAAGGTTCACCCAGTGGGCAGTAAAAGTTATGTACCTTCTCTGCCCTTGTTTGCTAGACCACGTGTCTGTGGTCAGATGTATCTTGGCACCAACACTGTGTGCCAGAGATATATTCACTTGCCGCTGAACGTGGCCATATAGCTCCTGGTTGCCCTTCTGGGAGAAATATTTCCTTCCGGGGACCTTACATTTCGGTGTGCCAATGGCCACAAATTTTCTAAAGGCCTCTAAGTCCACCAGTTTATATGGCAGTAGTTGGCGGGCTAGCAGTTCCGACAAGCCAGCGGTCAGCCGTTGGGCAAGAGGGTTATCCGGCATCATAAACTTTTTACGCTCAAACATTTGGGCCACGGAAGCCTGCCTTCTGCCAGATGAACGCGAAGACGGCAATAGTGGAAGGTGGAGTGGAGGACATTTGGGAGGAGAGAGGAGAAGGAGAAGAGGCAGGGCATGGAGCGCTGGGAGTGTGGCTTTGTGGGTTCAGACAGCGTTGCTTCCACTGGGCTAGGTGATGGGAGGCCAGGTGCCTTCTTAAGGCGGTCGTCCCTAGGTGAGTGTTGGGCTTACCGCGACTTATGCGTTGACAGCACAGGCTGCAGATGGCAACACTATTGTCAGCAGCTGACACTTTAAAAAAAGCCCACACTGCGGAGCCATGTGCCAGCGTCCTGGGAGCGCCAGAAGTGACCGTGCATGGTGGGTGGCTCACTCCAGATACATTTGCAATCTGCTTTTTGCCTCCTGTGCCCTGCGAGCTCTGCCTGCTTCTCCTCCCTCCCTGCTGCTCCGTATCTCCCTCTAAACTCCCCTCCTCTTCCTGTCTTGTGGGCACCCACGTGACGTCCATTGACACGTCATCATTGACACCTTCACCACCACTGACATATGAGAACTCGGAGTAGGCAGCAACAGCGGGGACCTCCCTCCTTGGGCTGATATGGGTACTGTCATCAGACAGCTGGGTGCCGGCCGTTGCTACTTCCTCTTCCTCATTCGATGTCAAGAATGACTGCGCATCGGTAAGGTCTGGGAATGGATGGGAAAATAATTCCTCTGACTCGAGTGGAGGGGCTATGGTGGTGGTGCTGGTGTCTTTAGGGTTGGAAGGCTGAATGAGCCTTTCAAACAACTCTGGTGCGTCCTTTGAAGTAATCGCACGCGCCTTCTCCAACTTCCCACTTAGGCTTTGTCCTGGTGCACCTGCCCGACCCATACCACGCCTGCGGAACAGCCTGCCTCTTCCTCTGCCTGTCCTTTTCAAAATGACCCTGTGCCTAAGTCTCTATAGAAGAGAAGTATTTGTGGAAGCAGGTATATCGCAGGCCTCAATCAATATTTGGTGGAAACAGGTATATCGAACCCCTTAATCAGCATTTTGTGGAAGCAGGTATTTCACAGCCCTCAATCAGTATTTTGTGGAAATGTGGATATCAAATCACTTAATCAGTATTTTGTGGAAGCAGGTATCTCGCAGGCCTCAATCGATATTTGGTGGAAACAGGTATATTGAGCCCCTTAATCAGTATTTTGTGGAAGCAGGTATATCGCAGGCCTCAATCAATATTTGGTGGAAGCAGGTATATCAAACCCCTTAATCAGTATTTTGCGGAAGCAGGTATATCGCAGGCCTCAATCAATATTTGGTGGAAGCAGGTATATCAATCCCCTTAATCAGTATTTTGTGGAAGCAGGTATATCGCAGCCCTCAATCAATATTTGGTGGAAACAGGTATATCAAACCCCTTAATCAGTATTTTGTGGAAGCAGGTATCTCGAAGGCCTCAATCAATATTTGGTGGAAGCAGGTATATCAAACCACTTAATCAGTATTTTGTGGAAGCAGGTATATCGCAGCCCTCAATCAGTTTTTTTTGGAAGCAGGTATATCAAACCCCTTAATAAGTATGTTGTGGAAGCAGGTATATTGCAGTCCTTAATCAATATTCGATGTAAACAGGTATATCAAACCCCTTAATCAGTATTTTGTGGAAGCAGGTATATCGCAGCCTTTAATCAGTATTTTGTGGAAGCAGGTATATCAAACCCCTTATTCACTATTTTGTGGAAGCTGGTATATCACACTCCTCAATCAGTTTTTTTTGGGGAAACAGGTATATCACACCAGATGCAAATAGTTGTTCCAATAGCGCTTGTCCCTCTATATAGCTGCGGTATCGCAGCAGAACCACACACAACTGCTGCACAAAACAAATGCACTATAATATATTTTCTATGTTAGAAAGTATATTATAAGTATATCACACCCCTCAGAATATCACACCTATTGATAGCACACCTATACCAGTCCTTAATAGGACTTTTGTGGCCCTATTAGCTAGCGTTTGGTGTCCCTAACAGTCTGTCCCTGCTCCACAAAGCAACCTCTCCCTACACTGGCAAAACACAGAATGTAAAATGGCTGCCAGATCGGGTTCTGTTATAGGGTGGGTGTGTGTCCATGGGCTGAAACATCTCAATTGGCTCTCCTGTCCCACCTGATGGATGTGTTATGGGTCAAAGTTCGGCGCAATGCATAAGAATTTGGCGCTGGCGGACATTGCCATATATTCGCATGTTCGGCGAATCTCAAACGCGCAAAGTTCACCGCGAAACGACTGCTGGGCGAACAGCAAGGCCATCTCTAACTGTGGGAGCTGCTGATGCTTGTCGGCAGATCAAATGATCCTCTTTACTGGTGGTCTGTCTGGGTCATCCAGATCCTGTTCCCCATGTATGTATGCCCTTGTGTAACCACTGCTTCTAACACCTCCTAACAGCTTGGTCAGAACAGCCTAGATGGCTGACAATTTGTCGAAACTACCATCCTGCTTAGATCAGTCCAATATTGCGCCTCCTCTTTGTCTATCGACAGGGCAAAATGTCTATGAGTGTGCATTGAGGCATGTCTAACAGTCAACGCTCTCACACCAAGAGGTACATTACCCAAAAGTAGATTCTGAGAGTATTTTTATAGGGCAGCAGGGGGAGCACATTTATGCCCTCTTGCCGCAAGACCCTGTGTCTAATCAGACCACACCTATAATTATTTTCATATCTCCCTGAGATATAACTGCTTGCCAAGTTTTACAGTAATACACCATTTCTAGCTGATTGCATTATTATTAATATTATTATAATTTTTATTATTATTTTGTCAATGAGTGCATATGTGAATAATATATTAGTGTACACCCGTTATTTGGCACATAATAACAGAAACAAATCATTGTACAATGTGAGACATTCTCTAGCACCCTCAAAACATCCATTCACAAATGTCATGAACTGGCCCACAGTTTTTGGTTTGATAAACATGTCCATGAACCTAAACTGTAGAGATGAGTGAATCACTCACAATTTGATATGGTCCGAATTGGTCGACTGACTCGGGTCCGGATCAATTCCTTCTGAATCAAAAGTGTATTTGTGTATTACAGTCTGATGTCTCCTAGCACTCATGTTACTTCTTTCTAGCCGCTCACTGTTTTCTTTATTTTTTTTTAATTATCTCCCCCATCCCCCAAAATTCACTGAAATGGAATCACAAAATTTATTTTTATTTTTTTTTACAAAATTTGGATTGAATCTGATTAATTTAGAATCAACTTGCTCATCTCTTTTAAACTGGATTGCCAACTATAATATAGCAAAAAAGTTATATAGAGATGTCATCATTTCTGGATTACTTCGGATCACACAATTAATGTGACATTTATAAACAATTCCATTATAGTCGGCAGCACATCCCATGTGGGCGATGCACAGTGCACGAACAATGATTTTATTGTCTGTCAAAAAGATGCGATCAATGACAAATAATCATATCAGATAATAAGACAGGTAGAGAGGGAGTTATTGGATGCATTTTGATGTAATGCTGGTGGGTTGTGTTGGGGTTTGTGAGGGCTTCTGAGGAGAAGTTGCTTTTTTCTATTTTCTTCTTTTCTTTTTTTCGTTCCTAGAAGCCAATTCTTTAATGTTTATATATTTAAGGAGATATGTTGAGGGTTTTATCATGGATAGTGTTGAGCGAACTTCTGTTTTCAAGTTCGGCATACAAGGTTTGAGTTTGGGATATCTAAGAATTCCATTATGGATTCTGCTACCACGGACCATAACTTATGGTTCATGGCAGTGGAACCCATAACGGAATTCTTAGATAACCTGAACCTTGTACGCCCAACTTAAAAACAGAAGTTCTCTCATCCCTAATCATGGAATATTAGGAGGGGCTAGTGATAAACTGAAGATGTGCTATTTTTAATTTAAAGGGCTCTCTGTACTTTTTCAAAACTCCCAGAGTCTTCAGACCCTGTGGATGAAAAATCATTTCCTCTGTTCTTTTTGATACTCCATACGCTGCACTTAAACTGGCTGCTGGCTCCTCCATTTGGTTTCCAACCGGAGGTGTTCCTCGAGTCTTCCTGTTCAGCACCACATACAGTATAAGCAGCTAAGGAGGAAAACAAAGGAACACATTTGGTGTGGACCAGAGCAGAAGAGCCTGCAGCCAGTCCTAGAGCAATGGAGACAGAGGAAACACAGGGTTTGAGGACACTGGGAATTTCAGAAAAGCATGGAAAATCCATTTAATTAGAAATTAGATGCCTGAAATTATTTTTTTAGACAACATATTTATCAAAAAGAACTATTTATTACACCTTAGTGATCAATAAAGAAAAAAAATGACAAATGAGCATTGTTTGACGTGTTCGCACAGGGAAATGATTGGGAATGAATGTTTCATATGTGTAAAAGTGTCAAAGGGCCTTAACTGTCTGTCTTGTCTATCTATACATATTTATATACAGTACAAATAGTACATAACTGTACATATTGTTTCCATGCGAGTAATAGAAATATGAGTATATATTTTTTAGGTCAATAAAACAATATCAAAATCTGCCCTAAAAAGTAACACTGAACCTTCAATGTCACCGTGTTAATTTAGCAACCTCAGTAATTACCTGTTTTCGAGTCCACAGAAAAATATGGCTGTCCTTGCACAATACTGTATACAACCTTTGCACTGCTTCCATAAGTAGGATCGTCTGCATCTGTTGCTGACACCTGGATAATAGAGGTACCTGACAAAAATAGAAAACATTGACCTCTTTTAAATTAAGAGTTGAAAATCTAATTTAGCCTCTTCAATAAAAAAAACTAAACAAAACAAAAAGAAACTTGCAAACTTTGCATAATGACAGCAACACTAACTGTTTAACCACCTGTCAGCAGAAGATTAATTGCCAGCCACATCTTCCCTTCCACTAATGTATCCTAACAATATAATGAAGAAACCATTTTTAGAGATAAGCTACAGAAGGCTATTAATGCTTCTCTGTCCTCTTACATATTGGATTTACCATTCATAGTCGACATGATTACTGCTTTAACCACCTGTTCTCTGGTACAAGAATGTCTTTAATTTCACTGCTCTCTGTCTCTGTATGTGCTGTGCATGTAAATCATCTGTATTATAATAAAGATTTCTTATACATTCATGGGTTGTTTTAAGACATTCTATAGTCAAGATTAGCAAACTATATATTGCTGTTGGAATGGGGACATGGGCCAACAAAAGTTGCTCATAGCTGTGGTCTGAACGCTCATTAGGATGACAGTTATTTCATCCCCCACTCGCACAATATACAGAGAAGCTTGGCTTGCCTACAAATGCATGTGGACTGGAGAGGGGAATACGCCACTGCTACAAATCTCTGGAGCTGGCTTATCCTCCTAGAGAACATCAGGATTGGATGTTGAAATTCAGCATTCCCCATCATTCTCTTTTCCGACATTAGCTATTGTGGGAGATTCGGAAGCCCCCATACACACCATATAGTCTTCCGATCCTGGCAGTCCATCCTGTTGTTCCTTTTGGAGAACTTGATTGGATACTAAAAATCATCATCCATCTGTTCTCCAGGATGAACTACTGTGAGAGGGGTTTGGGCAATTTAGCTCTAATATATATGGGGGCCTTAAATATGTTGTCCAGTTTCTGATATTAATGACCTATTCTCAGGATAGGTCATCAATATCAGATTGGTGAGAATCCGACTCATGGCCCCCCCGCCGATCAGCTGTTTGAAGAGCTCCTTTGAGAGCTGTATTCTCTTCACTGTTTACGTGAATGGGAATGAGCACTTGTAGTTAAACTCCGCTGATCAGCGGCATGCACGAAGTCAGAGTCCTGCTGATCCGATACTGATGATTTAGTCTAAGGATGGGTTATCAGTTTTTAAGCCGCAAAGATCCAGGCAGCGCAAAGCAGCGAGGGTAGGGCTGGCCACAGAAATGAGCGGAGCTTAGGTGCAACAAAGGCAATGGTGACTCCTTCATTGCACCGAAGGCCAAATTTGTATATTAAAAAAAAAATAATCATAACTCAGAAACGTAGCCTCAGATCAACACAATTAAAACAGTGTTTTAATCAGGTGAACCGTAGTTATATGTCTATGCACACAGTTAGATAGGGAGGTCACTCACTGGTGATAGATTCCCTTTAAAGGAGTTGTCCGGGTTCAGAGCTGAACCCGGACAAACCCTTATTTTCACCCAGACAGCCCCCCTGAGGCCAGCATCGGAGCATCTCATGCTCCGATGCGCTCCCTTGCCCTGTGCTAGATCGCGCAGGGCAAGGGCTCTTTTGTTTTCAATAACACACTGCTGGGCGGAAACTTCCGCCGGCAGTGTGTGTTCGGTCTTGTCACCAGCTCTGATGGGCGTGCTTTAGTACTGCCCTAGCCATTTTACTGGCTAGGGCAGTGCTAAATCCCGCCCATCAGTGTCAGTGACGTCACCAGGCTTCCTGGCAGTCCCATGAAGAGCCCCGGTACGTCACCGGATCTCCAAAAAATGCCTTTGCCCTGCGAGATTTAGCGCAGGGCAAAGGGGAGCATCGGAGCACGAACTGCTCCGATGCTCATGTCAGGGGGGCTGCCTGGGTGAAAATGGAGGTATGTCCCGGTTCAGCTCTGATACCCGGACAACCCCTTTAAATTTGACTTTGAAACTAATCATTTACCTATAGTGTTTATTTTTCATGGACTGATTCTTACAAATGTATGTTAATTTTTAAATAAAACCATTTTTATTGTATTATGTTAATCAAGGAAAGAAAATATTTTCATATTGGTAAAGAAAGATGTATGTAGCAGAATAAATGGTGCTATATAAAGATAATGAGATCCATCGGGTTAACCTGCTGGAAGATAAAGGAAAACCATAGTGGTCTAATCCCTTGTGCTGTCAGATGTATTACCAGTGCAATAGTAATTACCACTAAATAGCATTATGCAGCTTTCTGTGGTGTGATTATTGTACTCTCCTATGAAATAAATGTGTTTAGCCTTGCAAACCACCCCACGCGCCTTTACTCTATGGGGTATGACCACACGGTCAGGTTTCTGCATGCAGTTTTGAAAGCCAAAGTCAAAATTAGATCTTAAAAAGAGAAAATATAAAGGTTTTGCCTTTCAAAACGGCACACAGAAACCTGACTGTGTGGCCATACCCTATGTGATATAACTGAAGTATTTCTAACATCTTTATTCAGCTATTTAAAGGAGCTCCAGAATTGGAACTGGCACTGGAAATACACAACTTCATCCACCTTGTAGTGGCTGTGCCTGGTTACAGCAGCTGAGCTCTCATTCAATTAAATGGGAGCCATATTGTAGTAACCAGGCATGACAGCTACAAAGTGGACGGAACCATGTACTTCTGGTGCCTGGTTTCGGCAACAGAGCTCCTGCAAAATCTGATTGGCAGGGAGCTGGGAGTCAGAGTCCTGAGGATCCAATACTAATGATTTAATCTAAGGATAGGTTATCAGTATTTAAGTCCCATAGATCACCTTTAATACCCCACCTAAATTAAACGTGTATAGTTTAATTACAATATTCCACATATAGTTGGCATGGAATAGAAAATTGAAGTTACTGTAACACTGACATTTTTTCACATCTACTTACCAACTGGTGACATCTCTGGTACAGAAGCTGTGTAAGGTCCATCCAGGAACTTGGGCTCATTGTCATTTATGTCTTGTATTTTAATGATAAATTCCGACTCTGGTTCCATAGGTCTATTAGACCTTCTATCCAAAGCCTGGGCTCTGAGGGTATACTGGGCTCGTTCTTCTCTATCCAGTCTTTGTATGGCGTGGATGTCACCTGTTGTGTCATCAATCGTGAACGTGATTCCTGCCCCATCACCAGAGAGTATGTATTTTATTGAGCCATCTCCTTCATCCATATCTGAATGAAGCTATAAAAAATGAAATAAAAAAAATTACAAAAACACTCTTCTTTGCTATTCTTTTGCTATGTATATGCAATTGAGCCCGTTCTTTGTTGTGGTTTCTAACATGTAGATGATACAGTTATTTGGCAAAGGAAGATTTTTGATGCTTTATGTCAAAGAGAGATTCCCCTTTTTTTACACCTGGCGCGAACTGGGAAGAAGTCGCATGTCCACCATGGCATACGACAGAATCTTTGCCAGATATCTGTTCGTAAATGACCCCCATTGTTCTTATATTTTTCATCGACAGTGTATTCTAGACCTACTCCCACTTAAAAATAGGAGGAATTTGGCAGATTCCTTGAATTTAGAAAATGTAATTATTGCAAAATAAAGGATCACCCATATAATTAAATAGAAAAAGATAAAGTGGATAGATTCTCAAAAGAAGCACACAAAAAAATAACAGTAATAATAATAATACATTATAATTTATTAGGAAAACTGGTAATTAGTGATAAGACACATAATATAATTTGCATATTGTGGAGCACTCTAATAATAGACATACAGCCTCTTAAAGTTACAAAAAAAGATTAACCAGCATTCTAAAAAATTGTCAAAACTTAAAGTAGCTTTTAGTATGTAGTATACAGTATATTATAATCTTTTATTGATGAGAAAAAGGTTTAGAAACTGGGACAGATTGCATGCTCAGGAAAGCCTTGTTGTACAGCTCCTATTACATTCATGCTGTTTCTATTCCAATAAGCTAATAATGACCCATTTGACCCATACACTTTTTATGTACATTGCAAAAAACAGACACATGTAGGCTTTTAAGGCATATGTCCCTATGTTTATGAGGGTTTCATTTAAAAGAAATCTCCATGAAAAACTCACATAGTGTGTTATGCATAGTACAGGGGGTGAGGGGGCAGTGCATGACCTCAGTCTTTGATGGTCTGTGGATCAATGAGTCATGCACCACCCCTCTCAGATTGTGCACTAGGTATAGCACAGTGTGTCAATTGTTCCTGAAGTGTTCCTTTAAAGGAGCATTCCCAGCTGGGACATGTATGGTATATCCATAGGATAAGCCATAAATGTCCCATAGGTGTGGGTCTATCCTCTGGGACCTGCTCCTATCTCAAGAAAGGGACCTTGTTGCGCCTGGCTGGATGGAAATTAAATGGGGGCTGCGCATGCATGGCTTTCTCCAGTTACTTCAATACCATCAATCGCCTCGAAAGTACTACTGAACTGAATGGAGTGAGACACGTATGCATGGCCATCTCTCCATTCCTGGCCAGGTGTAACGGGGGCCAATTCTTAACACAAGAGTGAGCGTGTCCCCGACGGGGGACCTGCACCTATGGGACGTTTATGGCATATCCCGTGGCTATACCATGAATGTCCTACATGGGAATCATTTTTTTATGGATATGTAACAAGTATGTAGAATATATTTTCATTATTTCTTGAGAAAATCCTTTAATTAATTTTTTTTTCAGATTAGAGCATTATATGTTTGTGAAATATTGTATATTCTTTTATCCATATTATTGGAGCTGTATTTCATGAAGAAATTTCATAAGGTTTATGCATTAAATCCAGAATCCAAATCCCGAAGGTGTGGATACAGGGGTCTGAAGGATGCTCTATAAGCTCTACCTGGTAACCAATCTTCACCTGTCTGCACTAACATTGTATTTTTGTGGCTGATTAACATCAGTGCTAACAGATTACACTCTGGTAACTCTCTTTACTAACCCCACTGCATGTCTGAGATGAGAACATACATATGCTGAGGCTAAAAAATAACGTAGATTTTTTTCTAAGTAGTAAAACATAATAAGAACTATATAACATTAGTATCACCATAATGATACTGAAGCACAGACTAAGGTTGCCATGTCATTTTTAGGGCTCAGTGAACACAAAGAAAAAAAATAACTGAATAAACAATAGGAAAGGTGCATTTTTTCACTATCACTCCACAAATAATTGTTTTCGATTTTCAACACAAGCTGTGGTAAACTAAATGTAGCCACTGAAAAATATAACTTGTCTCACAAAAGTAAGTCCTCATATGGCTGAAAGGAAATTTAAGAAATCATGGATCTTGGAAGGATGGAATGAAAAAACTAAAATAAAAATTGGCTTGGTCCCAAAGGATTTCAAAATTCATGTTTCTACTGATTGCAATCCATTTTTCAACATGGAATTTAAACTCTATTTATGTGAATTCTGTGTAAGATAATATAGTAAATCCAAGGCTGCTGCTTCCTCTTTGAGCTATTTTATTATTTTGTGTGATCTTGTAATGCATGTTTAGGGATAAACTCTTGTTTTCAGACTACTGCTATTGTCCATTATATTAGCTCTCTTGGGCCTGTAGCACCCAGAGAAGCTGCAATCTCCCAGCATGCAGAGCCTTCTACATTGTCCAGATGCTGTGTGTCAGCAGTGTCCAGAAGAAGGAAGTGGAACCAAAGTTCAGGAGACAGATGAGGAAGGTTTTAGAGCCTAGACTGTAAAAGTTCCTACAGTGTGTGTAGTAGACAAAGATTCTGCTGTGTGTCCTGGACAGGGAAATAATGGTTTCTACAGACCTAGGTGGGAAAAGCTAGCCAACAAGTGTTTCCTGATGAATTCAGAGAGAAAGAACTGTGTAGAGGGTCAAAACTTGGAAGAAGGCCTCAAGCTTAAGTCACATTACAGAACATTGGTGTAACTATAACTACAACTGATTGGGCCCCACAGTAAATTTTTGAACTGCCCCCCCCCAGCAAGTTCTTTGCAACTCCCAATTCACGTGCAAGATTGATCTCTCAGACAAAGCCCGGTAGCCGCTCCATCCTCTTCCTACAGTGTCACTGTATATAGTGTCATTGCATAATACTGTTGACAATAAAAACTTTTAGTCTTCCTCCTGAGGGGGCCCAAAAGCAGCCACTTCCCCTGCTTTCCCTATAACTACGCCCCTGTTACAGAGCAAGACCACAATCTGTGTACCAGCTCCATAACAGAGGATTGGATTGTGTGAGGGGAGCAGCGTGATATCAGACTAAGTACTGGATAGAAACCCAGTGTGATTCCAAGTCATTAAGTTAAAATGGCGCCTGGTGTAAGGACTGTTGAAATGTGTCCAATAGAAGAATTTTTACTGATTTGCATTGCTGTGTTTTTCCCTGGCAACTGAATATTGTTTCTAGAGACTGTTCACAAATGTAAGCTTAAGAGACATTCAAAGTGTGTTCTGGTTGCATTTGTCATGTTAGTTGTTATATCATACTGTTATTTGGTAAAGACTTGCAAATTGCATCACCTAGCTTAGTCTTATCGCCAGTCACCTGTAACATTACAGGTCCAACCATAAGTGTGCATACATTTAATACCGAAGTTTCAGTTGGGCCGGCTGAATATCTATGTATATGGTTGTGCCGATAGGGGGATAGAACATGTTGAATTTCAACATCCTTGATCCTTTGTTTTCAAGTAATATGCTGCAGGCCAAATGGCAAAAATAACACTGAGGCAGATTGTGCAATTTATAGTTCTTTACTGAAGGTAATTGGCATGCTCGTTTGTGGGAGGAAAACACCACACCAAGCATAGGAGGGAAAGGGGATACTGGAATAAGGCCTGGGAACTACGGAAGGAAGATGGACACCATCTAGAGAAAATCCTAACTGCAGTCCTGACAGACAACCAGTATGAACAGGCCCCAAAGGTATGCACGTTCATACACCGGATACCTAGAATTCTATATCACCCTATAGGACCCTGGAACTGATGTCAGGACTGAGTCTACCTGTTCCTCCAAAGGGAAGGACGAACAGGAGTCTCCCTCAGGCCTAATGTCAAACAACAGGGAAAGGCAACACACATATATATATAAACAAACTACAAATGGGAAAGGAAACACTTATCTTCAATGAAGCTTTGGTAGCACCAGGAACTCAGCCGAGAACCAAACACAAGCTAACAAGTTTAACAGAAGCTATAAACCGCATAGCATAGTGGGAGAAACAACAAATAAATAGAGAAGGTAAAATGACCACAATAGCCACACCTGGGGAAAGAAGGTGTGGCAAGCACCAGAAACAACACAGATGTAATTTAATCCAAAAGGAAAACATGTCAAATCAAACCACGTGTTGCCAGTCTCACAGATCTCCTGCAACCTGTCGCGGGAACGTCCGTATGTCTCGGTATGTCCTTGACAGTAATGGTATGATCCAAAAAAAAACGTGTCAGGTTCAACTAGAACACACTTAAAATGTCTTTTAAACTTCTGAATGTGAACAGTTTCTAAAAATACTATTCTTTTGTCAGGGGCAACCACAGTAGTTCTCTTTAGGATACAGTTCAACAGTTCTTACACCAGGTGCTTTTTCTATTTGATGACAGACTCACTCTGAGTTGTAATCCAGTACTTGTGCAGAGGTCACGCTGCCCCTGGTTCTGGGGCTGGGATACAGCTTATGCTATGCTTGGTACTGTGTCTTTATCTTATAACCTGTTGCATAGCCCATCTCTGAATTCAGCAGCTCATACTTGGGATCCAGCATTTTCAATTTAGGTCTTAAGACACCTCTGTTTCTGCCATCCCTCAGTAAAGACCACACTTAATGCACTCTGTCAGTCTAAAACTTTCCCAACTGTCTCCTGAACTTTGGTTCTCTGCCAATCTCTGCCTGCAGGGGGAGTGCAGCTCCTCTAGGTGTTATATGGCCATGGTTTACTCCCTTCTCTCCATTGAGAACACATTCATGTTTGGCCAAACTGAATGTACATGTACGTGGGAGGAGTTCAGAAGAATAGCTGACCAACGGCTATTGTTAGCCACCTTTAATGTGTAGAGATATCTACTGTATGTCTGAATCTATATCTGTAGAATAAGACACAAAACTTGCTAGAAATAAACACTGTATGAAGTAAGCCAGAAGCTTCACACTAATTTATAGGCTGTAAGGGTAGGTTATAAGTTAAAGCAAAGAGTGTTTGAAACTGTGATTTATAGCTGGCAGCTGTGATCAATATAGCTGGAAACCTGAGAATTAAGAGGTTGTCTCATGAAGACAATGCCTTCTATATACTCTATGTGGGGATATGGATGTCATAGGGGGTAGAGGCCTTACTCATAAGCCCCCTGTCTCTATGAGCCCGAATAGAGAGCTCTTTACAAAGAGTGGTTTTTCCCAGTCCATCCATATTTTATACATAGAGATGAGCAAATTTTTTAAAAATTCGATTCGGCTGGTTCGCCAAATCTTTAGGAAAAATTTGCTTCGATCCAAATTTATTTGCTGTGAATCGTGTTAAAACATGGCTATTTCCAGGCTGCAGAGAGCCTTTATAGTAGTGTAGAACACTTTGCCTTGCAGTAACATGCATAGGGAGTCTGCTGTGGTAGTGAAACAATACTGTGAGTCAGTAAGACATGTAGATGACAGATGTCGCTCTTAGAATCACTGCATACTTCACTTATTTGGGCAGTCACGGGGCGAAAACTGACCAAATAACTCAAGTATCAACTCAGCCTTACAGGTAGATGTCAGCGTCAAGAAGAAGCGCACTCCTTTTACACCCTCGTCAGCTGATTCCACATAGATGTCTACAGAACCTGTTCTCAGGGCCGTCTTTAACGCGGGGGAAAAGGGGCAGCTGCCCCGGGCCCAGTTGCTCCTAGGGGGCCCAAGGCAGCTGGAGGGGTTAGTAGTACAGTATTATCTGCATATTTAAACAAACAAAAAAAGTAATCTGCAAAATAGTATATATTTGTGCCAGAAGTTGTGTTTTTTTTTATTTTTAGAATAATGATACAGCCTTTTTATTTTATACTTTTGTGCTGATTCATTTTTTTTGTCTATATTAAGGGACACTATAGTCACCAGAACCACAAAAGCTAAACGTAGTAGTTCTGGGGGCTATAGCATGTCTCTGCAAGCTTTTCAGAAAAAAAGGCAGTATATACATTACTGCCAAGGAATACCTCTGCTGAATTAATTTTGTTTTTCGACTGACATACTTCAATAAAGATTTTACCACATATTACTACAGCGCTGAACGCTGAATAAAATTAGTTTTTCCATCGAAATACATCACAAAAGATTTTACCGCATATAACTGCAGCGCTGAACTCTGATTACAATAAGTTTTTACCACCTGGTGCAAGAGTTCAGTTTGGGCCCCCCTACCCTCAATACCGCTTACTAACATCACCAGACCCCTGCACGCCCACCATGCTCAATGGCAGAACTAAAATCTCACTGAGAAAATACATTTTAATCTGATAAGTGCATAATAATAATAATAATAATAATAATAATAATAATAATAATAATAATGATGATGCATCTATATACTCTGCAGCCAAGGGAGGGCTATATATCATCATACCCATCAATACAGGCACAAGCACAGAGAGGGAGAGTGTCAGCTCCGTAGCCAACGGAGGGCTATATACTATCATTCCCATCAATATAGGCACAGGCATGGAGAGGGAGGGTCAGCTCCTCAGCCAAGGGAGGGCATAAACCTATGCACTATATTACATCAGTACAGCTGTAAACAGGTCAGCTCTGCAGCCAAGATAATCCCAGCTCATGTCCATCAGCACTGGCACAAGAAGGAACAGGACTGTCAGCTCTGCAGACAAGAGGACAGAACGAGTATGTTATAAATCCTTCTCTGCCCATCATAAGAGCATGAGCATAAGACCCTCTGCCCCCAGGAGATGGTGCTGCCCCTTCACAGCAGAGTGTGCCAAATGATCCGCTCAGCAGCTGGGCAATGCCTGCCTTACCAGTGCCCTACCATGCCAATAAACACAGCCACCAGCCTGCTGCCAGATCCAGGTCACCCCTGCCTTGCCAAAAGGCGCGAGCCTGCTGCCAGATCCGGATCAACTGCCAGGCACCAGCTCCTACCCCCTGAGGTGGGCACTGATCACCTGGTCTGTGCCCACCCTTAGCTAGCCCTGTAGTATGCACAGCAGTACAGAGGCTGGCCTGGTACCCACCAGCAGAGAAGGTAAGGGAGCAGCTGGGCACGTTGAACACTGTAGAGAGATCACGCCGGCGCCGCCTTACCTCACTCACTCCAGTGCGTGGCACGCAGCTTTACCTCCTCCACTTACGGCGGCCCGTACAACTTTTCCAGATGGGAGCAGGACTACTCCCTCTTCTGGCTGCGCACATACTGCCTCCGCCCCCACCCAATGTGAACTTACTTAGCAGCCTGCAGCCGGTATTGTAAATCACTCAGGCTTTACTCTGTCTCTCCTGGGGGGCCCCCGTGGGACCCCCTGACTTAGGGGCCCGGTCGCAATTGCGACCTCTGCTACCCTTATAGCTGCGCCACTGACTGCAGCACTGAACACTGAATACAATTGGTTTTTCCACCGAAATAAGTCACAAATGATTTTACCGCATATAACTGCAGCGCTGAACACTGAATAAAATTAGTTTTTCAATCGAAATACATCACAAAAGATTTTACCACATATAAATTCAGCGCTGAGCGCTGATTACAATTTGTTTTACCACCAAAATACATCACAAAAGATTTTGCTGCATATTACTACAGCGCTGACGCTGAATATGATTTGTTTTTCGAACGCAATATGTCAATAAAGATTTTACCACATATAACTGCAGCGCTGAATGTGAATAAATTAAGTTTTTCAACCGAAATAGGTCACAAAAGATTTTACTGCATATAACTGCAGCGCTGAAAGCTGAATACAATTAGTTTTTCCACCGAAATGTCACAAAATATTTTACCGCATATAACTGCAGCATTGAACGCTGAATAAAATTTGTTTTGCCACCGAAATAAGTCAATAAAGATTTTACCACAAATATTACTGCAGCGCTGAATGCTGAATATATTTAGTTTTTCGACCGAAATACATCACTAAAGGTTTTACCACATATAACTCGAAAAGTGAACACTGAATATATTTTGTTTTTGTACTGAAATAATAACTGCAGGAGTGAAATGCGTTTATATTTTTATTTTTGTACTGAAAAAGGCCAGTAAACGCTTTTAGCAGAAATAAATGCACCAGTGAAGTGCGTATACTTTTTTCCTTTTTGTACTGAAATAGCACACTGAACGCTTTCACCACATATAACTGCAGAAGTGAAATGCGTATATATTTTTCCTTTTTGGACTGTTATAAAAACACATATAACCGCTGCACTGACTGACTGCTAACGCCGCTACTTCCATGAACCCCTGCACCACTACTTCCCGGGCAGGTAGACTGCTGCAAAGCAGGTGGTCTACCCCAGGGACGTTTGGCTCCCACTGCTGCCACCCTGCTGGCTCCCAGCCATGCTTTCAACACATATGAACAACAACGTGAACTGAAAATATATTATTCTTTTTGTACTGAAATAGGCCAATAAACGCTTTAGGAGAAATAAATGCACCAGTGAAATGCATATATAGTTTTCTTTCTGTACTGAAATAGGCCACTAAACCCTTTTGCCACAAATAACTGCACCAGTGAAGTGCATATATTTTTTCTTTCAGTACTGAAATAGGCCACTAAACCCTTTTTCCACAAATAACTGCACCAGTGAAGTGCGTATATTTTTTTCTTTCTACACTGCGTGCAGAATTATTAGGCAAATGAGTATTTTGACCACATCATCCTCTTTATGCATGTTGTCTTACTCCAAGCTGTATAGCCTCGAAAGCCTACTACCAATTAAGCATATTAGGTGATGTGCATCTCTGTAATGAGAAGGGGTGTGGTCTAATGACATCAACACCCTATATTAGGTGTGCATAATTATTAGGCAACTTCCTTTCCTTTGGCAAAATGGGTCAAAAGAAGGACTTGACAGGCTCAGAAAAGTCAAAAATAGGGAGATATCTTGCAGAGGGATGCAGCACTCTTAAAATTGCAAAGCTTCTGAAGCGTGATCATCGAACAATCAAGCATTTCATTCAAAATAGTCAACAGGGTCGCAAGAAGCGTGTGGAAAAACCAAGGCGCAAAATAACTGCCCATGAACTGAGAAAAGTCAAGCGTGCAGCTGCCAAGATGCCACATGCCACCAGTTTGGCCATATTTCAGAGCTGCAACATCACTGGAGTGCCCAAAAGCACAAGGTGTGCAATACTCAGAGACATGGCCAAGGTAAGAAAGGCTGAAAGACGACCACCACTGAACAAGACACACAAGCTGAAACGTCAAGACTGGGCCAAGAAATATCTCAAGACTGATTTTTCTAAGGTTTTATCGACTGATGAAATGAGAGTGAGTCTTGATGGGCCAGAAGGATGGGCCTGTGGCTGGATTGGTAAAGGGCAGAGAGCTCCAGTCCGACTCAGACGCCAGCAAGGTGGAGGTGGAGTACTGGTTTGGGCTGGTATCATCAAAGATGAGCTTGTGGGGCCTTTTCGGGTTGAGGATGGAGTCAAGCTCAACTCCCAGTCCTACTGCCAGTTTCTGGAAGACACCTTCTTCAAGCAGTGGTACAGGAAGAAGTCTGCATCCTTCAAGAAAAACATGATTTTCATGCAGGACAATGCTCCATCACACGCGTCCAAGTACTCCACAGCGTGGCTGGCAAGAAAGGGTATAAAAGAAGAAAATCTAATGACATGGCCTCCTTGTTCACCTGATCTGAACCCCATTGAGAACCTGTGGTCCATCATCAAATGTGAGATTTACAAGGAGGGAAAACAGTACACCTCTCTGAACAGTGTCTGGGAGGCTGTGGTTGCTGCTGCACGCAATGTTGATGGTGAACAGATCAAAACACTGACAGAATCCATAAATGGCAGGCTTTTGAGTGTCCTTGCAAAGAAAGGTGGCTATATTGGTCACTGATTTGTTTTTGTTTTGTTTTTGAATGTCAGAAATGTATATTTGTGAATGTTGAGATGTTATATTGGTTTCACTGGTAAAAATAAATAATTGAAATGGGTATATATTTGTTTTTTGTTAAGTTGCCTAATATTTATGCACAGTAATAGTCACCTGCACACACAGATATCCCCCTAAAATAGCTAAAACTAAAAACAAACTAAAAACTACTTCCAAAAATATTCAGCTTTGATATTAATGAGTTTTTTGGGTTCATTGAGAACATGGTTGTTGTTCAATAATAAAATTAATCCTCAAAAATACAACTTGCCTAATAATTCTGCACTCCCTGTATAATGAAATAGGCCACTAAACCCTTTTGCCACAAATAAGTCCACCTGTAAAGTGCTTATATTTTTTTCTTTCTATAATGAAATAGGCCACTAAACGCTTTTGCCACAAATAAGTGCACCAGTGAAGTGCGTATATTTTTTTCTTTCTGTATGCTTTCAACACAAATAACTGCAACAGTGCAGTGCGTATATATTTTCCTTTTTTTGCTGAAATACATCACTATACGCTTTCAGCGGAAATAACTGCAACAGTGCAGTGCTTATATATTTTTCATTTTTTACTGAAATACGCCCCTATACGCTTTCACCATAAATAACTGCAACAGTGCAGTGCATATATATATATATTTTTTTTTTACTGATATACTTCCCTATATGTTTTCAACATAAATATCTACAGAAGTGAACTGAGAATATTTTTTTCTTGTTGGACTGAAATAGGCTACTATACGCTTTCACCAGAAATAACTGCAACAGTGCAGTGCGTATATATATTTCTTTTTTTACTGAAATACACCGCTATACGCTTTCACCAGAAGTGAACTGAGAATATATTTTTCTTGTTGGACTGAAATACGCCTCTATACGCTTTCACCAGAAATAACTGCAACAGTGCAGTGCGTATATATTTTACCTTTTTTTACTGAAATACACCCCTATACGCTTTCACGAGAACTAACTGCAACAGTGCAGTGCGTATATATTTTTATTGTAATACTGAATAAGATACTAAGATATAAGTCACTAAAGGATTTTCAACATAGCACTTGCAGCCCAATAACAAATAGCTGGAATGACAGAGCTGTCTAATGGCTATTTGGATCCCCAAATAATCTTTCCCTGCACTTGTAAATCGCTTTCCTATCAATGTCCCTAGCGCCTTCTGACGTCTCTCCCTGCACTAAGATGCTGTGAAATGATTCCTGCCTATCCTTTCCCTGCACTTATAAATCATTTTTTCTGTCTTTTTTTCCCACAATCAGGTTTTTCCAATTGCTGTCCCTAGCGCCTTCACACATCTGTCCTTGCACTCTGAACGCTGGAAAATGTCTGACTGTAAGATGGACGCCGTATTTATAGGGCTGTGACATCACAGGGCTGGCTGGCTGCTGATTGGCTGCATGCAGGCATGTCAATCTGGGTGATCCCGCCTTCCCAGAGTTCCTTGCCCCCTGTCCTCTGTCCTCACATGTAGCCGTCATTTTAGGAAAAATGCGATATGTTACCACGTAGAGCGAGGAAATTCGCATTCATTGCGAATCAAATTTTTTATGAAATTCGGATCGAATTCCACTTCGTCAGCTTCGATTCTCTCATCTCTAATTATAAGGCTACATGCGTGTAATACTACAGTACATTTTACAGACAATGCACGGGAAATGTATAGCTGGCTGTTGCTTCTCCTGGCAATAACACTTGTTCACTGAAGTTGAATGAAGCCAAACCCACATGGATCAACTGACTGCTAGGCTAGATTCAGCTGAAATACTAAAGAAACGAATCGTGATTTACTCCATATCTGCAACTTTCATTATACAGAATCTGTCCGGGACAGTAAAGAACGGATCATGTGCGCCATTGCACTGGAACAAAGCAGCAGGTGCAGTGATATTGGCGGTGCTGGTAAACGACTTCTATGTCAGTTCTTTCTGTTAGCATTTGGAGTAGTCACTTGAAATTGCCCAGAGAACAATGCTTCCTTCTGTGGTGTGTGGCTTATTAAGCGAAGGTTTTAATTAGTGTGTTGTAATGATTAAGATCCGATTCTAAACAACCCACTAAGAAATACAAAGTGGAATTTTTTTCATTAATTTATGCGCTCAGAAAAAAAAAAAATCTGCTTTCACAAAGTAAACTAACAAATTAATCCTTCTCTGCTGGAAACATCTTCATTATTACGAGACAAGCTACACTGACATTTCACTAGTTTGAAATGAGCATGCTAGTAATTAGCAACTGTCATATACAAATAGCCTGGAACTATAGCACTGCTGCATACCTTAACACATCGTGCAGCCTCTGAAGAGGACATTATAATTGCATCATTAAACCTTGGAATTGCTGCGCATGTGATTGTGGAATATAAAACTAATATTTGATGCTATGAAGGTGGTCTTCTACTATCCTATCGTTCAGCTTAATACACTGATTGGAAAATGTGTCTTTATAAAGGGGCATTTATCACTACTGATGACATAAAGTGTTCAATACGTTCTTCCATCATGTCAACACCGATTAGGCAGTTGACCATGGCAGTGCATAGACAATGAAGATACCTCACTAGACATTTTCAGTGATCCACCCAAAACTGGCTATACACATTAGACTGCTTTCACACCTGTCGGAAGCTCCCATCACAAAGTTCGTCAAAAATAGAGGAGAGAAAGTCCTGCATGCAGAACTTTTTTCTCCTCTGAAAGAATGTTCTCCCGAATGAAAACCTAATGGATCCCATTATAGTTAATCAAATCTGGCACTTCTGTTACTTTCATTCTTCTGCTCCTATAATAGTGATGATGTGAAAGCAGCCTTAGATTTATGTCGACCAAACTTGGCACGAATGGCAGACCATCTAATGTGTATGTGGGCTACCTGACTCTCTCTTTACAGCAGATGTTTGGGGACAGAATAATTGAGCAGCTGTATTTTAGGATGCCAGGAATTGCTGAATTTTTGAGTGAGATAAGCCACCGTCACAGAGATTTGGATTGGCGATATAAATATTAAAAACATGCAAATAAATGTTGGTGACACTATTTATATGGACAACCTGCACACGTTCTGTTAAAGAAAAAGGCAATTATGTACAGTACACACACATTTCCCAACTACTCAGATTTTCGCAGGATTATCCTGTAAAATCAACATCAAAAGGGATGGATGAATGTGCCCCGAGTAGGAACACGAGTGGTGCTGTTTCTAGAAAGAAAGCTGTTTCTGGGATGTTGTCCACAGACTGGAGTTGCTGCTCAACACTTTAAAGCAGGGATGCTCAACCTGCGGCCCTCCAGCTGTTGTAAAACTACAACTCCCACCATGCCCTGCTGTTGGCTGATAGCTGTAAGCTGTTCGGGCATGCTGGGAGTTGTAGTTTTGCAACAGCTGGAGGGCCGCAGGTTAAGCATGCCTGCATTAAAGTGATTGTTGCTGAGCTACAGTAACAGATACAGTCCATGGACTAGAATGGCACTAGGGTGGGATATATAGTAAAGCAAAAGCTATTATTACAAAATATATAGGGGTGCAGTTAAAGCGACAAACTGATTTAGCCCTTTCACACCCGATGACGTGCATGTACGTCATCGGGCGTGTGTTTAAGGATGTCGCCTACCCCTGCCCGCTGCGGGCACCATAGCGGCGGGTGGACGCCTGCTTCTTTTAGCAGACACCCGCGGCTCATGTCCGCAACCGTCAGTAATGCCGATCGCGGACATTTAACCCCTCAGATGCTTTCGCTTTTGGTTGTGCTTCGGCTCCCCTGTGAGGCGATCGGAGGAATGACAGGAGGCTGCTGCATAGAATTTCCTAGGGAGCCCTTGCCTGTATTAGGGCTCCATAGGAAAGTAGTAAAATCATCATAGATTACAATGCAAGTGCATTGGAGTTTATGATAATAGCAATCAGATATGGGAACTAGGAAAAAGTAAATAAAAAAATAAATAAAAACATAAAAATTCTAATCACCCTCCTTTTCCCAAAATAAAAATAAAAGAACTAAAAAAATTAAAAACATACACATCATGGGTGTAGCGATGTGCGAAAACGTCCATAGTATAAAAATATATTCCCCATACGGCAAACAGCAAAACGGAAAAAAGCGTCCAAGAAAAACTATAAACAAAATAAGCCCTCATATGGCTATGTGAACAGACAAATAAAAAAGTTATGGCTCTGGGAAGGCAGGGAGCGCAAGGCAGGGACCTGAGGTGACTAAATAAAGATATAAATATTGTATGAGGAAGTTGACAGGTAGTTAGATATGTCTGGTAAATGCTAATACAGTGTAATGTATACAATACTTGCGCACATCTTGACCTCCAGGTGAAGGTGTTGGCGAAACACGCATCGGGGTGTGCGGTTCTCCTGAGGTGAGTTCCCAATTTTTATGGGTATGCTATATATGTTGCAATTAGTATGAGGGGTGTTTTATGTTGTCTGGTATGGGTTCTATGACATGCTTATGTCTACCTGGCACACTTTGACCACATGCAGACCTTTGGTGTGGGGATGTCAAACATCATTCCATGATGCATTAGCATCTTTTTTATTGTCATTTACTAGCCCCTACTCAATATATTGTGACCATAGGTCAGCGTCTGGTTAAGATGTGCGCAAGTATTGTATACATTACACTGAATTAGCATTTACCAGACACATCTAACTACCTGTCAACTTCCTCATACCATATTTCTATCTTTCTTTAGTCACCTCAGGTGTACTGTATACCGCACTTCATTATTGATGTCTTTTGTCCCTATTTTAACGCTTTGTATACGTTTTTAAAGAATAAAATGTATTATACATTTGGAGCCTTTTCAGACTCGGCTTTTCTTTTTGTGGTGGTATATCTGTTCCATGTTGAGTGGGCTTGTTGAGGGTTTGTGACACTGCCCGATACCGTTTTTGGGCTTTTATTTTGGTTTAATTTTGTGTAACCTGTATGTACTAACTGTAACTTGCAGGGTGAATAGTGTTTGATACTGCACATAAAAAATTGTGGAAGGACAAAAAAACAAAATAATTAATAAATGTATTCAAACATGGGATTATCATCATTCACTAGGAGAATAGCTGTGAAACTGTAATAAGTTGTCACATTGCTGGAACATTTGATGTGTTTGGCACCTTAATATAAGGAGCTGCATAGTTAATGTGAGATTTATATTCATTTCATTGGATGTTAAGCAGCTGGAATACTCTCCAGATATCTCAAGGTGACACCAATTCCATGTTCTTTTCAGATGCCATAAATTAATTCTTTACAGGCCATTGCCTAAGTGAAGAAAGACAATTTTATATATGTTTATGCTATTTTGGAGGTCTTACCTTTCCAACATAGAGAGGATCTGTTCCCGTGTACTCCTCCAAAACAAAGAACTGGTTCCATACCCAACTTCTCTTCAGCCGATTGTGCAGCAACTGCTTGTTTAGGGATTTATCATCTAATTCTCTTATTAGCTGACTGGGAGACCCGAAAATGCCATTTGTCAAGTCCAATAACATTATGTAGTAAATGTAGACGCCTTGTCTGGGATAATTCTTCAAATGTCGCATTGTCTTGTGATATCTTTATAGTTTTGTTTAATAAAAGTAGATCAGTACAAGTTGATGTCCAATAAATATAGTTCTAAAAAGTTGTTTGATCCTTTTGTCTTCTAAGAGCAGATACCTAGGAAGCTAGGAAAGAAAAAAGAAGCATAAAGTCAAATCATGTCCTCAGTGGAAATAATGATATTTTCTGCCACAAGATGAGGAGTCTTTCACATGGATAGCATGATAATAAAATATGAACAGTATGTTTAGGAACAAAGAGGCCTGTTATCTTCCTATATACAAGAAAGTACCTTTGGACACAGGCACACTGGGGGTTGTAGTTAGTGAGGAGGATTACTTCACTTTGGTTACTTTGATTACAACAGGGTTCCACTGTATTATTGATTTGCTGGAGTTAACAGCATGCTCTCAGAAATACAGTATTTATGATCTGAAAAGCCCTTTGAAACTGCTGAATATAAGCATTTGCTTCCAGAAAATAGAATACCTACCAAGCAATTTCCAAGGACAGCGGCTTTTTCCCCCCTAAATATATACGTTGCTGAGACACAAAAGCATATAACGGTTATTTTTATGGCAAATCTGTATCATTCCTGACCTTAATTATTATTTTATGCTTGCTGTGGCATTCAATCTCACTTGACTTGCAGTTTTCCAGAGAGACATATGAGTACTGATAACGCAGGGACACAGGCCAGATTTGAATGGTCAGTTAATCATTATGTGATCCATATGGGAGATTGGGGATTTGACAGTCACATGCCATTGTCTGATATTGTTCAAGTCAGACGAACAGATTTTCTTTCTACAGTCTGAAAGCCTGGTTTAGGTAAAGGAATGCCGACCTCCAGTGCAGGAAGCCCTCTCATCAGTCAAGGGTCTTTTGTTGTCATGAAGTCAGATTAGCTGGTGACCTCACTCTGGGCTATTGAGTGGGGAAACTTTTTCTTTCACAGTTTTGTGGGACTTAATGAGGTGGCATCGCGCTCAACTTACTCTGTCAAAACACTCAGGACATCTTATATAGCGTTAATGTTGAGCTGCTCAGTTTAAAGGCCCTTATCTCATTCTCCCTCTCTTTCCTTCTCGTCCTCTCTCCATCTGGCTCACACGAGCAATTAGAGCAATGTTAATTTATGATTTGGCAACTTAGCGATAATACATTTTATAACTTTTTTTTACTATAATTTATTGGTAGCAACTGAACAGCTGCATGTCTCCAAGAAAGTCGTAATGTATACAATTTCCCTTAATTCCCACTTCTTAAAGATGCAACACAGCTGTACCATACTAGTTATAAAAAGCAGAAAATCATATTAAGGTTGGGAGTGCATTCATGCATATTTCATATGACTGATTACTGTGTGTGTACAGTCCTTCTGAATGACCACTATATAAGCAATGGCAGCTTCTATAAAGGAAAGGTCTTTTGAAAACCATATTTGTCTCTTATCTTTCCAAAATACATGATCTACTACTACAGCTGAGCTACAAAAAGAATGTATTTTCTTGCATATTTTTACAATCTGTCCTCGTTTTGGATGACACATACATAATCTAAGGTATATTTTACAGTAAACCGGTTGACCTGAGTATGTGTTTTAGTGTAAGAAGCTACTACGGCACCCAAAGGTGGGGTAAAGAAATGAGAAGGTAGGGTTATCATATTTCACAGTAAACCGGTTGACCTGAGTATGTGTTTTAGTGTAAGAAGCTAGTACGGCACCCAAAGGTGGGGTAAAGAAATGAGAAGGTAGGGTTATCATATTTTACCATTAGCTGCTAACAAGGACATCACGAAGGCCTTGAAGCACTGGGGCCCTGGGTTTGAAGCAACCAAGGAGAACATAAAAAGCAATAATCGTTATTTATATAGAGTCAACACATTTCGCGCCTGCATGGAGTTTATATCATCCCCTATGTTTGCATGGGTTTCCTGGGGGTGCTGTTTTTCCCCCCACACTCCAAAAACAAACTATGTTGATCGGCTTTGTATGAAATGGCATCTAAAAGGAATCTCTTTTCTATATTCTATCTATTTGTATGAAATGGCGCCAGTGATGGTGTGTGCTTCTGAGATATGGAAATTGGATTGTGCTCCCCACTGGGGATACAGATGAATATGAGTGATATCACTCATTCGGCTCATCTGTGGAATATGTATGCTAGCATGCAGTATGCATACTGCTCTAAGGGAAGCCAAAGGGATTTATCTGAACATGTATCAGCGTGGTAGCTGGCATTCCCAGTTCAGTTCTTGCTTTCGATACAGGACTCTATGTGGGTTATTTATTATACTGAAATACGTCTATATTAGGTGTATGTCAGGCGCAGACTAACCTTTGCTCCGCCATCTGTGAGTTCTCCCTGCTCGCGCTGGGTCTAAAATTGTAGGCGTGCTATGGGCGGGCAGCAGTAAACTGTCTTACATTTAGAACTGGTGCAGGATCCGCCGAAGTTATGAAGAGGCCGGTGGCGCTTCTTAACTTCGGCGGATCCACCTCCAGCTTAGGGGTTTATTAAGACTGGTATATAAAACGCCGGTTTTAATAAATGTGCCCCTATATGCATATAGAGATATATGCATATAACAAATCTACAGAAACTAAGGACACTGATAGATTGATTACTCTACAATAATCAGAATGACAACAATTATTCCTTTTATCCAACAAAAATGTGTCCATTTAATGAAATGTATTGTTAAGACTTTCTTTGCATGTAGTTTAATGACAAGTAATGAAAAGTCAACATCAAACAAACCAAAGTAGATTGGACTCCGTAGACTAGTAGATTTTTTAGTTACCGATATGACTATATATTAAAAGTGCACAACACGCCAACCAACAGTGTTCAGCTCACAGAGGAGAAATCAATGATTTTAATGAGGCAGCTCTTGGTTTCATACTACATTGACTCATGAATTATGAACGTGCGTAGTCAAGTTTCATGTCAGACATTCTGGACATATGCTGACCAATGGCTGGGATTATGTATACATGTGGAAATCCATTTTGCAGATATTTCACACTTCACAACAGACTTTTGCTATTAGTTAACACTTAGAACTGGCTGTTATATGACCGGTGATTTGATGTCAGTAATATGTTACCAGTAACAACCTTGCCTTTCATATATGATACAAACTGACCAAGACAGAATCTATTATCGCCAAAGCATATACTGTAAGCAGGTTCCTATGAGTAATAGTAATGCTGAATATTATATATCATGAAGCATCACATTCTCTTTTTATAAAATTGTAATTGTTTTCCATTATATACAATTAAATAGAAAATACTTATATGCATTCTACGAATATACACACGTTGTTCCTAGAAATAGATTATCCTGAGAAGTCCTGATAGTTCTGACAATACAATTGCAGCAGTGTTGGGGCGACATGTTTTGCACAGAATTTGGCTTTGAATAGACTGCATTAAACAGTGACCTCTTACATGCTGCTTTTTTTCCAGATTAAATAGATAATCCAGTTTCTTGCACGGGACTGCCATGGGACATTGAGTGCTTTGTGTTGCAGATTCCATCTCTTAGTGACATCTTGTCCAGTTCAACTATTGAGTTCCCACCCACATGCTGAGTATTCCTCACACATTGACCTGTCTGCCCACACTTCCCAGTGTTCCTTCACTGTCTGCACTGAATATGGTCCCATCTAATCTCATATTCAAGCCTTCTGTGTTGTGTATAACCCCACTAGAGCTGCTTATTTACACCTGACTATTAGGGTGCCAACTGCTGCCCGTCTCCCCTGCCTAAATGCAGTACATTGGCATACCTCCACCCCACTTCCCACCTCCCACTTTCCAATAATTTTTATGTATGTCCATATAGCGACCAATGCATGAACAGAAAGTTTCCCTTATATATCTCTCTCTCACCTAATGCACTAATGACTTATGTCTGAGAGGGAAGACCGTTATGGGTATCATTTATTTACTTTATTTCCAGTTGCATGAATAAAACTAACTTATTCAGAAGCACTATATACATTTTTAGTCACTCCATTCAGTCCCTTTCCCCACAATCCTATTCCCTAATCGCAGATGCTCACAAGGGTCAATTTTCCAGGGAAGCCAATTCACCTACTGTGTTTTTTGGAGTATTGTGTAAACCAGAGGACCATTCAAATGTTGGCCTTGGTGGGGTCTAAACCTAGGGTCATCATGCTGATCATCTCCGACTGATCTGCTGAACATCAGTAAGGGCGGGTTCACATTGGTGTTATTGAATTCCGTTAGAGGTTACGGAATATAACAGAATTCTAGGACGGAATGCAAAACGGAAGCCTTTAAAAAGCATTCTGTTTTGCTCCGTCTTAATACATGTTTATGGGGGCACATAATAGTTTTGTTTGGTTCCGTTATACATGACGGAAAAACTAAGACCCAAATTGGTCGAAACACGTCAGATTTGTCTCAAAGTAGGGATACCGTTTTTATTGTTTGGGTATGAAGAAATAAAGACTTTGCAGCTTTTACTCTCTGGATAAAACTCGCTGTGAACACATCCCCGATCCATGCTGAGTGGGTCACATCACCTTCCACCTGAGAGCTCGATGCCACTGCTACACACACACTAAACTGAATATCTGACATAATGAAAAATGCTAACATTTGTGTAACTTAATCCAATGTGTATATTTATTGTGTTTATAGATAATATATATAAAATATATGAAAAAGTAGCAATATTGCAGCCCTAAAATAAACTTGTTTCCTTGAATTTGGATTGAATCTTCCCAGCACTGTATTATATATTAACTTCTAGAAGTATGTCTTAAATCACCATCAATAAGTTAAGCTCATGTGTGAAGAAGGATGGTGGCAGACTGGCAGGCTGTCACTTACCATCCCCATCTGTTTGGGGTCTTTGTTCTACCACTATGCTATGAAATTCTGTAGCACATTTCCTGACGGAATCTAACAAAATGTCTTTATCTTTTGTTGTGCAAATTTGTGTAGTCAATATGAGTAATAATGTTGTGAATTAAGGGATTGTATTAATGCCCTGAAACACTGGAGACATGTTCTTGTGTGCACTGAACCCTAGACATTTAATGGAGATCTGAATGGGACACATTGTTCCTCCCATAGTAATATGCTGCTCATTGTATGCCACTGGGTATTGAATTCTGCCCCCTTCTTAGCTAATCATATGTGCACCTGTTTGTTTCCTACCAGGCAGGCATCTCTGAGTAAAATTTAAAACAAAAATGATCATGAATGTGTGTACTGAAATTCCTTTGCTTCTCCGGCGAATGTCCATTATCGGAAAAATTTGGTAATGGTTAAAGTTTACTTTATCGTATTTAAGACTTTTGATGCACAGTTTAGATAAAAGAAAAAAAAAGCATGATTGAAAAGTGTGTGTTCTGCTAGAACAGAGGAAGAATCAATCTAGTTGCACAAATTCAAACATATTGTTGAGATTCATCATGTATAATTACCGATGCTGATTTGGCTGCAACAGAGCCAAATTTCTTAAAAAGGTAGTTTCATCTGGAATTCATAAAAGGTAATTTAATCGGAAATTACATGTTATACACCATAGTTGGTTTACTGCAGTGATGATCTAAATGAACAATGGTCCATGAGGACACAAAATGACATCTGTTCTGGCCATATGTCATGGCTCTAGTATTGGGCCTGGCAGATGTAGTACATCAACCTTGTCCACAAGAGCTGATTTCCAGTTTCAAACCTACTAGTTACATTTTGGAGTCATGTCCTCCTTTTTCAAGGTCTGTAATGTTGAAGATACATTGTATATTACTGCGCTGCCATATTGGGAGGTCAAATAAGATTTGGTGGTGTTGACGGTGAGCACTGGAAAAGAAGATTATTGTAATTTTGTTATGTCTTGATTTGTTTCTAATCCAGGAAGCCACAAAATGACATCTGTCCTGAGGCTACGGCCACAAAGACAGGCTCTGCTATAGGACCAGTTAGATGTAGGATCTCACTGCTAAATCTTGTATTCCACATGAGCTTGGTGTCAATTTCAATTGGGACATTTGGAAAGCAGTCAGTTTTCCCTCTTTCAGGTTCCCAAAAACTACATAAAATATATTACATAGCCCCAATGAGAGTGGGAAAAAAAGCAGGTGATGTTGGTGCTGCCAATAAACAGTCCAGGCTGTATTACCCGATATAAGTGAATAAGATTCACCAAGCAAGAACGCCTGCCTATGCACACTCCACCAGAGAGGCCGGCGCTTTTTCCTATAGTTCAAAAGCACGGCAACTGCTGCTGGATAGCCGGGTGGTCGTAACCCCTGGAAATGAGCAGTGTATAATGTGATGGAAAAATGACTCAAGCCAGCAAAGGAGGCAATATGGACAATCACAATACATTAGTAAGTCAGACAAACCCTTCAAGGACTCTCTCACTTCCTTTTCCTGCAGTGGGTAAAGAAAGAGAGCTATGTAAGAGCTTCTCTCTCCTCATTTTAGTGTTTGAACTCCCACCAATCAAAATCTTTGATATCTCGGTAAGATCAAAAGTTTTTCAATGTGCAGTGACACTTTAAGGCTCTGTTACATTGGCCAAGGACTAGGCCAATTATTGGGAAGGAAATGTACATTGGTGATAATTTCCCAATGTAAAAGTGCTGCTGATCCCCCTAGAAATGGCCAAAATTCTTATTTGTTGAGTGATTACACCTTTTATGTGGCACCTAAAATTGTCATTAGTTGGCAGAACTTTACCCTGTATAAACAAAGGATGTGCTGCTGGCAATGTGCGAAGAGAATGGTGTATGAACAATCACACTAATGATTGTCTGCCCTCATTTCATTTTTCATCAGACCATATGAAAATCACTAAATTGTATATTGTTGACCGGTGTTCATTTTTAGCTCAGTATCAACTTATGTAAGAGTCTGCTGTTATTCTTAAAATAAAATAAAAATTTAAAATTGTGAGGTTCAATACATACACCACAGAGTCTACTAATGTACTGCATTCTGCTTCATTTTATAAATAATCTAAGGTTCCGAAAAAAATTCCAGTCAACCTCATTAACAAAAGCATTCTAAAATCTTAATTCTTTGTGCTATGAATTAACGTGATCACCATAATTTTTGCAAGTACTGTTTGAGGCAATGTCATATTTAATGTGGTTATATATGCAGGCATGTCACTTGGGATCTGCAACGTCAAAGGCTCGCAGGATTTGAAATAAAAATAATAAAAACAAGTTCAGAGAGATATGCTGTAATTTAAAATGGTGTTACTGAACAGCTACGTGTTACGCGGTAATTAGAATATACTAGAGTTACAGGTAGGGCTCATGCCATAAACCTTCTTATATAGACTGCAATTTGTTTGGAAAAATTAATAACCTCATTAATGGCTGTCATTTCCTGCATGCATATATCAGTGTTGTATAAAATAATTAAATAAAAATCATCCTAGAGGTACTATGCAATCGCAAAACGGTTTTGTTTGTTGTACCATACAGTAGTATAGCAGTAACAATATTATAAAAGGACAGTATCTAAATATAAAGAATATTTTTGTAGTAGACTTCAGATGGAGGCTACCACGGAAAGCCTGTAGGTGGGATGTTCTAAAATGCGGTGGGTCATTGACACTGTCAGCTGCTATGTCCAGTGGATTGACTGACCATGATTTGGGGTCACTTTTGGGATCTAAATAGGGCAAAGCTAAAGGTAAGTAGTTGTTTTATCAAAGTAAGGCTAAAGGCGTCCATCCAGTTCTGCCAACAGTAGTAACCTGCAATCCAGTGCATGGCAAAACCCTCATGATGTAGAAGCCAATTTTCCTACTCTTAGGGGGAAAATCCTTCCCAACTCCAAATCTGGTATTCAGAATAAGTCCCTGGGTCAATGATTAACTATAACCTGTAATTTTATTAAACTCCAGAAATACATGAAGACCCCTTTTGAACTCTTTTAGAGAGTTCACCATCACCAACTCCTCAGGCAGAGAGTTCCATAATTCCTTCTTTCCTCTAGATGTAGAGACTGTGCCAATGTTATAGTTACAGTCCTAGTCACTGAACTGGGACTCTGACAGCTGCACTGGCTGCTAAGTTCTTTGCATTTGGTATGTCTATGATCTATGATTTCCATATTTCAGAATCTCAAATATCCACTAAATTCAGTTGCACCGTGGCTCCCAGTGCTAAAAGTAGCATCTAAACATGAATAATAAAATGACATGTCAGTAGACCGGTAAGTTGGAGTAACACTGTGAACCGGGCCATGCACATTGGATTAATGTCGTCCGAACCTGTTGATTTCAGCAGGACCAGCTGACCATCTGATGCATATAGTAGTGTTGTGCCTTCCCCCGATCCATTTGCTCTTAGGAAAGAAATGTCACCTCGAGAAGTGGCTCAGACCAGCCGCGTGTGTGTGTGTGTGTGTGTGTGTGTGTGTGTGTGGAGGGGGGGGGGGATTTCTGGTTGACCAACTGTCTAAAGTGTAAGGCATCTTTTCAATGAACAGGGTTCTTTTATTAGTATGGTTATAGGTACCAGAGGTATAGTATAGTTTGAAGCTCTTGAGCACCAGAGTATATAATAGTATATAATAGAGTCTCCAAGTACCATGAAGTTTGCATCATGCATGTACAAACTTCCTGTACAAAGAACCTTGCTATGACCCTTAAATGGGTTTTCTGGGTCTTCTATATTGATGATCTATCCTCGGGATGCTATAAGTGGGGGTTTGACTCATGCCACCCCAGGCTATCAGCACCTTTGATATGCTGTGTAGCCTCCTCCCAGCATGCTATACATAGCACTGTCCATTGTATATGACTGTTATTATTGCAGCTCAGGCCCATTCACTGAGACTAAGCTGTAACTAGGCTATGTGACCGATTAATGAGACGTTACTGTCGCATTAGGATAGGCAAACAATATGGAAAACCCAGAAAAGCCCTTTAATAATGTAATTGTTTTCTTTTCATAACACACCATGAATAAATAAACAAATACATAAATAATTGTCTTTAGAGGGAAATGTCTCACTGTACATTTTAACAGAATTAATTACCTTAGATTAAAACACACACACACACACATGCACATACACTGCACACAAAAAAGGGAACACATAAATAACACTTCCTAGATCTGAATTAATTAAATATTCTTCAGAAATACTTTATTCTTTACATAGTTGAATGTGCTGACAACAAAATCACACAAAAAAAAAAAAATGGAAATCAAATTTTTCAACCCATGGAGGTCTGGATTTGGAGTCACACTTCACATTAAAGTGGAAAAACACACTACAGGCTGATCCAACGATGATGTAATGTCCTTAAAACAAGTCAAAATGAGGCTCAGTAGTGTGTGTGGCCTCCACGTGCCTGTATGACCTCCCTACAACGCCTGTGCATGCTCCTGATGAGGTGGCGGATGGTCTCCTGAGGGATCTCCTCCCAGACCTGGACTAAAGCATCTGCCAACTCCTGGACAGTCTGTGGTGCAACGTGACGTTGGTGGATAGAGCGAGACATGATGTCCCAGATGTGCTCAATTGGATTCAGGTCTGGGGAACGGGCGGGCCAGTCCATAGCATCAATGCCTTCGTCTTGCAGGAACTGCTGACACACTCCAGCCACATGAGGTCTAGAATTGTCTTTTATTAGGAGGAACCCAGGGCCAACCGCACCAGCATATGGTCTCACAAGGGGTCTGAGGATCTCATCTTGGTACCTAATGGCAGTCAGGCTACTTCTGGCGAGCACATGGAGGGCTGTGCGGCCCTCCAAAGAAATGCCACCCCACACCATTACTAACCCAATGCCAAACCGGTCATGCTGGAGGATGTTGCAGGCAGCAGAACATTCTCCACGGCGTCTCCAGACTCTGTCACGTCTGTCACATGTGCTCAGTGTGAACCTGCTTTCATTTGTGAAGAGCACAGGGCGCCAGTTGCGAATTTGCCAATCTTGGTGTTCTCTGGCAAATGCCAAACGTCCTGCACAGTGTTGGGCTGTAAGCACAACCCCCCCTGTGGACGTCGGGCCCTCATATCACCCTCATGGAGTCTTTTTCTGACCGTTTTAGCAGACACATGCACATTTGTGGCCTGCTGGAGGTCATTTTGCAGGGCTCTGGCAGTGCTCCTCCTGTTCCTCCTTGCACAAAGGCGGAGGTAGCGGTCCTGCTGCTGGGTTGTTGCCCTCCTACGGCCTCTTACACGTCTCCTGATGTACTGGCCTGTCTCCTGGTAGCGCCTCCATGCTCTGGACACTACGCTGACAGACACAGCAAACCTTCTTGCCACAGCTCGCATTGATGTGCCATCCTGGATAAGCTGCACTACCTGAGCCACTTGTGTGGGTTGTAGACTCCGTCTCATGCTACCATTTGAGTGAAAGCACCGCCAGCATTCAAAAGTGATCAAAACATCAGCCAGGAAGCATAGGAACTGAGAAGTGGTCTGTGGTCACCACCTGCAGAACCACTCCTTTATTGGGGGTGTCTTGCTAATTGCCTATAATTTCCACCTGTTGTCTATCCCATTTGCACAACAGCATGTGAAATAGATTGTCACTCAGTGTTGCTTCCTAAGTGGACAGTTTGATTTCACAGAAGTGTGATTGACTTGGAATTACATTGTGTTGTTTAAGTGTTCCCTTTATTTTTTTGAGCAGTGTATATACAGTCAGGTCCATAAATATTGGGACATCGACACAATTCTAACATTTTTGGCTCTATACACCACCACAATGGATTTGAAATGAAACAAACAAGATGTGCTTTAACTGCAGACTGTTAGCTTTAATTTGAAGGTATTTGCATCCAAATAAGGTGAACAGTGTAGGAATTACAAAAGTTTGCTTATGTGCCTCCCACTTGTTAAGGGACCAAAAGTAATGGGACAATTGGTTTCTCAGCTGTTCCATGGTCAGGTGTGTGTTATTCCCTCATTATCCCAATTACAATGAGCAGATAAAAGGTCCAGAGTATATTTCAAGTGTGCTATTTAAATTTGGAATCTGTTGCTGTCAACTCTCATGATGAGATCCAAACAGCTGTCACTATCAGTGAAGCAAGCCATCATTAGGCTGAAAAAACAAAACAAACCCCTCAGAGAGATAGCAAAAACATTAGGCGTGGCCAAAACAACTGTTTGGAACATTCTTAAAAAGAAGAAACGCATCGGTGAGCTCAGAAACACCAATAGACCCGGAAGACCACAGAAAACAACTCTGGTGGATGACCGAAGAATTCTTCCCCTGGTGAAGAAAACACCCTTCACAACAGTTGGCCAGATCAAGAACACTTTCCAGGAGGTAGGTGTATGTGTGTCAAAGTCAACAATAAAGAGAAGACTTCACCAGAGTGAATACAGAGGGTTCACCACAAGATGTAAACCTTTGGTGAGCCTCAAAAACAGGAAGGCCAGATTAGAATTTGCCAAACGACATCTAAAAAAGCCTACACAGTTCTGGAACAAAATCCTATGGACAGATAAGACCAAGATCAACTTGTACCAGAGTGATAGGAAGAGAAGAGTATGTAGAAGGAAAGGAACTGCTCATGATCCTAAGCATACCACCTCATCAGTGAAGCATGGTGGTGGTAGTGTCATGGCGTGGGCATGTATGGCTGCCAATGTAACTGGTTTTCTTGTATTTATTGATGATGTGACTGCTGACAAAAGCAACAGGATGAATTCTGAAGTGTTTCGGGCAATATTATCTGCTCATATTCAGCCAAATACTTCAGAACTCATTGGACGGCGCTTCACAGTGCAGATGAACAATGACCCAAAGCATACTGCAAAAGCAACCAAAGAGTTTTTTAAGAGAAAGAAGTGGAATGTTATGCAATGTCCAAGTCAATCACCTGACCTGAATCCGATTGAGCATGCATTTCACTTGCTGAAGACAAAACTGAAGGGAAAATGCCCCAAGAACAAGCAGGAACTGAAGACAGTTGCAGTAGAGGCCTGGCAGAGCATCACCAGGGATGAAACCCAGCGTCTGGTTATGTCTATGCGTTCCAGACTTCAGGCTGAAATTGACTGCAAAGGATTTGCAACGAAGTATTAAAAAGTGAAAGTTTGATTTATGATTATTATTCTGTCCCATTACTTTTGGTTTCTTAACAAGTGGGAGGCACATATGCAAACTGTTGTAATTCCTACACCGTTCATCTGATTTGAATGTAAATAACCTCAAATTAAAGCTGACAGTCTGCAGTTAAAGCACACCTAGTTCCTTTCATTTCAAATCCATTGTGGCGGTGTATAGAACCAAAAATTTTAGAATTGTGTCGATGTCCCAATATTTATGGACCTGATTGTATCAATGGGGAGACTGTTCAGAAGAATCTGTAGGACCAAAGCAAACAGCTCCATAATTACAAAATCTCTGCCTATAATGGCATATATTAATAAAATGTTATATTTCAGAAGTGCACTCATAGCATCTGTGTGTGTCACTTGACACAAAGCTGGCAAGTACAGAGAACCAAGCAATCTGCTGATCAATAATATTCTGGAACTTTTTTTTGTCACTTCAACTCTCTTGAATACATCTTTCAGCTCTTGATGCTGGCTCTTACCTGCTGATTCCCACTCTCATATCTCAGCATGGCACATCCCCTGCTAATGCTGACTGAAGTAAAACAATTCACTATAAGTTTTAATGTTTGAAACAGCATTGTTCTGTTGAACTCCAGCCAGAAATGTCTCATCATAGTTTTTTGTGACTGTTCAATGTAACCTAGTTACATACAGCTATGCATGCAACATTGTAATAGCAGGACCCCCAAAAAAAGCTTAAAGCATACCTCAGGCCAAAAATGATAACTTGACTGTGATCCTGAATGGATATGTGCAGTAATTGCTCAACAGATGCGATATATGTACAGTAGTTGGGAGTAACTTACAGTCTTCAGCCTGGAATACATGAACCTATAGGATAAGAACGAGGTCTTTGGCGTAAGCAGTCAAGCTGGTTGGTTTTCTGGAGATGGTGGATATATCTGTTGGGAGCATCAGCCACTGGTTTCTATCACCAGGAAAACTACTTTGTACAGTAGCTGCACTAGATGTAGATCTCCAACTAATAAAGAATTACATAGGCCAGAGTTTATCAGTTGCACATGCTCTATGAAGTGCAATTTTAGCAGACCTCTATCATAGGAGAACTAATTAAAAGAAACACAGAAAATCTCCCAGCATCTCCCTTCATGCGCTCCTTTTCCTTGGTTCTAGTTTGTCTCATATTACTAATATATAAAAAAATATATTCTGTCTGTCTCAGGAACTCATCCATGCCCCCTCTTCCTCCTTCTAACTGCCCTGTGTCTGGGCGTAAGACAACTGGCTGGAACAGGCGTCTCCCTGCAGTGCTTTGTCTGTAGTGGAGGAAAAATATTATTGAGCCCTAGTGTGGAGCGCAAATATTCAAAAAGCAAATTTTTATCTCGAATATCACAACTTTGAGAATTCGCGAATATTTCGAAAATAGTGCTATATATTTGTTTTTCGAATATTCGTCATTTTTTTTCCATCTGAAGTCATGATTATTCCCTGCTTCTTGCTTGTAGGCTAATGAGTCATTGGCCCACAAGCAACTTAAGCAGGGAGGAATCATGACTTCAGATGGAAAAAAATGACGAATATTCTAAAAAACGAATATATAGCACCATATTCAATATAGTGCTATACGGTATATTCTTTTTTTAGAATATTCGTCATTTTTTTCCATGTGAAGTCATGATTCCTCCCTGCTTAAATTGCTTTTAGGCCAATCATGTGTTCAGATGGAAAAAATTTAGAATATTCTAAAAACAAATATATAGCACTATTAATGTGCCCTGTTGCTTTGCAAAGCCCTGCTGCAAGATGGAAGAGATCAGAAGGAGAGTCAGCCCTGCTTGTTCCTTTATATTTTATTTTAAAGCGATGTTGCCATTTTGTCTTTTATTTTGGTGACATTTTTGCTGTTACAGTAGCTGTCACTTGCATTTGCTGTTCAGAAATTCATGACCTACAGTCATTTTGTGAGCAAGTTCAAGCTATAACCACCAAAATGTCAGCACTTAATATTGTCACTTTTGCAAGAGTGACTGCCATTGGAACATGAATAGCAGACATCAAAGGTTTATTGATCAACCTAATTTGTAAAACAGACTACAGGAACTCTAGCACGTCGCTCTATGAAATCAATAGAAATCGACAGACTAGTCAGTCGCACACCAGGGTGGAAACATGGTCAGTCTAGGCTACATGTGTCCTACTCCCTCCATACTCCTTAGTTTGCTAGAATCTCAGCTTCGCACTTCTTGAGAGGGATAGTTTTTCTTTTATCGTTCATTATTTTAAGATCAAATGATGAGGTTCTAAAGCTGCATTGATCAAGGGAAGAAAGATCAAATGCTGAAGTCAGACGATGAACTGCTGAAACTGCAGTACTATACAAAACAATACTGGAGCTGCTCCGAACTAACTTTAAGACCATATTCTTCTAAGACATGATGAGTCTGACCACAGGAACTGACGTTTGATGCGGCAATCATTTGTGGCAAACTGTAAATTGCTAATGAATTTGTGGTATTTCTGAATGGAAATCAATAGGCTTTGACATTGGGGTATTATGAGTTCTTTCCATTTTATTCTAAGAATTTTTGGTAAATCACATGGAGATCATACATCTAGTTTTACCTGTGATTCATACAATGTGTGCCCTTATGGAAATCAATTAAATTCATGCGCCTATCAGTCAGCCAGCAAGTTGCAAAATGTTGATTAACTTTAGCATGACCTGGCCTGAGGATAGGTAATCAATATCATTAGGCTGCACAACCCCTTTAAACATTTGTATTGTTGAAGATGGTACAATAATCAGAACTAAAGACTTCATCAAACATCTATTTTTTGGGGGATGCCCCTAGATGGTGGAGATGTCTTGTTAGTGGAGGCTTTGGAGCAACTGTTCGTTTTACCTTGCCTTGATGGCCAAGGGCATCAGGTAAACTCACTGGTAAATTTTAAAGGCTATATTCTACAGTTTTATGTCTACAGCTCATATGCAGACCTATGTATCTTTATAGTTCCAGTCTACAAACACCCCCAGTGTAGTGTGATCCTACAGTAATACTTCCCTTCATTTTCACTTATTTCTTGCCAACATAAGAAATATATACAGCTCTGCTATATTTGGAATAAAATAGTTTAAAAATTTCAAAATTAAAATGAACTTACATTCGGAACTTCAAGTTCTTAAACCATGAGAATATTTAGCTAGACATTTTCAGTTGGGTGAACAGACTGGAGCCGTGCTCATTTATTTTGTAAAAAATCTGTAGGAAACTGGTCAACCACACAAAAGACTGTTCACCAAGTAGCAAACAAAAGGGCCAAATGATAACTATTATTTGCTTTTCAGCGTGACGGGTTAAACCCCACTCTCACGGTAATACATTGGAAGTGAATGGAAATGTTTAACTTTGTACAAATGTGTCTTTTGGCCTTTCAAGGTACCGTGAAGACCCCAATGAACTCAAAATTGCTGGTGGTCTTGGCAGAAAAAAAGATCCCCATTTACACTACACAGTCATGAACTTCTTAGAGTTAGTTTTTAAAGCATTAGTTCTCTTAAAAAATGAAAATAATAATAATATTGTGGTCCATTTGCTTTCAAGACAAAAATCTTACTTTGTTGGCAGCGATATGAAGCTTATTTCATTGAGCTGCATCAGTTATTAAGCGAGACCCTTTCCAGCAAATGCAGGGTTTACATTATAAAAACAATGTTTTCAAAGTATTTTGATAAGAGGATTAGTGTTAATAAAACCAAGATAAGTGATAAACTGTGACAATTAAGTGTTTTAACCATACCATTACAAGAGCTACAGTGCTAATCCGCAAATAAAAGAGCAGAAAGAGCAGAAAGTGGTTTAAGGGGATTTATCTCTTCTGAGATGAATAGCCAGCATTGGATTATGAATTTTCTGACAGGATGATCTATGCTGTGAATAAAAATGGAGTGTGTGAGCTTGTAAGGATACTGTATTTGTGAAACATTTTCATTTCTGAAATTTAAAGGAGCTGTCTCCTTAAAATACAGATGCAGACATATCTCTAGGACTTGCCACTAATATCCGATTGGTGGGGCCTGACTCCTAATAAATGCTGGGACAAAGTTGCAGCAGTGCTAGGAAAGCGATGTGTCACATCATCTACTGTTGGCTATGCTTGGCTTTTACAGGTGGAAAATTCTTACTGGGGTTAAGGGCAGAAAAGACTTTCCTAGCTCTACTGCCACTTCATTCTAGAGATTGGTTGGTATAACAGAGGTCAGATCCCCATAAAATTGTGCTCAATCCTCGCGATATGACTCCGCCGGCTGCCGGCTCTCAGGGGGGTGCCAGAACAGAAGCAATGAGCGCTTCCATCAATACAGATGGAAGTTCTCATTGCTTTTCCCTTTATAAAATGCAGTGCATCTTATAAAGGGAATACTAGTGAGCGCTTTTATAATGGGTTTTATATGGGGGTCTGATCTGATCTGTGTGGTACCAGTATTTGCAGGGGGACTGTTTCTGTAGGAAAGTATTAGGAAGCACAGAGGACACAGTATTAGGGGTGGCAGGATGGGGTGTTGAGAAGGTGGGAGGATGATGGAAAAGTAGGAAAGTAAGATGTCTGTTTGTTAAACTCTGTAGAGACGAGGCGCGGCTGAAAGAAGTCACCATGCTGGTCTGGTCTAACAGGAGAGGAAGAGGAAAAAGAATATCTACATCAGAGAAGACGTCACTGGATGTAAGAGGTATGTGGCGCTGTATTACCCTGTATGTTCTGTAGCGCTGTATGTAAATCTTTTCCAAGTATGTCTTTAAAGGGGTTGTCCGCATTTTTTTTTTTTTGTATGAGCACTGCCTTCTCTGCTCTGTTTACCTGCTCATCATTGCAAATGCTATGGGATGCAGGTGAACAGAGCATAGAAAGCAACTCTCATACGAGTGCTGCCCTCTCTTTAAACAGCTGGGAGCTGGGGGAACAGAGGGCATTACTACTATGGAGGGGGCACAGAGGGCATTACTAATGTGAAGGGGGCACAATGGGCATTTCTACTATGGAGGTGGCACAGATCCAGAGGGCATTACTACAATGAAGGGGGCACAATGGGCATTATTACTGTGAAGGGGGTACAATTGGGATTTCTACTATGGAGGGGGCACAGAAGGCATTACTAGCACAGTGGGCATTACTGCTATTAAGGGGGCACAATGGGGATTATTACTATGAAGGGGACACAATGGGGATTATTACTATGAAGGGGACACAATGGGGATTATTACTGTGAAGGGGCACAATGGGGATTATTACTGTAAAGGCGGCACAATGTGGGCATAACTACTGTGAGGGGGCACACATCTGTCCAAAACTACTGTGAAGATTGTACAATGAGGGCAATACTACTGTGAGGGGGTACAATTTTTTTAAAAGTATTGGGGAAGGGAGTGCCAGAGAAAAGACCCGCCCCGGGTGCCAAACACCCTAGGCACGCGATTGTCAGTGGGCCAGGCTATTGGAGCTTCCTAGCTGTTTTTTCTTGCAGATTGCAGCCTGCTTTTTCCCAGCAGCAGAGTGCCTTTCACTGCCCAAAGGGCATGTGCACATGCCTCCTCTGCCTCTTTAAGGGCCAGTGTGTGCACCTAAATGGTCAGTCATCCAGGGGTATTTAAGGCACCTTCCTCTGTCTCCTCATGTACTGACTTCTGCCTTTTTTTTTTCCCGGAAGTAACTCTTCACTGTCTATTCTCCGTTCCGACCCTGGCCTCGGACTATTTATTGGATTGCACATACTCTGTCTGCCCTGACCTTGGTCTGTCCCTGACTACATTTATGCCCAAACCCTTAGTGCTATACACCAGCATCTCTTGCCCTCTGTTGGTGAGCAGTTACTTGAACATAAACTACTCTGTGGCAGTGGCCTGGTGGTTCCCCTGCAATAAAGTCCACATTTCTGTATAGGGGTCAAACGGTGAAAACGGTGAAAAGTCCACTTTGATAATGTCCTTGGGAGTAGCCTGAACCCAATTCTGTTCAAGTGACACAGTGGGTCCACAATCACGGGATAACACTTCATCTGCGAGTTTGGAAATGGGGGACCCTTTTTTTTCTAAACGCTGGGACTATCTGCTTTATAAAGGTATGCAAAAGTCCTGGCAGTCCTACACTAGAACTGAAACAGCCCCCATCTCTTCTGAATCTTGTCTTTGAAAATGGGACCTCCTTCTATTATAATAAGTAAGGAGTAGGTTATGAATCACCAGACATAACTAAGCTAAACTTCCCCCCTACGGACTTTCTACTATAGAAAGTTTAAAAAAGCATAAAGCAGGGCTGCAGAAGGCATAGACTGGGTGTTCTACTCACTAACTCCTGCAATGCCTACAGGGACCAGAGCAGCCCACATCCTTTGAGTTCTACATTTGGAAATGAAGGAGCCCTTGTAACAAGATGTGGGGAGAAGGATTAATGATGCTGCAAATGAGATTTAAAATTTTATGAAAGGATAAAAGACCTGTCACCTTTTCTAACATGTCAAAATGGATCGGAGAGTACGACTGCACAACAACGCCTCCATATTAAAGGGGTTGGGCCATCTGGAACATTGATGGCATATCTCATCAGTGTCAAACAGATGAGGGTCCCACCTCTGAGATCTGCTCCTATCTAGAGAACAGGGCCCCCAAAAGTGAAGGAGACTGTGCATATATGGCATGCTCTCCATTCATCATCATGGGAGTTCTGAAGTTAGTCTGGCAGGTGTGCTCCCATAGCAGTGAATGGAGAGCATACCATGCAGACATGGCCACTTCACCGCTATGAGACTGCCGGAAACAGCCGAGCCCTGGCTATTTTGGCACTCTTATATCAGTGAATGGAGGGTGGCTGTGCTCTCTGTTCACTTCAAGGGTCACCTTCTGTAGATAGCAGGGAGTCACAGAGATGGGACCTGCACCTATTTGATACCATCAATGACCCAGATGGGAATACCCCTTTGATACAAATACCTCAGTACGGATTTACAAGCCATTCTATAGTGCACCAGGTAATTCAGCGCAGAGGATGATGGGTGCTATTCAATTTAACATTACTAGAAATGTGTTGCCATTGCGATCTCTATGGGGAATCAATCAGAGTAAAATTCTAATATGGCTGGATACAACTCCTGCCACCTGTCTTCAGAACAGAATATTTAGAATTACGTGCAATTTTGCAAGACCAGAAGCAGAAAAACCAATAAAGAGCCTTTTCTGATTCATTATAGGAGCAGATTATGGGTTTACTGCAAATGTGACTCCCATCATGTCCAATCGATACCCAATTAAAGGAATTTCATGTATTAAGAAATTAAAAAATTTAGAAAATTTGCCATTTTATCACTTTTGTCATGTTTTTGTACATTTGTTAAGGCCTCATGCACACGACCGTTGTTGTGTTCCGTTCCGCAAAATGGGGTTCCGTTGTTCTGTGATCCATTTCCGTTTTTGTTTCCGTGTGTCTTCCTTTAATTTTGGAGGACCACCAGACATAAAGGAATGTAAAAAAAAAGTCTAAGACAGGTTTGCCTTGCAAATGATAGGAATAAAACGGACGCGGACGCGGATGACAATCTTGTGTGCCTCCGCGTTTTTTAGCACTCCCATTGACTTGAATGGGTCCGCGAACCATTTTCCGCAGAAATAATAGGACAGGTTATATTTTTTTGACGGACAGGAACCACAGACCCGGATGGCAAACGGTGCACTATCCGCATTTTCAACGGTTCCATAGAAATGAATGGGTCCGCGCCTGGAACGCTAAAATCGGCGGAACGGACGCGCCGACAAACAACGGTCGCGTGCATGAGGCCTAAAATAAATGATTTCCTATAGCAGGGGGTCAGCAACCTTCAGCACTCCAGCTGTTGTGAAACTACAATTCCCAGCATGCTCTGTTTATTTGTATGGCACTTCTGAGAAGAGAAGAGCAAGTATGCATGTTGGGAGTTGTAGTTTCGCAGCAGCTGTAGTCCCAGAGGTCCTATAGAAAGAAGGCAGTATTTACCAAGTCATCCTATTAACAAAGCTGAGAAGGAAAATCAATGGCTGCCTTCTTACATATCTATTATAATCCATGCTCTAAGTCCATAACCATGTAACTACATGCTAAAATGAAGCTGTATAGCATTAAGAAGTATTGATTTCCATGTGTAATTACTCTTTGGAAAGTGTAATCTGGGAAAGAAATTAGGTGCAGGAAGAAATGAAATTTTAAGCAGATAGAACCGTTTATCCTATTTATCCTATTTGCACTTTTGCATTACAATTTCGAGCAAACATGGAAAAAGCTAATTGTTTGTTTCCAATCCAACACAAGGAATAGTGTCTTTTTCCGAACACAAGCCTCTCGAAAACTCTTTGTTCTGTAAGAAAAAAGAAAAAAAAAACGGACTCCATAACTTGTGTATTGAAGCAGCGATGGGCGAATGGGCACTTGGCACAGGACCCTTCATGTGCCCCCCCTCTCTAAAAGAGTAAATCAGCTTCAAAGAGGTTCTGTGACATGATCACCCTGAGCAAGTACCCAGTCCTCTTCCATTCATACCACCGACAGCACTGCTGCTTTGTACTGTATTCAGATGGGTCCTCTGCCTTTGCAAATGAAAAGGGACAGCCTCATTGATACCTAGTTAGAGGGTGTGCTGGAAATACTAAACAGATACCCATTGCAATTTCCCTGCAGCTATTTGAAATGAATCCAATTAATAATCGGGATTTCAGCGCAGAAGTGAAGGAATATTTTCTCATTAGTTTCTGCCTTGGAGCTCAGGTTCATAGTCAAAAGCACATATAGACATAAAAGAAAGTAATGAAATGCTTATTTGATTTAAGTACAGTACATACATAACAGGCAATTCTCAAATATCCGAATCTCCAAAGTAATGGGATGTAATTTAAGTGGGATATCTGCTGTCTAACATCCCCTCAAGCAAAGCAACATTTTTAATCCCAATTTGTATTTCAGGGGAAGTGTTTTCTCCCTTCTCAGCGTAGTAAATTGACATTATGTGTACATGAATGGAAAACAATCAGCCTCATTATTCAGCCTTGGTAAAGATAACAGAAGCAACCTTTTCCATCATACTGTCACTAAAGGTGAGAAGGAAATTAAACCCAAGGAAGAGACTGCGAAGTAGCCAGAGATGGAGAGTTCTCTGGTGATTAACAAAAAGTCCGTTTAGCAACTTCTGTCCGCAACTTGGAGAACTCAACTTTCGTCCAACACACGTTTGTAGACTTATTGCACCAGAAAGGATGGAGGATATACAATCAGTGTTAGGCTACATGCACACGAACGTTGTCCGTTTCCGTGACCGTTCAGTTTTTTTTTTTTTTGCGGATAGGATGCGGATCCATTCATTTCAATGGGTCCGCAAAAAAATGCGGACAGCACACCGTGTGCTGTCCGCATTAGTATGTCCGTTCCGTAGCCCCGCCAAAAAAGTAGAACATGTCCTATTCTTGTACGTTTTAGGCATTGTTACAATGGATCCGCAAAAAAAACCCAAAAATTTGTAAAAAACAAAAAAATTTATACCATTTGCTCACGACAGGCCGGCTGCCGCCATCCCTCATGACATCCCGTGCGCGGTGAGACGTCATCACACCGGCTGGCGTGATTATGTCATCTCGGGCCACAAGAGATTTGGCACCAGATCTTCGAGCAAGATGACGGCGGCCGGCCCGTCACGAGCAAATGGATGAGGTAAGTATGATTTTATACATTTTTTTTACACTCTGGTATTTGTATCAGATGCCGCGATCATGTATGAACGTGACATCTGAGGAGTACAATGATGGGGAGCGGCGCAATCGCCATTGCCCGTCATTGCACCCACTAGTTACAAAGAAATGCGCTTAATTCGGCACAAAGCTAATATTTTTGTAAAATTCGTCGAAGCAGTCAAATCGAATTTTTGCATACTTCGGTCATCTCTACTTGCAATCTTCTAAACCAGGTGGGCATTTAAATTTTTTTTTGCCAAGGTAGCTGTGCCGAGTTAGGCCACTTTTGCACAGTCAGTGTTTGGCCAGCGATCGATCAGTGATTGTGAGCCAAAACCAGGAGTGGAGCCTCCACAGGCATATGGCATAATGAGAAGTTTTGCACCTGTCCTGTGATTTTGACCTGCACCTGGTTTAAGCTCACAATCGCTGATGGAAATCACTGACCAATCTCTGACTGTGTGACAGCAGTCTTAGCCAGGTGTAGCAGAGCTGAAGTTGTCACATGGCTATCATTATGAATATCACACTATGCTTATTATCTGTGGATAGCATAGGACTGCAAGTAACCCTTCTACATTATCTTAGCTTACATCAAAATGTACAAGCTACGAGTCTAGAGAACACATTCAACACTGCTATGTATGCACATATAATCTGATATTGCATGTAATAATTAGTTAACCATGCCTGATAAAAGACTTGCTGCATGTGCAATATTAATATTAAGGAAAACCAGATATTAAATATCACACATTATCTTCACCAGTTGATTTAACACAGAGTCATAACTTGTCATGTTACTAAGCATAGACAGAGCTGTAGCAGAGCTGAGTGTGGGATGGTACAATTGGCTTCCTGCAGTTAACGCATTCAGCTCTGCTACATCTGTAAACACATCATCATGCATGCTCAGCTTTATTCAGCCAGTCTCTCCAAATCTCACTTGTCCATTTCCATAAAATGAATGAGAAGATCCTACCTCTTTCCCGTGGACCCAATTCTTTGATGTAATAGAGATCCTTAACCAACCAGGGATACTTCAGAAACGACGTAGCCCATCAGATGTTACCATAATAGTGTGTTGTGAGTCAGGCAACTTTCACTGAGAGCACAATTTAAAAAAGACACGCCAATCAGTGCCTTGTCTTCAGCCTGCCGTCCCCTCTCCTCCCCCCTCCCCCTCCAAGCTGATTCAATGAACAAGCCCTGAGAGATTTACGTAAGAAGTCATTCATAAGTAAAAGTCTAAGAATACACCGGCTGCGCTCGACTTTGATCAAAAAATCCACCTTGCATCTGTTCGTTGAAATGTACAGTAAAATTAGGCAAAAGCGAGAACAAAAAAGATCCCCCCCCCAAATTGTATCTGTAATCGGTAACTTGTTCCATTAGTCAGACAAACACCATAGATCCAAGCTGTGATATAAGAGATGCCCGTAACCTTCCTTTATATTTCCTTCTTTAATTGGACGCTCTATGCACCTAATTAGAAGCCGCCGTCTTTTAATGTTGCATCTCCTTTTATGTAAATGAACAATGCAACCGGGCTGGCCTATTAAATCATTATTAATTAGAAATTACCGTACTGCCGGGGAATGCTGTCATTATTGAAAGGCGCTCCATTTTTCGCTTGCTTACGGCTGCTGACAGGCCCCTAATTGTGAAGAGATTATGGTGTTGATACTTGGCGGCCATGTGAGCAGCAAGTTTTACGAGTGAAACTTATTGGGTCTTTAATCCCGATGAGTCACGACTCTGCGATTCTGTGACTCTTTTTCCCCAGGAGGAGAGCAGAACTATGGCGTTGTTGGCTGTACGGTATTTAATATACCTCTGATTCTGTTTCTTAATTAGCAGCTTCCCGTACACAAGAGAAATGGAGTTTAATGCTCATTTTGACTACAAGAAACCATTTGTTACCAAAATGATGAACAGGATTCTGCAATGAGCCGGTTGTTTTGGGTATTATAAAATAAAACCGTCTGGTCTCCTAATAAAATTTGGTGTTTGGCATCTAGAATATATTTTAAACCCTAAACATTGGGAATATAAGTCACAGAGTTGCCCTCATGTGTGAAAGGATTTAATATTCTATTCAGCCAAAAAATTGTATCAACAGATGGCAGCGATGACATTGCCACTTGTTGGCCAGCTTTCCTTATATAAAGGTGTAGCAATTGTATTCGTCAGTGCTCATTTGTTTCGACCACCTCTGTAATGTGACCAGGCTTGGACTAGGACCTCCATAATCAATAATTTTTAGCATCTTGCTGCTGCCTGTTTGTGAGCAGGTATTGTTTGCATTGAGATGAATGAATGGACTTTACTGGTGGGCCCTAGGCATGGGCATAGCTATACGGGATGCAGAGGTAGCAGTCGCTACCGGGCCCAGGTGCCTGAGGGGGCCCAAAGACCCTTGTGCCACATAAGAAGCCACTGGTATTATAGAAAGTGCACGCTGGTCAAGTTACACCTCTGGCTGGAGAGAAGGGGTTAGGTTAAGAATTTTGCATTGGGGTGGGTGCAGTTTAAATTTTTGCCTCAGGCAGCACAAAGGCTATGTGCTTCCCTGCCCCTGGCACTGAGGGAAGGAGGCCCAAGCTTAACTCTTGTACCAGGACCCATGAGCCCTTGGCCCTAGATAACCCAGTATGACACTGAATATGACACCCATGGAAAGCAAACGTCTTGCATCTACTTGTGGATACTTTCAATTTCATATGAAGGTATACCAAACTTTTGTCTTATCTATGCTGTATGTTAAAAGAAGAAATAAAATGCCATAATTAATCAGATGTCATATTATGGATGTAGCAATGTGCTCTGCCCAGCTGGGCTAGAGAATCATTACAGATCGCTTCTACCTCAGGCTTGGTATTTCTGAAGTGTTTAGGGTGGTTATAGCACCATCTAGTGGTGTTAAGTTGTATTACACTTTGTTTTTCCTGTTACAATACTACTGTATTGTGGGTGGTGCACTGCATTGAGGGAGTGCAAAGCATCCTGGGAAAGAGAAGTCTCCAGTCTCCAGGACACATCAGCAGAGCTGTCCTTTTGTATATCGCCTTCTCAAACTCCACCATCCTTGTAAAAGCATATCTGTTGAGATATCTACCTTTGCTTTAGGGATATTGTGTGTTGCAGAGCTGTTCAGCTAGTTGTAATTGTTACTCAAAGAGTTGTTATTACTGTTAGCTAGCTATGCAATCTTATGTACAGGCAGACATTTTACCATGTGCTTCAGTGTTAATGTAATGTTATAGTACATGCTATGCTTAATACTTATACATGTTTTTTGTATTCTTGTAGTTTTACCAAACAATACTGTTTTACCAATCAATCATATATAATCAATCAATCAATCACATATGTACGGCCTGTTGTCCAATAAATAAGTGTGGTGATGCGTACAGTATAAGTAATGGGAGGAGTGTATATCCCACCCAGATACCTTAGCTGGGTGAGATAACTGAAATCCAGAAAGTTGCAGTGGTTTCAGCAAAGTGTAGTTTGCTGAGACAGTTTTGTCTAGATGTTATTCTGGGCTGGATTTCATGTGGACTGGGGGATAGGTTTGGTAGTGGGATCTGCCAGTCCACACCCTTCCACTACATGTATTATCTTTTGATGGAGGTGATCGCAGGTTAGGCCTGCTGCTGTAATCAAGGAGGGATAAAACAACCCTCTGTGTATGACTTGGAGGAAGAAAGACTGAGGACGCCTGAGAAAGAGGGGAGCCTGAGAGACTCTGTGTGGTCTCAGCCAGGAGGGCTGAGGGGCCATGAGGATTTGTAAAGCCTGAAGTTTGGGGGCCCAGCAATGCCTACAGAAAGAGGGTCGCACGGTCAAAGTCGGTAGGACTTCTGGACCATCTCCCCCCAAGGGTGCTGGTGTGGTCACAGCCTGGAGGCTGCTGGTTTGTATATGGCTGAGGAAGCCGGATATAATCCCATGTGTGAACGGCACTCTATAGGTGAGGTAGAGACAAATCATGTATTAGGTAGAGCCCAGACGGGCAGGTGTTTATTTTCAATGTTTATGTGTGTGTTGGGGCTAAAGTGCCAAAATAAAGCACCTTTTGGACTTGAACCCCATTGTCAGAGGAGAAGTCTGTGATTGCGACCCCTTGAGAGCGAGCGATCCCTTACCCAAGTTAGACTACAAAGAACAGTCCTCTTATTTGGAAGACAGAAATGGTTTATGCTGAATATCAGACTGCACAATGTGTGAACGTGCATGAAGACAAAACACAATGCTTTTAGTGGACAATATCTCCATAGTATTTAATTGTAAAGCGGAACCATATTGCGACATACAGAGATCAGGGTGTTCCTCAGGGGTAGATTGGCAGTGAAGCTTACAAATGTAAGTTGTTTTATTTATTTATTGTCTGATCAGAAGTCTAATGAAGATTGGGGGTCTTATTTGAAGATCTGATCAAGATTGGGGGTCTTATTTGAGATCTGATGAAAATTAGAGGTCTGATATGAGGTCTAATGAGGATTGAGAGTCTGATTTGGGGGTCTGATGAAGATTGGAGGTCTGATCTAAAGTCTAATAAAGATTTGGGGTCTGATCTGAGGTCTGATGAAGATTAGGGATCTGATCTGAGGTCTGATGAACATTGGGGCTCTGATGAAGATGGTATGATGAAGATTGGGGTTTGATCTGAGGTCTGATTAAAATTGGGGAGTCTGTTGAATATTGGGGGTCTGATTTGAGTGTTTGATGAAGATTGGGGGTCTGAGGTCTGATGAAGACTGGGGGTCTGATATGAGGTCTGATGAATTTTTTATTTTTTTTATAAAGTTCCTCCTCTAGGTCTTATGGTCAGGTGCATCTTAAAGATAGAAAAATATGGTACTTGTTACTTTACTAAGTGATGAAGTACTGCTTGCATTTTATTCATGAACAAGGAAACACTAGGTGAACATACTATATTCCGCTCACACAAAGAAAATCTATAGCTAAATTGTGGTACAACACAAAACTGCCGGACAAATCATGGAAACATTTCTGAAAATACATTGTGGCACAATACTGCATACTGATTTGTTTAGGCGCCACCATGTTAAATTTTCTGTCTACAAATATATTACTAATACATACTTCAATTTAATACATGCCATGAATTTATGATTTGAGCATCCAAAGTTTCACAACAATCCTATAGAATTATAATCCATGCTAAAAAAAAAATATGTTGCCTACGGCCAAAGAACACAGAGGGATGGCAAAATGGGGGCATTGTCAGAAACTATTCAGTCTTATTTCAAGAGCTGAGCTCTTTGGAGCTTCATGTCCCTCCAGCAGTGAGAAGGATACCTTTGTAAAAGGCAGTGGTCTATAAGTAATGACAGCAAACGGTGGGCGATGATAGCAGACGTACACAAAATAATGTCATAGCGTGCATGGTCTCAAACGTACCTCCTGTACACATATAAGATTTGATTGTGGTTGTGGAGATGTCAGTGCTCTGTACATGATTGCAGATGACAGTTTAACAATTCAGTGATGGGTTATCATACTTGACACTGGATAAGAAAGCCAACTCCGGATCCCTGGCTTTCTAATCGGAGTGGATAATCTGAGCTTTCTGGGTAACTTGTCAGCCATTCTGATTCATCTCAGTTTACTGAATTTCTTTATTGTTTGGTCAATTGGAGTGATAATTTGAGAACTGTATAATGTTGTATGTGCCATGTAGAATATTGCACGTGCTGGAGCATTTTACACCCACTCAATACCTTAGGCCGAATAATAATGTTCATTTATACTTTAGACACAGGTAAAGCAGTAATGCATATGAGACATCAATAAGAAGATATTGGAACATGTTTTATTAGCGCTTACAATCTAAGGCCTTGTGCACACCGCAGAGCGGCTGAGCCATAAACACTACAAGCATCATCATCTCTGCAACTAGTTTTCTGAAGAGCATGGCTCCTAGGGGAGAATAGCTCAATAATATGGCATCCAATGGAATATTTTTGGGTGCTTTATCTTAAAGGGTGTCCAGTTTCAGTTAAAGCGGTTTAACATTGGCTTTATTGAATTCTGTTATAGGTTCCATTATAACAGAGTTGTAATGGAATATAATGGAATTCTAGGATGCGATGTAAAACAGAAGCATTCCGTTTTTCTCCATCCTAATACATGTCTATGGGGGCACATAATGGTTCAGTTTGGTTCCGTTATGCATGACGTAAAAAATTGTCCTGTCGACAGAAAAATACAGAATGCCTCTGAAAGGCTTTGGCTTCCATTTTGCATCCCATCCTAGACAGGACTATTTTTTTCGTCATGTATAACAGAACCAAACTGAACCGTTATGTGCCCTAATAGACATGTATTAGGACAGAGAAAAATGGAATGCCTCTTAAAGGCTTCCATTTTGTATTCCATCCTAGACAGGACTATATTTTCCGTCATGTATAACAGAACCAAACGGAATCGTTATGTGCCCCCACAGACATGTATTAGAACGGAGAAAACCGAAATGCCTATTAAAGGCTTCTGTTTTGCATTCCATCCTAGAATTCCGTTATATTCCATTATAACTCTGTTATAACAGAACCTATAACGAAATTCAATAACGCCAATGTGAACCCACCCTTACTGATGATTTATCCTAAGTAAAGGTCATCAATATCAGATCGGCAATGGCCAGACTCCCCATTCACTTGAATAGGAAGGAGTAGTTGTAGTTACACTCTGTCTCATTCATGTGAATAGGATGGAGGAGCTGTAATTACACCTGTGCACTTCTGTGATGTCCGCTGTAAGCAGGTACGGTGAAGAGAAGGCTCGCACGAGTGCTGTGGTCTCTCCAAACAGCTTATCAGCTGGGGTGTCGGGAGTCGGACCCTCGCTGATCTGATATTAAAGACCTATTTTGAAGATAGGTCATCAGTACTGGAAAACGGGCAAACCTGTCTCCTTTAGTAACTACTTGCAATCCCCATAAAATAACCATTCTGGAGCATTTATTCTTATAACTCATTCATCTATTATTTCTGCTAGAAGTTTATGAATGAATTGCCCGCAGTCTGCTATAAAGTTTCATCTGGGTGTTACCTGTTGGGGGTGTGTCCCTGCAAAGTCTGACACTGGCAGCACTGATTGAATACCGTCAGACTTTGCAGGGCATCTACTACTAGTATCACCCAGTTTGACCTTTATTGCAAACTGCAAGAAGGAATAATAAAGAAATGGCACAAAATAGTCATAAGGATAGATGCTCCAGAATTGTTATTACATGGGGAATGTATGGAGCTATTAACCCAGAGCCATAACTTTTTTATTTGTCTGTTCACATAACCATTTGAGACTTTTTTTTTTTTTTTGGCGGGACAAGTTGTACTTTCCAACGCCACCATTTAATTTTGGATATGATGTAGTGAGAAGCGTGGAAAAAAATTCCAAATGAGGTGAAATTGCAAAAAAAAAAGCAATTACACCACAGTTTTACAGTTTTTTTTATTTACGACGTTCAATGTGCGATAAAACTGACCAGTTACTTTTATTCTACAGGTCAGTACAAATTCGGCGATACCTTTTATGTATACCATACTTTTCGCCCTATAAGACGCACCCCCCCCCCCCAAAAGTGGGGGGGAAATAGCAGTGCGTCTTATGGGGCGAATACTGACCGTCCAGGGGAATATGCTGAGAGGGAGAAGGGGCTGGGGGTCAGCATCTGTTTCTGTAATGGCAGCGGGGCCCACTTTATGAATGAAGCAGGCGGCGCATGCTCAGTGAGTGTAGTGAGCTACGCTACAAGCGCCCGGCCTCCTGACTGCCAAGAAGTTAGTTGTAAGTAGTACAGCGCTAGATTTAAGATGATTGGACTTTAAACAATAGCCACAAGTTAGATATGATTACCGTGTCCTACAGAGAGCGGGGCTCGGTGTAGTAGAATACAGTGACTGCACCGGGCACCGCTGCCATTACAGAAACAAATGCCGGCTCCCATTCACTACACAGGGACACTTTTATGGGGGATCTGTGGATGACACATAAGATGCTATATATGTGTCACCCACAGATGCCACCATAACAGTGCCATCCACAGATGCCCCCACAATGATCCCCCATAACATTGCCATCCACATATGCCCCCATAACAGTGCCATCCACAGATGCTCCCATAACAGTGCCATCCACAGATGCCCCCACAATGATCCCCCATAACAGTGCTATCCACATATGCCCCCATAACAGTGCCATCCACAGATCCCCCATAATAGTGTCATCCACAGACCACCATTACGGTAGTTCAAAACCCACCAAAAGCACACCTTTTGGTTCAAAATATTTTTTTCTTATTTTCCTCCTCAAAAACCCAGGTGCGTCTTATGGGCAGGTGCGTCTTATAGGGCAAAAAATACGGTAGTTTTTCTTGCGTTTAGATAGTGCTAAAAAATTAACAAGTGGGAAAAAATAAGTTACATTTTTTTTTTGGTGCCATATTTTGACCCCTATAACTTTTTTGTAATTATGTGTACAGAGCTGTTTGGGGGCAAATTTTTTGCAGGGCGATCTGAACTTTTCATTGATACCATTCTGGGGTGTCTATGACTTTTTCATCGCTTTAAAAAAAAAATTGGGTAGAGAATGAAGCGACCAAAACCGGCGAATTGGACATTTGGATGCTTTTCTCCGTTTTGCTGTTTGTCGTATGGGGAATATATTTTTATATTTTTATACTATGATCATTTTCTCACATCGCGACACCCATGATGTGTATTTTAAAAAAATGTTTTAGTTCTTTTATTTTTATTTTGGGAAAAAGGGGGTGATTTGAATTTTTATGTTTTATTTATTAATTTTCTTTTTAACTTTTTTTTTATGCTTTTTTTATAGTTCCCATAGGGAACTATAACATGCAATCATCTGATTGCTATTATCATAGACTCCAATGCACTAGCATTCGAATCTATGATGATTTTACTAGTTTCCTATGGAGCCCTATTACAGGCAAGGGCTCCATAGGAAATACTATACAGCAGCCTGCTGTCATTCACAAAGACAGGGGCTGCTGCACACACGCTCCGGCTCCTACAATCGCCACATGGGGGAGCTGAAGCACCACCGAAAGTGATTGACCACGGCATCTGAGGGGTTAAATGTCTGCGATCGGCAATACTGCCAGTTGCGGGCATGAGCCGCAGGTGTCTTTTATAAGAAGCAGGTGGCCACCCGCGGCCAATGCGCCCGCAGCACTCAGGAGCGGGCGCCATGTTTAAAGACTCACCCGATGACGTACATGTACGTCATCGGGCGTAAAGGGGTTAATACAGGCGTGTCAGGAGTGGTGACAGTATCTCTTTAATGTTTTATCTGACTATAATTTTAGATATGAAAGATGGTTGCATTTTTCCATACATTGAGGAGGTAACATTATATTATAGAAAGGGTCTCAGAGTTGTGAACACTGTAAAATAGCAAATTTTTCTAGCAACATCTTATATGCCTTGAGTACTTCTCCATGTGTCATGTATTGTACGTTAGTGAATGTGTATAAATCAATTACTGTCTGAAACTGTGCAACCCTTTTCTTGTCCTTTAACACAATGCTTGAAGGTGTGTATACTTAGAAGTATGGTTGTTTCAACTGGGTGCTTCAATTGGTCAAGTATGGGTGTTTCAAACTTGAATGTCTCTTTCCCTGCTAGAGTATTTGTTTACATTTACTATTTCACCCTGTATCTGGTCTTCCCTTGATTAGGCCAAATGTAACCCCCTCCCCTCTTGGTTACACCTGATTGAACACTGAGTGGTATAAATCTTAGGTCTTTCAGACCTTGATCTTTCCAAATGCAACATCTTTCAAGTGCAAGTCTTTAAGTGCACATACCGAATTATACCAGAATTGGACCAGAAGGGGACCACAGGCGATTACAGAAATAGTTAATTCAAACAATGTGTCACTTTTTCATCTTACTCTTCCCACTTTTCCACAACCTCGTGAAATACCCCCACATCCCTTTACCCAGCAAGGAACTATTCATCTCTTTCTCCATCTTAACTTCTCATCTGACTGCTTGCACAAACCTGTTTGGCAACGTAAAACACTTCCTTCCCAAACACACACAGATACCTCATGCACTCTCTTATTCTCATCTATTAACACTTTCTCTGCTTCTCCTTACTGCTCGTGATATCTCTCCAAACCCAGGCACCCCTCAGCAAATCCCCACTTTCACCTCCATGTCCTAGTACAAATCTCCTTCTCCAAATTCCTGCAACCCCTTAAACCTAATAACCATTCCTCTGACCCCTGCTCCTTTGGTTCCTCTTGCAGGAGCATTATGGAAAGCACACTCTGTCTGTAACAAACAGTCCTACATTCTTGATCTTTTCATCTCTCAAAAACTTTCCTTTCTGGGTCTCACAGAAACATGGCTGACACCCTCTGACACCTCCTCCCCTGCTGCACTCTCATATAGTGGATTTCATTCCACTCACACCCCCGCCCCGGCAGCAAACATGGTGGAGGAGTTGGTCTTCTATCAGACACCTACTCCTACAGCCCAACTCCACTGCCACCCTCCATTATGCTCACCTCATTTAAAGTACACTCTGTTCACATCTACTCTCCCTCCAACCTTCAAGTAGCTGTCATTTACCGCCCCCCTGGCCCAGCCACCATCTTTCTTGACCACTTTAACACCTGGCTACTACACTTTCGTTCTGCCGACATCCCCACTATCATCATGGGTGACTTCAACATCCCTATTGACACCTGCCACTTAGCCCCCTCTAAACTCCTATCACTCTCTTCCTCCTTCGGCCTCTCACAGTGGTCTTCAGCTCCCACCCACAGAGATGTTCACACTCTGGATCTTATCTTTACCCGCTGCTGTTCTCTATCTAACCTTTCTAATTCGCCTCTCCCCCTATCCGACCACAACCTACTCACCTTCTCTTCATTGGTCTCTACTGCTGCTTCCCCGGTCCACACACTAGCACACCCCCGCAGGACCCTTAAACATCTCGACTTTCGCTTGCTTTCTGACTCTCTTCTCCCACTCTCTACCATCAGTTCCCTCCAAGACCCAGATGCTGCCACCACCCTATATAACACCACAATAAGTACAGCTCTGGACACTGTTGCCCCCCTCACACACAACAAAACCCCAAAAATCAACAGACAATCCTGGCACACTGACCTGACCAAAAAACTCAGACAAGCTTCCAGGGCTGCTGAGCGGCGATGGAAGAAATCCCATTCTAAAGATCAATTCACCGCATACAAGCAAACCCTCCTCATATTCAAATCCTCACTCGCTGATGCAAGACAGGCTTATTTCTCATCACTCATATCTTCCAGGCCCACAGCCCTAAACACCTTTTTAACACTTTTAACTTTCTTCTCCGTCCCCCAGCGCCCCCACCCTCTCCTCTCATCTCAGCTGAGGACTTTGCCACATACTTCAAACAAAAGATAGTCAACATCAGAGAAAGCTTCAGTGCACAGTCCCCACAGACCCTCTACACAACTGCTCAGTCCTCTTCTCCCAAAACCCACTTCTCCACCATTACAGAAGAAAAACTCTCCACTCTACTCTCCAGATCACATCTCACCACCTGTGCACTTGACCCAATCCCATCCCACCTCATCCCTAACCTCACCACTGTGTTTATCCCAGCCCTAACTCATTTCTTCAACCTATCACTAACCTTTGGTGTCTTCCCCTCTGCTTTTAAACATGCTACCATCCTCAAAAAGCCTTCACTTGACCCATCTTGTTTGTCCAGTTATCACCCTATATCACTTCTTCCGTATGCCTCAAAGCTACTTAAACAACATGTCCACTAGGAACTGTCCTCTCACCTCTCGTCCTGCTCCCTCTTTGACCGGCTACAATCTGGCTTCCGACTCCACCACTCAACTGAGACTGCCTTTACCAAAGTCACCAATGACCTACTAACAGCCAAAACCAAAAAACACTACTCTGTCCTCCTTCTCCTTGACCTGTCCTCTGTCTTTGACACTGTCGATCACTCCCTTCTGTTGCAAATTCTCTCATGTCTTGCCATCACTGACCTGGCCCTCTCCTGGGTTACATCATACCTCACAGACCGGACGTTTAGCGTCTCCCACTCTCACACCACCGCCTCGTCTAATTCCCTCTCTGTTGGTGTCCTGAAAGGCTCTGTCCTAGGACCCCTGCTCTTCTCTATTTACACTTTTGGCCTGGGACATCTCATAGAGTCCCATGCCTTTCAGTATTACTCTTATGCTGACGACACACAAATCTACCTCTCTGGTCCAGACATCACCACCTTATTATCCAGAACCCCACAATGTCTATCTGCTATCTTATCCTTCTTCTCCTCTCGCTTTCTAAAACTTAACATGGATAAAACAGAATTCATCATTTTTCCCCCATCTTGCTCAACCGCCCAAACAGACCTATCTATCACGATCAATGGCTGCACACTCTCCCCGGTCAACCAAACTTGCTGCCTTGGAGTGACCTTGGATTCTGCCCTCTCCTTCCGACCACACATCCAAGCCCTTTCCACCACCTGCTTCCTCCAACTCAAAAACATCTCCGGATAGAGCATCCGCGCTATCCTTAACTTTGAATCTGCGAAAATGCTTGTACATGCCCTCATCATCTCCCACCTCGACTACTGCAACACTCTTCTCTGTGGCCTTCCATCTAGCACTCTCGCACTCGTCCAATCTATCCTCAACTCTGCTGCCCGACTAATCCACCTCTCACCCTGTTACTCTTCTGCTTCTCCCCTCTGCCAATCCCTTCACTGGCTCCCTATTGCCCAGCAAATTCAGTACAAAATACTAACAAATACATACAAGGTCTTCCACAACCTGTCCCCTCCCTACATCTCTGAGCTACTTTCCCGATACATCCCCACACGCAATCTCCGATCCTCACAAGACCTCCTTCTCTCCTCTCCTCTTATCACCTCTTCCCACAATCGCCTCAAAGATTTCTCCTGTGCATCCCCCACACTCTGGAACTCGCTACACCAACATATCAGACTCTCACCTACAGTGGAATCCTTCAAAAGAAACCTGAAAACCCACCTCTTCAGACAAGCCTGCAACCATTGACCCTGCTGCCTCTATACCGCCATGACCAACTTCACCCTCACCTACTGTGTCCTTCTCCCATACCATATAGATTGTAAGCCCTCAAGGGAAGGACCCTCTCTCCTTCTGTACTAGTTTGTAACTTGTCTTGTTTATGCTTAGTGCAATTGTCTGTATTATGTATGTATACCCCTTTTCATATGTACAGTGCTATGGAATGAAGGGCGCTTTAATAATAAATAATAATTACAGTGTTATCAAGTGTTTAGCAACTATATCCACATAAAAATAGAATCTCAATGATGTGTGTAGAAGGATCTTCTTGAGTAACTAAGTGCTATATTAGTGTGAATATCTAGCTTTTAATTCTATATGTGTCCAACTTTTTGTGCTGGTAAATTTCTCATTATATGTGAGTGACAGCTGAAGCTCCATTTTTTATATAGAGAGTTCCAAATCCCCTGCAAATAGTCCCAAAGCCGTTTTTAGAGATTCCTATAATCCGTCCTATCACAAGAGGGTCAACTGAAGTTCTTCCTGTAAATGGATGCCCTGAATTAGCCTTGTGTGCCATAGCTGTATGAACATAGAAATATCCATATAACACCTAAGTATGAACAGACTTTATGCATTGAAGTCTATGAGGGTAATGTATCAAGCGTGCTGTGCTAGAAAGGTGAAGTAATGTCATCTATTGGTGGAGTAGGTCCAATGTATGATCTATTTGCAGCATGTTTAGTTTGGTTGGCACCATACCCGACAATTTGCATTTACTAAGAGGCAGCCTGATGTTTTGTAGCCAGGGCTGCATTTTTAAGCCAGATTTATCATTGTGACTTTTTGAAAAAAGTCACGTGTACTCCAGTCCCCTGTTGATGTAAAAAATGACAGAACCTTTCCTTTTGACTGAAAAATTCATAGGTATTTTGTGCAACAAATTTAACCAATAGCATGCAACAATTTGTAGATTTTTCACACACAAAAACAGGACTCTCCAAAAAAGGAATGTAGCATACTGATACATCACCCCCTACGAGTCCATTTTTCTAGAGTATAGTTGAATAGACTTATAGACAGTGGCGTACATACAGGGGTCGCAGTTGCGACCGGGCCGGCACTCCAGGGGGCCCGGCCGCCTGTGGATCCCCCTGGCCCCTGCAATCAGTGTTCCCTCTAAGCTGCGCTCAGCCACATCGCGCCATCAGTGCAGTGACAGTGTCGGCGCTGATGTCCTCCTCGTAATCTTGTGTGGTTTAGCGCAGCGGGGCGCCGCCTACCAAATATTGCCGCGCTACTACTGCCTCCTCCTTTTTTTAGCAGGAAGAAGAGGAGGAGAGAGCAAGCAGCAGCACGCAGCAGGGCGTGGTAGTGGCGTTATGGTGCCAGGTAATTAATCCCCAGTCCGGGGCGCGCGCGTCGCTTTACACAGCAGCTGCTGTCACTTCAAGTAAGACTGTGGGCGGGATGACCAAGATGGTGTGTGCGCTGTGCTGGAGCCTCCGCTCCGGATAAGCATGCTGTCTGTGAGTATGTCAACGGGGTCAGGCCGCACCCAGGTCGGGCAGAGTGGGCACCGACATGCTGCAGTGTGGGGGTACATGGTGCCGGCCTGGCGGGGTGGGGTGCACCGTATTTGGGGCCCCATGGATCAGTTTTGCACCGGGGCCCCATGGATTGTGTGTACGCCACTGCCTATAGACTTTTTTAGATCAGTAAAATCCCTTTAAATGGAATCTATCACCAACTTTAGTCATTTCAAACTGCTCACACCGCACTGTGGGACACACATACAGATAACAAATGGTATCTTTCTATGGCTTTTCGATGGCTGTAATGCTCCAAAAATGAACTTTGAAGGCATAGGCAAATGAGGATTGCAAGTGTCCAGGGGCAGTGTCCTTCAATGCAAGTGCCCAGACCCCCCAGCATTACTCGTCGATAATTCCTCCCCTGTTTAGCGGTAAGCCAGTCAAGTGTTCTCCTGACATCACTCTCCTCTGCTCTTCAAATCCTGCACACATCACCGTTGGGCCTGGGCATGCGCCATACAATACCCACTGTGGGCAGCAGCAATGATGAACAGACTGCGCATGCACCCTTACTTCCCAATTTTGCACCAGTAAGCTACGCATGTGCAGTCTGTTCATCAATGCCACTGCCCACAGTGTTTATTATATGGCGTATGCCCAGGTCTGACAGTGATGTGTTCAGGCATGGGATTTAAAGAGCAGAGGAGAGTAACGTCAGCAGATTACTATTCTGGCTCACCGGCAAACAGGGGATAAGTTGTCAACTAGAAGCGCAGGGGGTACTTGAGCACTTCCTGGGATAGAGACCACCCCTTGGCATTTGCGAAGCTCGTTTCCATATTCATTCAAAGTTTGCTTTTTTTGGACATTACAGTCAAAGAAAAAACTAAGTAATGCACCATTTCTTATCTGTATATGTGCCCCACAGTGCGGTGACAGCAGTTTGAGATGACTAAAGTTGGTGACAGACTCCATTTAAGCCCCAGGGCCCTGTTACAAAGCCAATGCTACATAATTCCATCATGTCACTCGCCTCCATGTATCATTTTGCCATACTGAATAATCTTTGCACACATTATAATAAAGAAGAGTTAATTTGTATAATGTAGCAGCTCTGTCTAGAGCAATTACTTAATTGTGCAATTAGCGTGATATGCCATTGTGCCCCTGCCCATACCGCTTTGCCAGTGATGCCCAGTTTGTTTTTTGTATTGTTCTATTATGGCCTTTTCACCGCGACTCTTCTTCTAGTACATTAAAATATTTCTGAATAAATGGCCAGAAAAAAAAAAAACAATACATATTTCCAGGCATTCAATTATGTATTTGCCAATAAATTGTACCTTACATGCCAGTGGTCACAAAAGATGAACTGGCACAAGAGCTGCAGTAGTTGTCACTCAAGCGCATCTATTTATTTCTTGTTTTTTCCTTTTATACAGTTCAGTACACTTTCAATAATTCTCCTGATACAGAGGCTCTGTCGTTTTCAGACTTTTCAAAGAAATAGTTTCACATTACTGAAAATGTCTTACAAGAGTGAATCATTTCTTATATGTGAAAAGCTCTCAAAAAACCCCACCAGACCAAATATGTTGTGACCAGGTAGTCAAAACAGCTCATCCACATCACTTGTCAGATTCCATTTTACGTCTTTCAGTTTCTATATCTCTTTTTGTCCTCCACTAGAATTGTAATGGCCTGGCACCCCAGCCAATATGTCAATGCATGCTTCAGTTCACACACAGAAAAGAAGATCTCCTTTTGTTTGGGCCCTGGATAGCTGGGTGGTTTTATGCATCAGCAAGCAGTGGCTTCCTTCACCGTAGGAGCTGGCCAGTAATTGCCAGAACACATTATACTGCGGCAATCTGTTCTTTCTCGCTTTTCAAAGCACAAAACATGCATGGAACTTAAAGACAACACCAATGTTGACTGCTTACAAAGTAGCGTAGAAATAGATTGGATACACTACGAAAAGGATCATGTTGGCAACAACAGTTTTAGGACATGGGGGCAAATATATTTCCTTGTTCTGGATATGGTAGGTTTCATGCTTTAACTTCAAAGTAAGCCAATAAATGCTGCAAGAGTTTGTCATCGCATTAAAGACCTTTTATAAAGGGGTGAGACAACTAAATTTAAAAATGCCTAATCTATTTTAACATTTCTTGTGGGATTCTTGAGTATTTTAGCAAATTAAATGTAACTAAACATAACTTAATATACAATAAAGAAGTGCTAAAATATTGTAGCAATATACAGTAATATAAAATCTAAAGTAAGTTAATTTCTTATATTGGGTAACAATTTAGCTGTAAGTAATAATCATTAACAGTGATGAACGGCAGGGGCAATATTCGAATTCGTGATATTTCGTGAATATTTGGTTAAATATTCGTCATATATTTGCGAAATCGAGAATTTGTGAACTTCAGTCATTATTTTCTTGATTTGCGAAAATCATCGGAAAATTAGCGATAAAAAATTTGTGATACGAAAATTTGCGATCAACACTACTCCTAATGTCAAAGATATTGCAGCCTTCTCATTGGCCCACAAGCAAGTAAGAAGCAGTGAGGGATCATGCGTACTGATAAAAAAAAATCTAGAATATTCGCGATTACGAAGATATAGAACATATACTGCCAATATTCGGAATAAAAATTCTCACTACGAATATTCGCGCTCAACACTATTCGGGAGGGAGGGGGGGTCTGACGTCCTGACTCTGAGTGACTATTCTAAGTTTTAACTGCTGCTAGCTTATGCCGGCTTACCTGGCTTCAGGCTGCAGTGCAGAGGGTGGAGCGGAGGCGGAGCTCTGCTGACTTTGGAGCTAACGAGGGGTGGAGCGAAGGAGGAAGAAGAGAAGGCGGCAAGGCCGCACACTCAGCAGCCCAGCAGCCAGCCACAGCCACAGTGGCCCACCACCAGCAATTTGCCTCCCCCGACCCCCAGTGCGGCAGTGCAGTCGTGCAGTGCCTGTGCCTTCTGGGACAGAACTAGAAGTGGGCTCCTAGCCTCCTACCTGCCTGGATTGGAGTGCAGCCTGCAGGTGCAGCTGCTTTCTTCTTCCCCAGGACCCCAGCCAGGGCGACATTCCTGAATGGTGTACGTACCGTGTTTGTCTCCAGTCCCCAGAGCCCGACCAAGAGCCAGACTGCAGCCAGAGACCAGCTCATCTTATTGTCCTGGACTGGTAAGTAGTCAGTAGACAATGCAATATGTTTATTATTTACTGTATTTTTTGCCTTATAAGACGCACTTTTCCCCCCAAAAGTGGGGGGAAAATGGCCGTGCGTCTTATAAAGCGGATTGGGGATACTTCGCTGGCCGCTATGCTGCACAGCGCAGCCAGCGAAGTATCAGTGTGGAGGGAGGAGGTGGGGAAACTCATGGCGGGGCCCGGTGCAGTGACTCTACTCTAATACACCAGGCCCTGCAGCTGTTAAGTACATTCAATCCGAATGGGTCCGCAATTACTGTACTGTACTTACTGTAGTACCTTATGTATAGCAGTATAATGGCGCAGACCAGCAGCTCGCTCGGTCATGCTCCGCCTGCCGCAGCTCCCTCCTCATGCGCCGCCTGCCCGTCTGCCTGTTCATTCATAAAGTGAGATAAGCAGGCAGGCGGCGCATGAGGAGGGAGCTGCCAGTCTGCGCCGTCTTAATGCTATACATAAGGTACTACAGTAAGTACAGTACAGTAATTGTGGACCCATTCGGATTGAATGGACTTAACAGCTGCGGCGGGACCCAGTGTATTAGAGTAGAATCACTGCACCGGGCCCCACCATGAGTGTCTCCGCCTCCTCCCTCCACACTGATGCATCTGATGGGGGATCTGTAGATGACACTTATGGGGATCTGTGGATGACATAAGTGTCATCCACAGATCCCCTTCCCCCATAACAGTGAGTCATCCACAGATCCCCCCCATAACAGTGAGTCATCCACAGATCCCCCCCATAACAGTGAGTCATCCACAGATCCTCCCCATAACAGTGCGTCATCCACAGATCCCCCCCATAACAGTGCGTCATCCACAGATCCCCCCCATAACAGTGCATCATCCACAGATCCCCCCATAACAGTGCGTCATCCACAGATCCCCCCCATAACAGTGCATCATCCACAGATCCCCCCATAACAGTGCGTCATCCACAGATCCTCCCCATAACAGTGCGTCATCCACAGATCATCTGATAAGGGGGGGGGGGGGGGGGCGGCAATTTTTATCTTGCCTAGGGCGGCAAAAATCCTTGCACCGGCCCTGAGAATAAGGAAATGAAGACAGCTTAGTAGACTTTCTGTTGAGGCCATTTCCATTTCCGGATTCAGCAGTGATGAGAAACACAATTTAGCTTAGCTCTCCTTACTTATCTTACAAACCATCAGTGGGGTCTCAGCTCTTGGACTCACACCAATTAAAACCTTTGACAATGCAAAAGTTTTGACAAATTGAAGTTACTTTTTAAAGGGGTTGACCAATCTCAGACTTTGATGACATATTTTTAGGATATGCCATCAAAGTCAGATAGGTGCGGGTCGGGTCCCACGTGTGCAAACTGCTTTTATCTCCAGAAGAGGGCCCAAAAAGTGAGGGACAGCATTGCTTGGCTATCTTTGGAATTCTCATAGAGTAGAATGGAGGGTAGCAGTGCACTTTGGGGAGCCCATTCTGGAGATAAGTGCGGGCCCCAGATGTGGGACCCAGACCTATATGATATTGATGGCATATCCTACCGATAAGCCATCAATGTCTGAGATGAGACAACCCCTTTAAATATTAATAACTGCAAAAATTAAGGATAAGCCATGAATGTCTGAGATGAGATAACCCCTTTAAATATTAATAACTACAAAAATTAAGGATAGCTAAGGTAGGCCAGATTCGTAGACATGAATAATTAGCTCACTGGGATGATCGTAAAGACTAGGCTTGAGCGAATCGAGCTTTGGATCATGGATCCCAAGTCAATTCGTTCAAAGACTTCACTTTTAATGCTGTGTCCGTAAAATGTTTTGGCTCTGTGGAGTCAAACTTCGTATTGACCGATGTCAAGCGAGACTTCGGTGAATTACTATGGTATTCCTATCTGTGTCTTTAAAAACATTTTAAAATAGGAATCCAAAGTGGGATTTGGTACCAATGTACCCGCCATTACCAAAGCTCACTTCGAATTCCTATTTTATGATGATTTTAAAGATGCAGAAAGAAATACCGTAGTAATTCCCCAAAGTCTCACGTGACTTCGGTCAATATGAACTTTGGCTCAATGGAGCCAATACATTTTAATGCTGCACAGAAACAGCATTAAAAATAACGTTTTTGAATGAATCAACTTCAGATCTATGATCCGAAGCTCGATTTACTCAAGCCTACTAAAGACCAGGTAATCCAGGCTCCATGGAATGAAGGGGTTGTACAGGATTTTACTCTTTATTGTCTATCATCAGAGCAGACCATCAATATCTGATCTTCTGGGGTGCGACACCTGCAGTCCACCAATCAGCTGTTTTGGGGTTGCTCTGGCAATAGTAGTTGGTGCTGAAACTACACAGCTCCATCCATTGTGTAGTGAATGGAACTGATTACTGCACCACTACTATCATTCACTCCACTACACAATGAATGGAGCATTGTAGTTCTGTCACCTACTCCCCTTGATGAAGCAACTGCAGAACAGTGGAGGTGAGGTGTCAGTCCCAACCGATCAGATATTGATGTCAATAGTTAAATCATTGAAAACCCCTTTAATCCGTAGGGAATCAACAAATCGAGATATAGTGATCTGTGAGAACTTTAATGCATTTTCAGGTTTTGTACAGGTTTTGGTCTTTTCTAAATATTATATTTTTTATTTGCATTAAACATGACAAAAATGAATACAAAAAATTTAAAAGAATCACAAAACTTGCATATGTAATAAAATCTCCTTATAATGTAGTTATATTTACTGCTGTGTTCAAAGTCAGTGACACAACTGATGAAAGTTTAATAAAAAGGTGCACCAGAAACTCAAATCTACTCCAGTTAGGGTCTGGTGTAGACTTTAGTTATAACTTATGCCAGTTAGTCCTGTGAGCTGTGATAGTCCCCACCCTCCCATTAAACCCACCCCTTTTCTTGCCACTTCAGAAAAGTGGTAAAAAGTTTAAAAAGTCACAAATGATGGTGCAAATATGGCATGCTCCATAATTTATTACTTTTTACACCACTATTGTGGTATAAATAGATTGATTTATGGTCAGGGCTAGGAAACGTCAGCGTACGCAGAGACCCCTGCCCTGAGCAAGGTGGCTGAATTATGCCGGGAGCCACGACGAGGGTACACCAAGAAAAGGGGGCATACCCAGTGAAACCTTGGAAAAAGGGGCGGGGGGGGAGGGGCGTGAAGCTCGGGCGCCTGGCTGGACGGGAGTGAGCAGAATATAAGGCCAGACGCCCCTCCCACAAATGCAGGCTGGAACCAGCCTTACCTATTTATGGTCAGGGCTAGGAAACGTCAGCGTACGCAGAGACCCCTGCCCTGAGCAAGGTGGCTGAATTATGCCGGGAGCCACGACGAGGGTACACCAAGAAAAGGGGGCAAAAAACAACCATTAGTAACAACATTTTATTACATGATTTACAAAGCCAAAGAACAAAAGGCACGTGCGATCTCAAATTGAGGATCAGGAATATATCTAGTGTAGCAAGAGGACCGCCATCGCCCCATGCTCCGAATGACGTGAGCTGGCACCTGATGTCGTGATGCGGCTGAAGCTGCCCCTATGCGGAAAGAATGCCCTGATATAATTTTGGGGTCGTATCCTAAACCTTGGGCAAGAGCACGGATGCAGGTAATGAACCGTGTGGCGGTAAGGGGTTTGCCGGCGTGCGGCAGGAGAGGACTGTCTGAAGGACCGACCCGAATGAGTGATAATAATTGGTGCAGCACCTGAACTGGGCACCATAAGTTGGAGGACGGATAAAATTTGATTGCAGTAGGGGGACCCGTCTGACTGGTCTTGGTAGAGGGTAGGAGGAGAGTGTAGCAACCTCGGCCCCAAGACAGATGCTGTTTCAACGGGTGACCCTGACGGTTCGGACCGGCTAAAACTTCCCCCGGCCTAAGAAACCCATAAAAAATGAGGTACATGGCTGCTTTCAAGACCAAGCTAGTGGAGGGCCCAAAAGGATAACCGTCCAAAGACGAGGAGAGAGCCCTAAACAACTCGCTAGACACGGGTTGCCTACGGCTCTGGGACCCCTTACCCTCTTTCTGAATACCCCGAAGGGTGGCCTTAATGGCCTGAACAGAGAAAAAGGACCCGCGGTGTGGATCATCCAGCATGAAGTGGTGTTGCAGCCCAGCTAAATAGAGTTTGATGGTATTGTGTGACAGCCCCAGTTGGTAGTGACAATGGGCTAAAAAGGCCATGATGTGAGCCGTTTCGGAATGAAGACCCCTTGGGTGAGTTCTGGAGAATTTATCGAACGCCCTCAAGCCGGCCTGGTAATTCCTCGCTGTATTATGCGAAAGAGACTTTCTGACCAGACCCTTGGCTTCGTCTATGAGGACATCTAGCCCAGGGTGAGGGTGCTGAAATGAGGCACGGGCGCACCTGACCGATCCGCGTCGGGCACTTCCTGGAAAAAAAACGGAAAATTAAAGCGGGAAAGAGCGTCCGCGGCCCTATTCTGCTCGCCTGATATATGTATGCATCGGAAATGAAAATTGTGGCGGAGGGACAGCCAGACTAGCTTGCGCAAAAATGCCATGATCTTGAACGACTGGGCCCTGCCTTTGTTAACGATGTCCACCAAGGTCTGACTATCCGTGACAAAGGACACGGACGAATTAGACCAAAGGTGACCCCAAACCTGGGCTGCCGCCACTACGGGATATAGTTCCAGGAGGGGAGAGGATTTAAGAGCAGCAGGATCAGAGGCCAATTCTGGCGGCCATCCGGCGGCCAACCAATGGGACCTGAAAATGGCAGCGAACCCGAATGACCCCGCGGCATCCGAAAAGACGAGAGGAGAAGCTGAACCCCACTGTGGCACGAATAGCGAAATGCCATTCCAATTGGACAGGAAACTGTCCCACATGCACAGGTCCGCGATGGCATGACCGTCGAGATGGACAACAGAATCCTGCTCTGGAGCGGAGGGCAACAGACATAATAAACTGGCGAGAAAGGTCCTGCCTTGAGGCATGATTCTGGTGGCGAAATTAAGCATCCCCAGCAAGGATTGCAACTCGACCTTGGTCAAAGAGAGGGACCGGACCGCTCGAGAGATGGCAGATCGGATCCGGTGCAATTTCTCGCTGGGGAGGCTGGCCTCCATCTTAACTGTATCCAGAATTATGCCCAAGAAGGTGACCCTGGTGGCCGGACCCTCCGTCTTGGCGGCAGCGACAGGGACCTGAAGACGGGCAAAAATATCCAAAAGAGTGTGAGGAATGGATGGGACCTGACTAGGACTTTCTACCATAAGGAAGTCATCCAGGTAGTGAACTACCATGGATAACCCGCCATGATGGATAAGGATCCAGTGCAGTGCTTTGGCTAGTTGGTCGAAAAGCCACGGGCTACTTTTAGACCCGAAAGTGAGACGGTTGGCGAAGTAGTAATTGCCCGCCCACTTGAAGCCATAATACTTCCAAAGCTGTGGGTGGATAGGAAGCTGCTTGAAAGCATCGGCTATATCTACTTTAGCCAACCAAGCCCCGGCCCCTGCCAGCAAAATGTACTGAATTGCCTCGTCGACCGAGGAATATTGCATTGAATACTCCTCGGATGGGATGAGAGAATTGAGACTCGGGATGGCCGACATATGAGGCGCAGAGAGGTCGTAAATGAGACGCTTTTTATTAGATGACAGTTTAGTAACAAGACCAATGGGACTGATGCGCCAGGACTGGAAAGGAATGTCTGAGAACGGACCGATGACAAACCCCTTGTCGACCTCCAGTTGGATGAGAGAGGTGACAGCCTCAGGATCGCTGGCCGCGGATAACAGGTTAGGACCCGTCCAACAGCCCTGCGGGAGAGTAATGAGGCCCGTATGGAAACCCTCTCGGAACCCATCCAACAAGAAGGAGACAAAAAGCCGATCAGGGTGGTCCCGCAGAAGAGCAGCCAGTAACCCCAAATTAATGTCGGCTAGTCAGGAATCCTTGGCTGCCCTCCTGGGACAGGAGGAGCGGGGATGGGCCCGAAAACAAAGGGAACAAATATGGAGCGCCCGGCAGGAATTGAAGGCACATCCCTTGGCGTTAAAGTTATTGCAAACCTGGTTGCCCCCGAGAAACACGATGGGTCTGCCCAGCTTATCTAACGACGGGGAAGACCTGGATGACCCAGAAGGACCTGCTGAGGGGGCTGACTGTGGGGCTTGCACCGGATTGGGACACCAGTCGGTAGAATGAAAAATGGACTGGCAGGTAGCACAGAGGGGGGCCTTGAGACCCGCAAAATGCCGGCAAAACAATTCCATATCCAGCTCCGCCCAGCTAGACACGAACTGGAACTGACTCAAAGCGGCCGCGGCTTTAGCCGAAAAAGAACGATGATAATCGTAAAATGCCGTGCCGCCGTATTTGTGCCCCAAGTCCGCAATCCGGTACAAGTAAGTGTCCAGCTCTTCCCTGCGATCTGGTTGAGCAGAACACACCACGTCCCTGTAAAGGCTGAAGGCCAGGACAAACTCGGACATAGATAGTTTTCTATTGAGCCGAGCATCCTTAGCTCTCAACACCACAGAAACCTCTCCGCAGTTGACGACCCGATTCTCTGAAATATCCTGGGAGGCAATAAGGATGGATGCGAGGTTCACGTCCTTGCCCGCCAGGATATCCTTTTTAATATGCTCGGGAACAAAGTGGGAAGGGGCGATCTGAGGGGTGACAGAAGGCCTACCTGCAACGTCCAGCGGAATGGCAGGGGTGACTGCCGACCCTGGAAATTGCGGTGGAACCGTGGGCCTGGATTCCAGGACCGCTACCCTAGCCTGAATGTCCGAAACTGAGCCAGCCAGCCCAGTGATGGACGACTGAATCTGAGCTAAGGCCAGCTGTATAGCATCCGGGTTGGAAGGGCCCGCCATCGGGGCCGGGGCCATCATCAGCAGGCGATACAATTCGGCCTTGCGAGCAGACGCCGGATGCCGTATCCCCCTGCGGTTGAGTTCGGCGACCAATCTAGGCACCGTCCAGCTTCTTAATGATGCACCGCTGTCGCGCCCAGAGACGGGAGTTCCAGGCATGGAGACGTTATCGACCATATCGGAGGAGACGTGGGACATATCTGACCTGAGAAAAAAGACGAGTAAAGAACACCCAGAAAAAGCCACGATACAGACGTATGCGAAGAGGCCGGACGGAAGAATGTGAGAAACAATAAAGTAAAAAATGCCCATCGGACGAACCACCTACCTGGTAGGACACGAATGGATTTGGAAGCACGGCCCCAAAACCCCAAATGCTAAAGATGGAGCTAATGAAAGGAAAATGACCCTGAGTAGAACCGAAATTTTAACCCTGCCTTGCGAACCCTCTATGAACTGACTTACCAGAGAGCGCTCCGGAATTGCCTGGTCGAAAACGTAGAACGCGTACAACTAAAGTCCGAACTAAAGGGAGGAACAATACAACGATAGAATTAAAGAACATAAACAAACCCTAAGAATAAACCGGAGACACAGACAGCCTGGGCGATCCAGGGACATAGACAACCTGGACGATCCAGGGACATTGACAACCTGGGCGAACCAGGGACACTGACAACCTGGGCGATCCAGGGACATTGACAACCTGGGCGAACCAGGGACACTGACAACCTGGGTGATCCAGGGACATTGACAACCTGGGCGATCCAGGGACACAGACAACCTGGGCGATCCAGGAACACTGACAACCTGGGCGATCCAGGGACACTGACAACCTGGGCGATCCAGGGACACTGACAACCTGGGCGATCCAGGGACACTGACAAGCTGGGCGATCCAGGGACATTGACAACCTGGGCGATCCAGGGACCCAGACAACCTGGGCGATCCAGAGACATTGACAACCTGGGCGATCCAGGGACATTGACAACCTGGGTGATCCAGAGACACTGACAACCTGGGCGATCCAGGGACACTGAAACCGGGGCGATCCAGGGACATTGACAACCTGGGCGATCCAGGGACATTGACAACCTGGGTGATCCCAGGACCCCGCAAAAAGGGGGAACCGGGAAGTAACGTGAAAAAATCCCCTCGCAAATTCTGGCACCATGATGCTGGAGGATTTCGAACCCAGAAATAAGCGTGAATTGATATATTGTTTCTTTTTTTTTTTTTTTATATAACGCCCCCCTTTTTTTTTTTTTTTTTTTTAACCAACCAGCATTGCAGCTCCTAAACCCGCTGGTGACCTGCTGGAGGGGTTTAGGAGGCATGAATGTAGCGAAGCCCCCCTGGACACAGGAGTACCCCTGCACCAAACCTCAGAACCGTGCATGCCTCCAGAGCTGACAGCGCAGCTTCCAAGGCATAACACGCCGACTCGCCCTGACACAGGAGTACCCCTGCACCATAACATCAGAATTCGCGAGTACCTCAAGTGCAGACAGCGCTGTTATAAAGGCATACAAACAAAACCCCGCCGTGACACAGGAGTACCCCTGCACCAAAACAACAGAATTAATGAGTACTTTTAGAGCATGCAAACAAAGCCTCGCCGCGGCTCTGCCGCTGGCCCCTTAACTCTTTAATGAACCTTATGCAGAGCGGCATAAATGGAAGTGTGCTGAGTTAGGACACCGCTCCCCCGACCCAGCCGCCTGTGCCTGCGTGGGCGGAACATGATGGGGGAGAGCGGCATCCCACCGGGCAACCCCCCAAAGCCAGTAACCCGGGCGAACGTGAAACTAGAGCGGGGACGCAACACCCCGATTACCTGGCAGGCTGGCGGCGGAACTGGCGGCGGAGGCACGTGACCGCGATACCCGGAAGTGACGATACTGAAGGAGGGAGCGTAAGCCGCAGTAATGCGTGAAGCTCGGGCGCCTGGCTGGACGGGAGTGAGCAGAATATAAGGCCAGACGCCCCTCCCACAAATGCAGGCTGGAACCAGCCTTACCTATATACAGTATCTTTCTTTATGTTTCCAAGTAAATGTACTGTAGTTCCTGGAATTGGTTTGTCCTGAGTAGTAAATGGCAATGATCTTCAACGTGCTAGTCTCTAGCTGTTGCGAAACTACAACTTCCAGCTCTGACAGCCATGCTGAGGGTTGTGGTTTAGCAACATGGGGACAGGCACCAGTTGGAGGCCACAAATATACTGTATACAGTATGACTATAGAAAACTAACAGGTGGTAGTGCCAATGACATGCATTGTTCTTACAATGATGTGTCTCAGTGGCGTAGGGATCACCATAGCAGCCACCATAGCAATGGCTATGGGGCCCTACGCCACTGGGGGCCCGCCGCCGACTGAGGATTAAAAAATAAAAAATAAATATGTGGCGAATGGGCCGGGCGTGGGTGGCGCTGTGATAGGGGGCGGTCGGACTCGGAGCCGGAGGGAGGAGGTAGAGAGACAGTCTGGGCGGTGGTTCGCTGGAAGTGGAGGAGACGGAGTCGCAGACTACGAGTGGCACATATAAGGAAGCTGCTGGAGTGTGGGTGGCTGGATTGGCGCGCGGCGCGCAGCGCGCGTGCGCAGTATGGGTACGGTTCGGTCAGGTGTCGGTCGGTTCATCTTCAAGTGGCTGAGGTGAGGGCTGACTGGGGAGTGGGACTGAGTCTGTCACTGTCTGAGTTTGTCCAACCGAAACGGCAGGCGGCAGTGTCAGTCAGTGGAGAGACGTGTACTCCACACTGTAACTGGAGTCACTCTGGAGACTAGTGTAGTGGACAAGTGAGGAGACTGGAGTTATTTCATCTGTGTGTGTGAGGTACAGCCGGATCTCGGCATCTTCCCTATTCACACATATGCCTGGCAGGCGCAGCTGCATTATTTAATAGTGTGGTGTGGTAATGGTTAATGGCATTGGCGAAGACAGCCACCTAATCCTATCTGAGGGGTCTGTATTCGACCCCTTCAGATAGGATTAGGTGGCTGTGTCTTCGCTAAAATGCTATTAACCATTACCACACCACACTATTAAATAATGCAGCTGCGCCTGCCAGGCTTGAGCAGGTATATGTGTGAATAGGGAAGATGCTGAGATCTGGCTTTACCTCACAGTGAGGTACAGCCAGATCTCAGCATCTTCCCTAATCCATATTCACACATATACCTGCTCAAGCCTGGGAGGCGCAGCTGCATTATTTAAAGGGATTCTGTCAGATTTAACCCCTCTAACCTAAGCATATGCTCATGTCCAGACTAATAAAAAGAATCCTAAGCTGGCCTTATTAAACCTCACTGTGGCTCTATTTGCCCCCAAAAAAGGTTTTTGATAACCCGTCAATCACTTACTTAAGGTGCCCAAGGGGAGGTCCGTTAATACAGGGTGCCCGCCCGCACCCCTCGCCGTCTGGTGCCCAGCGGCGCTGAGCTGTAGAAGGCGGCGCTGAAGATAAGGAAGGCGGCGCTGGGCACCGGACGGCGAGGGGTGCGGCCAGGCACCATGTATTAACGGACCTCCCCTTGGGCACCTTAAGTAAGTGATTGACAGGTTATAAAAACCAGTTTTTTGAGCAAATAGAGCCACAGTAAGGTTTAATAAGGCCAGCTTAGGATTCTTCTTATTAGTCTGGACATGAGCATATGTTTAGGTTAGAGGGGTTAAATCTGATGACAGAATCCCTTTAATAGTGTGGTGTGGTAATGGTTAATGGAATTGGCGAAGACACAGCCACCTAATCCTATCTGAGGGGTCTGTAACACAAGAAGGTGAAAGTACATATCGTGGGGTGTGTATGTGTATTAGACAGAAGGTAGGGATATGTATGTTGTGTAGTTTGGGTATTAGGGAGAGTATATATCTAGTGCTGATACAGAGCCGCTCTTCACCTACACGTGTATCAGCACTAGATATATACCCCTTACTCTCCCTAATACCCAAACTACACAAGATACATATCCCTACCTTCTGTCTAATACACATACACACCCCACGATATGTACTTTCACCTTCTGGTGTTACAGACCCCTGTACAATTTAACAATCTTCTTTAATACACATTTAGATTCATACATTTCCTACACTGGCACAAATGCGTTGCCAGTGACCAACTGTCTATGCTCAGTCCTACGCGTAACCGTCGCAAGTGCACGAGGAGCTGCGGATGTGGCGGCGAGGTCCGAGAGGTATGTGGGGGAGGGATATCCGGGAGGGGAAGCTCATAAATTTTTTTTGCTATGGGGCCCAGTCATTTCTAGCTACGTTCCTGATGTGTCTGTTCTGACTGTTCTAACAATGTTTGCATTATTGTTTTGACTTTTTAGGTATCTTATCAAGCTGTATATCACCAGTGCTGCAAGAAGTTTTATATATTTGGAATATTCCTCTGGTTCTTTAATCTTTTTAAGATATATCAACTACCGCAAGCTGGTGCCCATAGGGAATTTGGTTTCTGCTTCAAATATCACATACCAGTTACTGCTGCTTTTATAAATCCCCTTAAGCAAAGTACGCAGCATTTGTTTAATTTAACCCTACACCAGTCAATGCATGTACTCTGAGCTCATAAGACGTCTGTTTTAGATAAAGATAATTTTTTCTGTTAATTTAAAAGTAAGAATTCTGGTTTGTATTCTCATTTGTGTCTTAGATTAAAAAGGTAAATTGATGTTGTTTAACAGGGAAATTAACTGCTAAATATTTTTTTTATGGTAGTTAGGAGCAAATCAAACTGAACATAAGAGATAAATACAGTGTATTGAATAAGTATTTATACCCCTTGAAAGTTTAAACATTTGTTCTTGTTACACTCATACAGTAAACAAACATATTTCCGGGGTAATTTATGTGACAGTAGCAAGTATGTGTGATGTGAAAAGAAAATGATACATGGTTTTTAATTTTTTTTATAAATAAAATCTGGAAAGTATGGTGTGCATTTGTATTCAGCCCTTCTAAGGAAATACTTTGTAGAACCACCTTTCTCTTTAATTACAGCTGCAAGTCTTTTGGGGTATGTATGGCTGAAATTTTTGTCCATTCTTCTTTGCAAAATATTTCATGCTCAGTCAGATTGGATGGAGAATGTCTGTGAACAGCAATTTTGTGGCAAAGTCTTGCCACAAATTCTTAATGGGATTTAGGTATGGACTTTGACTGGGCCATCCTCCAGGATTTCCTCTAGAAAAGCATCCCACAGCATGATGCGGCCATCATTATGTTCCATGGTGGGGATGGTGTGTTCAGGGTGATGTGCAGTGTTAGTTTTCTGCCACACATAGTGTTTTGCATTCAGTTCTGCTTTAATTTCATCTGACCAGAGCACTTTCTTTCATGAGTTTGCTGTGTCCCCTACATGGCTTGTAGTAAACGGGACTTCTTGTAGCTCGTTTTCAAAAATGCCACTCTTCCATAAAGGCCAGATTTGTGGAGTACATGACTAATAGTTGTTCTGTGTACAGATCCTCCCACCTGAGCTGTGGATCTCTGCAGCTCCTCCAAAGTGACCATTAGCCCCTTGGCTGCATCTCTAATTAGTGTTCTCTTTCCCTGGGCTGTCAGTTTCAGTGGACAGCCATGTCTTGGTAGGTTTGTAGTTGTGCCACACTCCTTCCATTTTCGGATGATGCATTGAACAGTGCTCCGTGAGATGTTCAGAGCTTGGGATATTTTATTATAACCTAGACCTACACTTCTCCACAACTTTATCCCTGACCTGTCTGGTGTGTTCCTTGGTTTTCATGAAGCTGTTTGATTCCTAATGTTTTCTAACAAACCTCTGAGGCCTTCACAGAACAGCTGTAGTTATACTGAGAAAAAATTAAACACAGGTAAACTCTATTTACTAATTAGGTGACGTCTGAAGACAATTGGTCACATTCGATTTTATTTAGAGACATCAGAGTACAGGAAGCTGAATACAAATGTATGCCACGTTTTTCAGATTTTTATTTATTAAAATTTTGAAAACCATGTATCATTATCTTTGCAATTCACATATACGTGCTACTTTGTGTTGGTCTATCACATAAAATCCTATCCTAATAAAATATATTTATATTTGTGAATATAACCTGAAAAAAATGTGTAAAAGTTCAAGGGGTATGAAGAAGTTTTCAAGGCACTGTAGTTGATTTACTTTTCTGCTTTTAATGTTCAATACAGTTTTCACAATAATTATGTAAAAATCAGGTTAAAAAAAAAATATTCTACCATTTTAAAACCAGGACCTGGATTTGAATACTTTTACAATTGTATGTAATAAAAAAATGTATTATAGCTACTGAGTTATTCAACAAAATTTATCTTTATCAAAACATGGAAAAAAAATGTTCTGTTATATCTTTCCAGCTATGTGAGGACTCATTTTTTTGAGGGGCGATCTGTAGTTTTTTAATGATACCATTTTGGCATGTGTATGAATTTTTGATCACTGGAGCTGTGTAGTTCAAGTGCTGTGGACAGAACTGTGTAGTTTCAGTGCTGTGGACAGAGCTATGTCCAGTGCTGTGGACAGAGCTCTAGGTATCATAATCCCACCACAGTTTAGTTTCCAAAATTGCCAAATTCTGCAATTCCTGCATCTTGGACTTCATCTCTAAACGAGCCAAAGTATGAGGATCTTGTATAGAAAACACGCGGTCCACTTTGGACTCACGGTCCGGAACCAAGGCAAAAGCCATAGCAGGCAGGGAGGGAGGAGTCAGTTTGTATTATAACATTATAACATACAACTGTAAACCGTAATAAGACAACTTTGTAATTCTTAGCGGTGAGGAATATCTAAGAAACAAAGTCAATAAACAGATTTCATTCCAGCTCAGCATACGATCCCACTGTGCAGAACAGACCGGACAAGTCCTTGGTGCAAACACAGAAAAGAAGTTCCAGCATCCAGGGTTGTATATGTTGCCGTTATCTTTATTTGTCTTCGGTTAAAATACAGCTATACAGACATCAACTCCCTCCACCGCCCGGTTAGCATGTTTCGAACTTAGCAGTTCTTACTCATAACTTAATGTGTTGTCCGGCTACTGGAGTGATATAGTCACCACCCCCAATTGGGAGGGAAAGGAGAGGGGGAAAAAATTGGAGGGCAGAGACAACACCCCCCAGGCTGGACTGCACACCATAGACTACTTGACTTGTCATGTTCAAATTCACCAAGCTTCACCCACATTTAAATGTTGAATACTAAAATACATTTCAACAAAGCATGCATGCAGCAGAATCCATCAAAATACCACATAGAGAGGAATATATACTTGCTGGCACATATGGTACAGCCCCTCCCCTCGTCAAGCATACCGGATCCAAAAAACGCATGGTGTGAACAGACACCCTACACCATTATACAAAAATAGTTAAAACATCCTAAAATTAATAATAATAAGTTATAGGATAATGGTAGCTAGTCCAAGTGGTCAAAATAGCTTTGCTTCGTGATCCTTCACTTATACATGATGAATTTGTGGATCCCAAAAAAATATATAAATATTGAGGAAATACTGCACCTGCCTTAACTCATGTCACTATTATTACATATATTGACTTATGGACCTAATGTTGATATAAATACATAAGTTAGTTTTTTAAATTAAGTCCCATAGGAACCCGGGTGTTTAGTTTCAAGATCCAATATGCTTCATGTAGGAGGATTTTATGCTTGTAATCACCACCTCTAGGTGGCATGGACACTCTTTCAAAAGCATAGGTACGGAAACTATCCGTCCTGCTATTGTGCTTATAAATAAAATGATTAGCCGCATTAGAAACACCCGTAGCATGGGGGTTGGAAATATAATTCAAATGCTCACAAATTCTAGCTTTGAATTTCCTGCTCGTACTACCTACATACATAATATCACAAGTGATGCATTTGATTACATAAACCACCCCCTCCTTATTACAGTTAATATAACTTTTAACAGAAAAACTTTCTGTGTGCATAGCATTATCAAAAACCTTAGTTGGTTGAGCAAAGTTACATGTCTTACAGAGATGCGTCCCACATCTGGCGAAACCTTGGTATTTTATCCAGGTATCAGACCTAGGGGTGTGAGTGCGGGAAAAAACTCAGGGGGACAACTTATTTCCTAGCGTGCTCGGTCACCTAAGATACAATCCTCCATCCATTCCTGAGTATATCATTTAAAATACTGTCCTCATATAGAATCAGGAGTCAGACCCCTGCCAATCAGAGAGTGGTGGCTTATCCTGAGCATAGAGCATCGCTTGTAATATCCAGGACAAGGCCTTTAACTTTTGAAAGGAAAAGTTTTACTTTCTTTATTTTAAAGTAATAGAAATTTGTTTTAAAATGTTATAAACAATTTATTTAAGCTCTAAAAGCTTTTGGGGTTTTGTATAGTTTCTACAAATACAACATATACTAACTAGAATAGACAGAGCTAGTGTTATGATTTTCTAAATTTCATCTCTGCTTGGAAAACCCAAGGCTAAAAAACTGCATGTTTTATATCATCAAGTAAGATAATGCAGTGGACTAACAAAGTATGTGCGCCTTCTTGACAGACTGAAGAAAGAACCAGGCAAAACAAGGTGCATTAACCTTATGGATGAAAAGATCCCTTGGAGCTTGTCTATGTCTAGCTTAGAAAAGTAACAGTCCATAGCTCCATAAAAAAGAAGTAAGACAAAAAACTTAAATTACAGTGCTCTACAATATCACGATTAATCTTTACTAGAGATGGCCTTGCGGTTTGCCCGGCTGTCATTTCGCGGTGAACCTTGCGCGTTCGCGATTCGTCAAACATGCGAACATATGGTGATGTCCGCCGGCACCATATTCTTTTTCATTGCTCCCAACTTTTACCCATGACACACACATCAGGTGGGACAGGACAGCCAATTGAGATGTTTCACCAAATGGACACACCCCACCCTATAACAGAACCCGCTCTGGCAGCCATTTTACATTCTATGTTTTGCCAATGTAGGGAGAGGTTGCTTTGTGGAGCAGGGACATACTGTTAGGGACACCAAACTCTAGCTAATAGGCCCACAAAAAGTGTGCTATCGATAGGTGTGATATCCTGAGGGGTGTGATATACTTGTAATATACATTCTAACATAGAAAGTGTATTATAGTGCATTTGTATTGTGCAGCAGTTGTGTGCGGTTCTGCTGCGATACCGCAGGTATATAGAGGGACAAGGGCTATTGGAACAACTATTTGCAACGCGTGTGATACACCTGTTGCCCCCAAAAAACTGATTGAGGGGTGCAATATACCTGCTTCCACAAAATACTGATTAAGGGGTTCTATATACCTGCTTCCACAAAATAGAGATTGAGGGGTGCGATATACCTGCTTCCACAAAAAACTAATTAAGGGGTTTGATATAGCTGCTTCCACAAAATACTGATTAAGGGATTTGTATATACATGCTTCCACAAAATACTGATTAAGGGAATTGATATACCTGCCTCCACCAAATATTGATTGAGGCCTATGATACACCTGCTTCCACCAAATATTGATTAAGGGGTTTGATTTACCAGGTTTTACTAAATACTGATTGAGAGGTGCGATATACCTGCTTCCACCAAATTTTGATTAAGGGGTTCTATATACCTGCTTCCATAAAATACTGATTTAGGGGTGCAATATACCTGCTTCCACCAAATATTGATTAAGGGAAGGTACATAACTTTTACTGCCCACTGGGTGAAACTTCTGACGGCCGTCAAGCATGCAACCCGTGGCACCTGTGTGGATTTGGTGTTACCGCCACGGATTTCACGCAGGCCTGCCTCTTCTTCTCCTCCTCCTACTCCATCCTCCGTCTCCTCCTCTGCTAACTCCTCCTTTTCCACTGCTACTGCCTCTTCCGCTGCACCCCCAAAGCTCCCCAGAACCTATTCGATGTGCCAGGTGAGACATTGCCATGCTGTGCTGAGGCTGTTGTGCCTGGAAGCCAAGAGCAACACTGGTCCTGCACTGCTTTCAGCTCTGCGGTCACAGGCCGATCAGTGGCTAACTCCGCTAAATTTGACAGTTGGTAAAGTGGTGTGCGACAATGGTGCCAATCTGCTGAGCACGCTGAAACAGGGCAAAATGACACATGTTGCCACATACCCCGGGGTCCAGGACATCTTGAGGAAGGCAAGGAAAATCTCTGGTTATTTTAGAAGATCTTACATGGCCATGGCTCACCTTGCTGACATTCAGCAGCGACACTACCTGCCCATCAGACGTCTGATTTGTGACAGCCCAACGTGTCGGAACTCCACCTTGTATATGCTTGATAGGCTGCTCAAACAGCAACGTGCCGTTAACTACTACCTGTACAAACTCTGCAGCTGGACAGGTTCTGGGGAGATTGGTTTCTTTTCACCGCGCCAGTGGCTGCTCATGCGCGACGCATGCAGACTTCTGCGGTCATTTGATGAGATCACCAAACTGATCAGTTGCAGCCAGGGCACCATCAGTGACATATTACCTTATACCTTCTTTCTGGAACATGCATTGTATTGTGTCATTTGTTTAAGCCATTGAGGAGCAGGAGGTGAAAGATGAGGAAGTAGGAATGGTGAAGAATGTCTGGGGGGGGGGGAGGCAACTCCATCTGAAACAGGTCAGCAGGAGTCTAAAGAGGAGTCAGAGGAGGATGGTGGCTGGGGGAGGAGGAGCAATAAGAGCAAGCTTTGAGTGGAACTTTAAACTTTTCGAGGATCCCTGGTGTTGTCCGTGCCTGGGGGGAGGAGACCGTGGATGAAATTCTCCTGGGCGATGAGCAGGAGCCAGGGCGCTCCGCAAAGTACAATTTAGTGCAAATGGGGGCTTTGATGCTCTAGTGTATGAAGAGGCCCCCGTATAAAAAGCATAAAGGGCAATGACCTGTACTGGGTGGCAACGTACTAAGACTCCCAGTACAAACACATAATGGCGGACATGTTTCCAGCATCACAGAGGACTGGAAGAATGCAGCATTTCCAGGCCTTGCTGCGAAAGAGGCTGCATTCTGCTGTTGCGGGCGATGGCAGAGGAGTTTACACCCCAAGAGAATCAGGTGCGGTTTGAGAGGGCGGTTTAAAAATGTGTTGGTAAATTCGGATATGAGATCATTCTTGAAACCAACCCATCGACAGCCCCCCTCCCTGTCCAGCCTCAGGGAACTCCTAGACTGACAAGTGTTAACGGCCGATGTGGACGCTCTGAGAAGCGAGGAACCCCTGGACTACTGGGTGTGCAGGCTTTACCTGTGGCCAGAGCTGGCACAATTTTCCATGGAACTCTTGGCTTGCCCCTCATCGAGTGTCCTGTCTGAAAGGACGTTCAGCGCAGAAAGGGGGATCGTCACGGATAAGCAGACTCGCCTACCTCATATTTCTAAAAATGAATGAGGCATGGATCTCGGAGGAATTCAGTACCTGTGACAACCATGTGTAATTGAATTTCCTCATGCCAGCCCATAAATATCGACCACCACACAGAACAAAGGGTATGTACAGGGTGGGCCATTTGTATGGATACACCTTAATAAAATGGGAATGGTTGGTGATATTAACTTCCTGTTTGTGGCACATTAGTATATGTGAGGGGGGAAACTTTTCAAGATGGGTGGTGACCATGGAGGCCATTTTGAAGTCGGCCATTTTAAATCCAACTTTTGTTTTTTCAATAGGAAGAGGGTCATGTGACACATCAAACTTATTGGGAATTTCACACGAAAAACAATGGTGTGCTTGGTTTTAACGTAACTTTATTCTTTCATGAGTTATTTACAAGTTTTTCTTTGTTTACAGCCATTGACATGTCGCCGAGGTTAACACGTGAGGAGCAGATGTCTGGTGAACGCAGTAACCAGGTCATTGCAGCAGATTTCAATGCAAGACACTCTACGTGAACACCCATCTCCCATGCTACAGTTAGCAAACTGCTTGCTAAGTTTTGTGAAACTGGTTCAGTGTTGGATTTTACCAAAATGTGGACGCATGAAATCTGTCTCTAATGAAGAAACATCAGTGGCTGTCCTAGCTTCATTCAGCAAGAGCCCACAGCGTAGCACTCGCCGCATGTCACTGGAGAGTGGCATTAGTCGAACATCCCTTCGGCGGATATTAGCTACTCACAAATGGCACCCTTACAAACTCCAGCTACTGCAGCATCTCAACGAGGATGACCCAGATCGGCGCACTGAATTTGCAGAATGGGCAAAACAAAAATTGGAACAGGACCCTCAGTTTACGCAGAAGATTTTGTTCAGTGATGAGGCAAACTTTTATGTGAATGGTGAAGTTAACAAACAAAACCACCGCTATTGGTCTGACACTAACCCACATTGGATAGATCCCTCCAAGACTGTTGGAACAAAAAAATTGATGGTATGGTGTGGTATATGGGGTACAAAGATAGTGGGGCCATTCTTCATCAATGGAAACCTCAAGGCCACTGGATATGCGAAATTGCTACATGATGATGTGTTTCCCTCTTTATGCACTGAAGCTGGCACGTTCCCTGAGTTTTTCCAGCAAGATGGTGCACCACCACATTATGGGTGTCAGGTCCGAGCATTCCTAGATGAACAGTTTCCTGGAAAGTGGATTGGTCGTCGTGGGCCAGTTGAATGGCCCCCAAGGTCTCCCGATCTGACCCCCTTAGACTTTTATCTTTGGGGTCATCTGAAGGCAATTGTCTATGCTGTGAAGATACGAGATGTGCAGCACCTGAAACTACGGATACTAGAAGCCTGTGCTAGCATTTCTCCTGCGGTGTTGCTATCAGTGTGTGAAGAGTGGGAGAAGAGGGTTGCATTGACAATCCAACACAATGGGCAGCACATTGAACACATTTTACAAGTGGTCAGAAACTTGTAAATAACTCATGAAAGAATAAAGTTACGTTAAAACCAAGCACACCATTGTTTTTCTTGTGAAATTCCCAATAAGTTTGATGTGTCACATGACCCTCTTCCTATTGAAAAAACAAAAGTTGGATTCAAAATGGCAGACTTCAAAATGGCCACCATGGTCACCACCCATCTTGAAAAGTTTCCCCCCTCACATATACTAATGTGCCACAAACAGGAAGTTAATATCACCAACCATTCCCATTTTATTAAGGTGTATCCATATAAATGGCCCACCCTGTATATACAGCGGCATAAAAGGCCTTTTCTGTCAGGTGAATGCCTAATTTTTGGAGCCTGTACTCCACTGGCCTACAGTAAAATTGTTATTCAGTGACCGCCTAATGTACCTCCAGCCATATAATCACTTGATCTTTTCTGTCAGGTCATTGCCTAATTTTTGGATCCTGTACTGGCCTACAGTAAAATTGTTATCCAGTGACCGTCTAATATACCTCCAGCCACATAATCACTTGATCTTTTTTATCAGGTGAGTGCCTAATTTTTGGGGCCTCTACTCCCGTGGCCTAAAATAAAAAATTTCTAGGCTCCAGCAGGGCACATTTTTGAAAGTTTCCCTTTAAGACGCATAAAAATAGCCCCTGAATAAAATACATATTTTTTGTGGTAATTTTTGCCTTTGATCCCCATCTAGTATGTAACTGTCCATGTTGTGGGACTATTTGTGCACTTCTAGTAAGTATTTGGTGGCTGCAAATATGACCTGAAGGTTTTTCAGGTTCCCCTGCCACTAAAGTCAATAGGGTCCGCCACGAACGCGCAGTTCGCAAATATTTGATCGCGAACGCGTGTTCGCATTCGCGAATCGTCCCGGCCGATGTTCGCCCATCTCTAATCTTTACATTGAAATGTTAATGCTTATTACATGACCTGAGAGCTCAAGAGAAGATTCACTATGTTTTTCTCCTTAGAACAAACAGATGTAAAATATCATTAATAAATAAATGTAGGATCCAATGAATTCCATGTTTGATTTTGAAGTCGATAAAGTCTTTTGACCTGCCAGTCCTCAATGATGTCACATGACAGCAATTAGTATAAGCAGTAGGTTTTATGGGGCTCGTAATTAGAGGACATTAGGGAGTAATCACAGTGTCAGCATTCTTATTCATTATAACGATTAAGATGATTTCTTATTGCCTTGCAGAAATGTAGATGCCCGCTTGTGAGATGAATATGATAAAGTCAATAGACAAAAATGAAAATGCATACAATAACATCTGGGGTATAAAGACATTATTAAGACATGCAATTAATTAGCAATAGATTGGCATCTTGTCTGCTGCATGAGAACTTACATAAACTCTACATAATAAAATGTAATCATTCAAGATGTTCTTTCCTCTACTGCTGATTAAAACATATTATCACCAAATACTTGATAACTAACTTTAGTTACTTCTATGACTTGCTAATTCATGGCCATCTGGAAGAAATCCCTTGAAACACTGACTGGCAATCAGAATAGAAGTCTATAATACAGCATAAAATATATATATAGTAAATTCAGTTGGCTTATAAGCTCCCTCTAGTGGTGTATACTGGCAGGTAGAATTCTATCATTTAACTTTATTTCTACACAGGTGATTTTTAGCTTAGTTTCCTCTAACACTTCTGTCTTTAGATGTTCTCCCCCTTTTTATGCCACTTCCCTTAAAAAGTCATAGTTACAGTAATAACGCTGGCTTTAATCACTTTTACAAGCCACTTTTCCACCATCTATCTAAAACTAGAGTGGTGTAAAAATGCAATATTGCAAAGTTGTGACTTTTTCAGTGCACTTGAAAGTTGTGACAATTAAACTCCCATAGACTGTTATGGTAATTCATTGCGGTCTATGGGAGAAGTGATCTGAGGATTGCATGTTAAAGTCCACTAGGGGAACTTAAAAACAGTTTAAAAAAAAGTTAATAAAAGTAAAAAAATAAATAAATTCAAATCACTCTCCTGTCATCATATTGAAAATAAAAATAAATAAACAATAAGAAAATAAAGATTATTAACATTGCCAAGTCCCAAAATGCCCATACTATTAAAACATATAGTTTTTATCATGTACATTAAACGCCATAATGGGAAAAAAAAAAAAGACTAATCTGCAGTTTTTTTAGTCTCTTCACCTAAAAAATTTATGCACACTCCTAAAATCAATAAAAACTACAAATCACCCTTAAAAAAAAAGAGCCCTGACACAGCTCTGTAGACAAATATAAAAAAGTTATGGGGGTCAATATATGATGATGCACAGAAAAAAAAAATTTTTTCTCAAATTATTTTTTTAAAGTATTAGAACAAAAGAAAAGTGATATATATGTGGTAGCACTGTAATCATACTAACCTGGAGAATGAAGGTAACAGGTCAGTTTTACTGCATAGGGAATGCCATAAAAACATGAAGGAATTGCATTTTATTCCAGTTTCACCCTGTTTAAAATTTTGGAAGCTTCTGATCTCTTTCTTTTGTGTTAACTCATGAAATAATATGAAAAATGTAATACATTAAATAAAAAAATTCAAGTCTTTGCACAAATGCGCTAAATGATTTGTTTTAATATTAACTCTTTATTCCAATTATTATCCTCCTAACAGAACAATTTTTTCCGTCATGTATAACGGTACAAAATGGAACCATTATTTGTGGCCATAGACACGTAATAGGACAGAGTAAAACGGAATGTCTAGTAAAGGATTTTGCATTCCGTCCTAAAATTCTGTTATATTCTGTTATAACACAACCCTATAACAGAATTCCATAACACAAATGTGAACCCGCTTCAAATAGTTCAACAGCAACTACACCAGCAGCAACTTGGCCACATGAGAATTAAGCTTGCGCAGCATCGGATTAGAGTTGCGTAGAGTTGTTTCCTGGCCACACATTCCGTTATCGATGGCTGACAATGGAGCGGAGGAGGAATCTGAGCAGGAGAAGTGTAAAGACACGATGACAGTGTGAAAGACACCATACTGCTTGTGGATGCAGCCTTGCTGCTGCGAGGGGGGCTGGAAGTAGGAAGGAACTCTTGCTGTGGTGGCTGGTTGCCACATCTGTTTGGCCACGGGATGGGGTGATACTGCTTCATGTGGTTCAATAGAGATGTGGTGCCTACATTTGTGTTTGCTTGCCCTTGTCTTATTTTGCTCTTGCACAAGTTAATGATTTTCTGGCAGCGTAGAGAAAAAATGTCAGACAGCAGCTGAGCTGGGGTTAACCCTGGCATATTTTATGCCTAACCCACCCACGGCGTGAGTGGCATCACCCGATACCAAAGTACACACTTTCCTGTGTATTGGTGTAGTAATCATATACAGTATCTCACAAAAGTGAGTACACCCCTCACATTTTTGTAGGGCCATTAATGGCTATGTGTTGAGTTATTTTGAGGGCACACCAAATTTACACTGTTATACAAGCTGTACACAGACTACTTTACATTGTATCAAAGTGTCATATTTTGAGTGTTGTCCCATGAAAAAGTATAATAAAATATTGACAAAAATGTGAGGGGTGTACTCACTTTTGTGGGATTCTGTATATGAATCTAGTTTGAATATGATCAACAACCCCAACGAAAAAAAAAGGATTGTTTGGAAATGTGTTTCTGAACACAGAAATAAAGGGAAATGGATTTAGGCCTAAATTCATTATTTCTCACATATACTTTTGTGTGCTGGTCTGTGTATTGGTGTTGATAACCTATATGCTGGTTGAATTAAATTGAACAAGCTCCCCAAAAAATAAAATTTTAACTGCATGTAGAAATAAATGAACATTAACGGCTGATTAAGGTCTCACGCTCAATTTCACATAAACATTTACAAGTAGGGTTGTAAAGGACATATATGGTCCTTGACCGCTGGCATGAACTGTACCAGACACCGACAGGCTCAAGGACTGGGCCACCTTCTGCTCAACATACATCTGTAGGGTTAGGAGTCCACGATATGGAAAGGGAGGGACGGTAGTGCCAGTAATAGGGATCGACCGATATTGATTTTTTAGGGCCGATACCGATAATTTGTGAACTTTCAGGCCGATAGCCGATAATTTATACCGATATTCTGGGAATTTTCATTTTTGAGAAAAAAAAAAAATTCCTACACAAATCTGCTGAAAATTAATATGTTTATTGTTAATGTGTATTTTTTTTGTTTATTGTTAATGTGTATTTTTTTTTTATAAATCTTTTTCATTTATACTTAATATTTTTGTGTTTTTTTTTTTTACAAAAAAAAAATTCCTACACAAATCTGCTGAAAATTAATATGTTTATTGTTAATGTGTATTTTTTTTGTTTATTGTTAATGTGTATTTTTTTTTTATAAATCTTTTTCATTTATACTTAATATTTTTGTGTTTTTTTTTTTTACTAACTTTTAACCCCCTTAGGGACTAGAACCCTTGTCCTATTCCCCCTGATAGATCTCTATCAGGGTGAATAGGATCTCACACTGTCCCACTGTCCCTGCTGCTCTGTGCACTGCGCCACCAATGTTTTTACTATTGGCCGGGATTGGGATGGGGGTGGGGGGCGCACTGCGCCACCAATGATTAATACTGGGGGGCTTGGGGGGGGCGCACTGCGCCACCAATGAAGATAAGTCTATCGATCATTCATATACAGGAGGCGGGAGCTGGCTGCAGAATCACATAGCCGGCTCCCGACCTCTATCAGCGGTAGCTGCGATCCGCGGCACCTGAGGAGTTAACTACCGCGGACCGTCCGCAGCTATTGCTGATAGAGGCCGGGAGCCGGCTATGTGATTCTGCAGCTCCCGCCTCCTGTATATGAATGAATGAAAGGCTTATCTTCATTGGTGGCGCAGCGGCCACAGCCCCTCCCCTTCTCTTATGTTCTATCCCCTCATTGGCGGCAGCGGCAGCAGCAGCACAGGGGGAGGAGACACTGCTTCCTTCTCCCCTGTGCTGCGGAGGGAACACAGAGAGCGCTGTCAGCAGCGCGTTTGTGTTCCCCATACGTTATCGGTATATCGGCAAAATAGATGCCGATACCGATAACGTTCAAAATCCTCAATATCGGCCGATAATATCGGCCAAACCGATAATCGGTCGATCCCTAGCCAGTAACTTGGCCAGGTGCATGTTCAGCTTCTGTGCAGTTGCATGAGTGCACACATATGTCATGAGGAGTAGGAGGAGCATCAGGAGCAATAGACGAAGGGAAGGAACGAGAACTTCTTTCTGCTGAGGTTTTGGAGCCCTGACTGCTGGAAAATGCGTGTGGGCCGCTGGGTGATGCAGCGGTTGCTGTGTCAGGCTGTACCACTACATTAGTGCCACAGTTTTCCCAGGCCACTTTATGGTGACACTCCATGTATTGACACATGGCCATGGTTCTAACATTAGCACCCTGACCTATCTTCACTTTCTGCCCACATATCCTGCATACCGCCCACGCTAACGTCCTCCAGTGACTTGCCCAAAAATTCCCATACTGCCGAGTATGGTATTTTACCCAAAACACTGCATGCTGACCGCCTGCCGCTACCTTTATGAACCTGTACATAGCCAGTTGTTTTCTGACAGGTAGGCTTTTGAGTAGCAGACGGTCTACCCTGGGAAGTTTGGTTACAGATCTCCCACTGCTCATTGGCATGCTGCCACCCTGATGCTGTCTCATGGGCCTGATGCCACCCTCACCCCCCGATAATGATGCCCCCTCTTCACCTGGCTCCCACGTGCAATCTGCTACATCATCATCCACTAATGTCTGTTCGTCACTTATGACACCCTTACCAGTCTTTTGGCCACGTCCCTGACCGCTCCCACCTGACAGCTATCATCGCCAGTTGCACGTCTAAGGAGGACGCAGCGGACCTCTCCTCCAAGCCTGCACTGGCCTGTAGCTGCAGACTGTCCTCACTAAGTTTGTCCTCACTGAAAAGCAGAGCAGAGACTGCAGTATTCATTACTTCCCAAGCAGAAGGAGCAGCAAAAGAAAGAGGCAGTTGCAGGACAGGTGCGGGCATAGAGGTTGTTCCCGGGCCATGCCAACTAAGTGTGGTGTCAGAGGAACCCACCGATTCCTGGTTGTGTGTATCTGTTGTCACTTGAGATGATGTTGAAGAGTGAGTCAACTATTCCAGTACAGCTGGATTGTTGGTCAAAACACAACCAGAGGATGACAGTGCCAGCTCTGGTCTGTGGCTGCGGCTGCTGCTACCACTGCCCCTTCTTCTGCTGCTACTTGTGCCGGCTACAGCAACATTTTTTCCACTGCTCATTCCTTTTGAGGGCCCAGACGACTGTATGTTGGCCATAGTGTACAGTAATTGAATTAGTAATGTAACAGATGAACAGATTATATAAATGGCACAGCAGATGAACTATATATGTATTTGAACGCTTGCCCACAATGAGTCTGATGCACAGTATATCTATGTATAACTGAACAGATTAAATATAGATGACACATCAGATGTAGTAGGTACATGCATCCACATATTAGTCCAGCTGTTAAGATTACTCTGATGCACTCTCCCTGAGGTCTCTCTATGCTCTCCCTATGCTTTTTATACAGTGTCTGAACACTCTCCCTACGATCTCCCTACACTGCCCTGTCCCTATTCAAGATTCTACAATTTAAGCTTTGTTAAACACTGCCCAAGCACTTGATACATCTGTCCCTATGCTCAGTTCACTGTGAAATAGCGGAGACTAGGTGAGATTAGGATTTTTATGAGGCTGAGACATCACAGGGGATGGCTGATTTTCTGCCTGCATGGCATTATGGGTCATGTCTCCTTCCTGGGCTTCTTAGTTTCACTTTGCAACATGTACAGCAGCCATCTTAGAAATAAATCTTACCATTACCATAAGGAAATTTGGATTTGTGGCAAATCTTTTCCTGAAATTCGGATCAAATTCAATGTGTTTCACTTTGATTCGCTTAACACTAATCCTGACATACTTCTCTCTGTGGTTAGTCGACTGTTTGTCGACATTCATCTTATCATATTGATGCTATATGACTTGCTGACTTGCGCCTTACGTGTATGTACTTGCATATTTGAATACATTATGCCTCTTAATTGTTGAGGGCCTGCTGGTGAGCTGACCCTCTAAAACATTACATGCAAGGGCCTGCAGTTGAGCTGACCTTCTAAAAGATTGTAGGTGAGGAACTGCTGGTGAACTGGCCCTCTAAAAGATTGTAGGTGAGGGCCTGCTGGTGAGCTGACCCTCAAAAACATTAGGAACGAGGGCAGACTATAAAGCATGCTGATATGATGGAAGAGAAGGAGGAGAAGGACGAGAAAAGAAAGATTGAACCATATACCCTTTTTTGTGGTGGAAGTGGTGTATGGGAATACAGTGTACAGTCGTGGCCAAAAGTTTTGAGAATTACATAAATATTGGAAATTGGAAACGTTGCTGCTTAAGTTTTTATAATAGCAATTTGCATATACTCCAGAATGTTATGAAGAGTGATCAGATGAATTGCATAGTCCTTCTTTGCCATGAAAATTAACTTAATCCCAAAAAAAAATTTCCACTGAATTTCATTGCTGTCATTAAAGGACCTGCTGAGATCATTTCAGTAATCGTCTTGTTAACTCAGGTGAGAATGTTGACGAGCACAAGGCTGAAGATCATTATGTCAGGCTGATTGTGTTAAAATGGCAGACTTGACATGTTAAAAGGAGGGTGATGCTTGAAATCATTGTTCTTCCATTCTTAACCATGGTGACCTGCAAAGAAACGCGTGCAGCCATCATTGCGTTGCATAAAAATGGCTTCACAGGCAAGGATATTGTGGCTACTAAGATTGCACCTCAATCAACAATTTATAGGATCATCAAGAACTTCAAGGAAAGAGGTTCAATTCTTGTTAAGAAGGCTTCAGGGCGTCCAAGAAAGTCCAGCAAGTGCCAGGATCGTCTCCTAAAGAGGATTCAGCTGCGGGATCGGAGTGCCACCAGTGCAGAGCTTGCTCAGGAATGGCAGCAGGCAGGTGTGACGCACAGTGAGGCGAAGACTTTTGGAAGATGGCCTGGTGTCAAGAAGGGCAGCAAAGAAGCCACTTCTCTCCAAAAAAAACATTAGGGACAGATTGATCTTCTGCAGAAAGTATGGTGAATGGACTGCTGAGGACTGGGGCAAAGTCATATTCTCCGATGAAGCCTCGTTCCGATTGTTTGGGGCATCTGGAAAAAGGCTTGTCCGGAGAAGAAAAGGTGAGCGCTACCATCAGTCCTGTGTCATGCCAACAGTAAAGCATCCTGAGACCATTCATGTGTGGAGTTGCTTCTCATCCAAGGGAGTGGGCTCACTCACAATTTTGCCCAAAAACACAGCCATGAATAAAGAATGGTACCAAAACACCCTCCGACAGCAACTTCTTCCAACAATCCAACAACAGTTTGGTGAAGAACAATGCATTTTCCAGCACGATGGAGCACCGTGCCATAAGGCAAAAGTGATAACTAAGTGGCTCGGGGACCAAAACGTTGACATTTTGGGTCCATGGCCTGGAAACTCCCCAGATCTTAATCCCATTGAGAACTTGTGGTCAATCCTCAAGAGGCGGGTGGACAAACAAAAACCCACTAATTCTGACAAACTCCAAGAAGTGATTATGAAAGAATGGGTTGCTATCAGTCAGGAATTGGCCCAGAAGTTGATTGAGAGCATGCCCAGTCGAATTGCAGAGGTCCTGAAAAAGAAGGGCAACACTGCAAATACTGACTCTTTGCATAAATGTCATGTAATTGTCGATAAAAGCCTTTGAAACGTATGAAGTGCGTGTAATTATATTTCACTACATCACAGAAACAACTGAAACAAAGATCTAAAAGCAGTTTAGCAGCAAACTTTGTGAAAACTATTTGTGTCATTCTCAAAACTTTTGGCCACGACTGTACAGTGTATTCAGTATATTATAAAAAAACACATTTAAAGTGCCTTTATGTTCAGCCGCTTTCCAGAAGTCAGGGGAAATCCAGGCCTTGTTCATTTTGATAAGAGTCAACCTGTCAGCATTTTCAGTTGACAGGCGGATGCGCTTATCAGTTATTATGCCCCCAGCAGCACTAAATACCCGCTTTGACAAAACGCTGGAGGCAGGGCAGGCCAGCACCTCCAAGGCGTAGAGCCTCAGTTCGTGCCATGTGTCCAACTTGGACACCCAGTAGTTGTGAGGTACAAAGAGGTCTGCTATGAACTCCTTCACCATCTTCCAAAAATTTTCACTCCTTGTGACACTAGGCCACGCATCAGGGTGAGGGTGCTGGCGGGGTGTCATGAAACTGTCCCAGGCTTTGGAGAGTGTTGCCCCGCCTCTGTTGGAACTGCTGTGTGTTCCCCTCATGTCCTCTCCTCGGTTGGCCAAGGAACTACGTACTCTGCAACCAGTGTTGTCATCTGGAAATTTTTGGAGCAATTTTTCCACAAGGACCTTCTGGTATTGCACCATTTTGCTCATCTTATCCACCAGAGGAATGAGAGATGAGAAGTTCTCTTTGTTGCAGAGATCGAGAAGGGTGAACAACCAGTAATTGGTGTTTGCCAAAATGCATGCAACGCGAGGATCATGATAAAGGCAGCCTAACATAAAGTCAGCCATGTGTGCCAGAGTCCCAACAGGCAAGACTTCGTTGTCGTCATCAGGAGGATCACTCTCAATATCCTCATCCTCTTCCTCCTCGTCTGCCCACCCATGCTGAACAGGTGGAATTAAACTTCCATCGGTACTACCCTCTGTAGCGGAGTCAACCGTCTCCTGCTTCTCCTCCTCCTCATCATCCAATTTGAGCTAAGAAGACGAACTGAGGGTCTGGCTATCACCCTGTGTACTTTCTTCCCCCATTTCCACCTCTTCCACATGCAAAGCGTCCGCCTTAATTGTGAGCAGCGAGTGTTTGAGTAGACACAGAAGTGGGATGGTGACGCTGATAATAGCGTTATCGCCGCTTACCATCTGTGTTGATTCCTCAAAGTTTCTTAAGATCTCACAGAGGTCAGACATTTATGCCCACTAGTCGCTTGTGAAGAGCGGAAGCTGACTGGAAAGGCAACGACCATGTCATAGCTGGTATTCCACTACTGCCCTCTGCTGCTCACAAAGTCTGGCCAACATGGGGAATGTCGAGTTCCAGCGCGTGCTCACATCGCATAACAGTCAGTGAGATGGCAATTGTAAGTGCTGCTGCAGCGTTGACAGACTGGCGGAGGCTGTCGATGACTTGCGGAAATGAGCACACACGCGGAGCACCTTCACCAGTAGCTCAGGCAAATAGGGGTAGGTTTTGAGAAACCGCTGAACCGCTAAGTTGAAGATGTGGGCTCGGCATAGAATGTGCCTGAGCTTGCCGAGCTCCAAAGCCACCATCAGACACAACCATGCCTGGTTCTAGGTTGAGTGTCGAAAGCCACAGCTCAGTCTGGTCTCTTATCCCCTGCCACAGCTCTGCGGCAGTGTGCTGTTTGTTACCTAAGCAGATTATCTTAAGCATGGCCTGTTGACGTTTCCCAACTGCAGTGCTTCACTGCTTCCAGCTACCGACTGATGGCTGCAAGAGGATAATTCTGAGGTGGAAGTGGAGGAGGAGGCGGAGGAGGAGAAGTGGGTGTTGGAGCCACTAACGTAGGTGGTGGTGGAAACCCTGATGGAAGTAGGGCCCGCAATCCTTGGCGTGGGTAGCACCTGTGCCATCCCAGGGTACGACTCACTCCCGGCCTCCATAACGTTCATCCAGTGTGCCGTCAGGGAAATGTAGCGTCCCTGGCCGAAAGCACTTGTCCATGTGTCAGTGGTTAAGTGGACCTTTCCAATAACTGCATTGGTCAGGGCACAGGTGATGTTACGGGACGCATGCTGGTGTAAGGCGGGCACGGCACACCATGAAAAATAGTGGCAGCTGGTGACTGCATAACAAGGCACATCTGGTTGCAGAAGGCCTCAGTGTCCAAAAGCCTAAATTGCAACATTTCCAGGGACAGAAATTTGGAAAGTTGCACATTTAGTGCTATGGCCTGTGGGTGGGTGGCTGGGTAGTTGCGCTTGCATTCAAATGCCTGGGGTAAGGACATCTGTACGCTGCGCTGGGACACGGAAATGGATGTGGTCGCTGATGGTGCTTGCGAAGGTCCAGGTGTAAGGTCCAGGTGTTGACCTAACAACAACCTCAGTTATTGACAACTGTGTCTCATCATCAACCTCTTGAGACACTAATTGCCATTGACTTATTGGCAACTGTGTCTCATCATCATCCACCTCGCAAAACACTAATTGCTGTTCCCCACTGTCATATTCTTGTGACTGTGGATGCTCAAGAGTTTGGGAATCAGTACACAGGATCTCATGTCCCTCTTCAAGCTGGCTTGTCGAGAGCCCAAATGAAGAAATAACGCTGAAAGTAGCTCTTCGGAATATCCGTGTGTGGGATCACTTGTTTGGCAAGACTCTCCATGGTGGGAGGAAGGAGGATAAAGGTGAGGATGGTGTTGACCAGACTCTTGGCTACTGACACTGAACTTGGTGGAAGACAGGGTGGTGCTTAACCGACTGGAAGCATTATCTGCTGCAATCCAATCAACCACCTGGTCTCACTGGTCTGAAATCGAGAGCATTGTCCTGCGCCATGAAGCTAGGTATCGTGAAAGATTGTTTTTCTTGTGGTCTGGCAACAGGCACAGCTTCAACGCGCCCAGGGCCACGGCCTCTGCGTGCACAATCAGCATCACGGCCACTTCCCTGTCCCTTACTGCTCGCCTTCTTCATACTAAATGTTATATATGCTTGAAAATATGTCACACATACAGTAGCGTAGGATTTGTAAGTGTATGCGCAAAAAAATTAAACAAGGTATTTGGGATGTGGAAACGTCATACAGGAGATATACTGCAGATAATGTCGCTGATGTCTGCAGCGGCTAATATAAAATTACAGGGAATGTCACAGGTATTTAGGATATGGAATCTTTACACAGGAGATGTACCCCAGGAAATGTCACTGTCCGCAGCGGACACAGTCTACGGAAAAAGTACACTGTATGTCACTGATATTTCTGGGATGTGCACACGTTACACAGGAGATGTAGCGCTGATAATGTTGCTGTCTGCAGCGGCCTAACTATTGATGATGTCAGCAGCGGCTAATATAAAATTACAGGGAATGTCACAGGTATTTTGGATGTGGAAAAGTTACACAGGAGATGTACCCCAGGTAATGTCACTGTCCGCAGCGGACACAGTCTACGGAAAAAGTACACTGTATGTCACTGATATTTTTTGGATGTGCACACATTACAAATGAGATGTAGGGCAGCTAATGCCACTGTCCGCAGCGGACAAAATCTACGTAAAAAGTACACTGGATGTCACAGATATTTCTGGGATGTGCACACGTTACACAGGAGATGCAGCGCTGATAATGTTGCTGTCTGCAGCGGCCTAACTATTGATGATGTCAGCAACGGCTAATATAAAATTACAGGGAATGTGATAGGTATTTTGGATGTGGAAAAGTTACACAGGAGATGTACCCCAGGTAAAGTCACTGTCCACAACGGACACAGTCTATGGAAAAAGTACACTAGATGTCACAGATATTTTAAGGCTGCGCACACGTTACACAGGAGATGTAGCGCAGATAATGTTGCTGTCTGCAGCGGCTAATGTAAAATTACAGGGAATGTCACAGGTATTTTTGATGTGGAAAAGTTACACAGGAGAAATACCGCAGATAATGTCGCTGATGTCAGCAGCGGCTAAAATAAAATTACAGGGAATGTCACAGGTATTTTGGATATGGAAATGTTACACAGGAGATGTACCCCAGGTAATGTCACTGTACGCAGTGGTCACCGTCTACTGAAAAAGTACACTGGATGTCACAGATATTTCTGGGATGTGCACACGTTACACAGGAGATGCAGCGCTGATAATGTTGCTGTCTGCAGCGGCCTAACTATTGATGATGTCAGCAACGGCTAATATAAAATTACAGGGAATGTGATAGGTATTTTGAATGTGGAAAAGTTACACAGGAGATGTACCCCAGGTAAAGTCACTGTCCACAACGGACACAGTCTATGGAAAAAGTACACTAGATGTCACAGATATTTTAAGGCTGCGCACACGTTACACAGGAGATGTAGCGCAGATAATGTTGCTGTCTGCAGCGGCTAATGTAAAATTACAGGGAATGTCACAGGTATTTTTGATGCGGAAAAGTTACACAGGAGAAATACCGCAGATAATGTCGCTGATGTCAGCAGCGGCTAAAATAAAATTACAGGGAATGTCACAGGTATTTTGGATATGGAAATGTTACACAGGAGATGTACCCCAGGTAATGTCACTGTACGCAGTGGTCACCGTCTACTGAAAAAGTACACTGGATGTCACTGATATTTTTTGGATGTGCACACGTTACACAGGAGATATAGCGCAGATAATGTCACTGTCTGCAGCCTTCTAACTTTTGCTGATGTCAGCAGCTGCTAGTATAAAATTACAGGGGATGTCACAGGTATTTTAGATATGGAAAAGTTACACAGGAGAAATACCGCAGATAATGTTGCTGATGTCACCAGCGGCTAATAAAAAATACGGAATATCACAGGTATTTTGGATGTGGAAACGTTACACAGGAGATTTACCCCAGGTAATGTCACTGAACACAGTGGTCACCGTCAACAGAAAAAGTACACTGGATGTCACCGATATTTTATGGATGTGCACAAGTTACACAGGAGATGTAGCGCAGAAAATGTCGCTGTCTGCAGCCTTTTAACTTTTGCTGATGTCAGCAGCGGCTAATATAAAATTACAGGGAATGTCACAGGTATTTTGGATGTGGAAATGTTGCACAGGAGATGTACCTGTCACGAGTTGGAGGTCCCAGGAGAGACCACCACGTCGTCAAGCAATAAACAAACAGAAATCAGGTACAGACACACAAGAGTTTATTGCACAAACAAAAAACAGGGAAGGCAGCACAGACAAAACAAGAGCTCTATGTACCGTCAGCACAGTGGGAGAAAACCCCCACTGCGCCACTGTCTAGTAATACTCCAGAGGGGCGTGACTAAGCAACTCCTGGTATTCACTAGAGCCCTAGATGGTAGGGTTAGACTTTGCCGCAGGAAGTCGCCAGGGTCCACTCTGGAGCGTGAACTAGACAGTGACAGCAGGAACGAATGGACAACAGGTACCAGAAGGTACTGACGGCACATAGGCAAACATAACAGACAGGCAAATACAAAACAGGGCAACTAATAACACAAGCAGAAATACATAGCAAGGAAACAGGAGTGACAATGAGCAGAGAAGGACTTGCTCCACCAGTGGTATACTGCGTGGCCTTGCGCAAAGAAAGGTGCAGCAAGGACTTGCAGAACACAGACATATGAATAAACACAAAGTAACTAAAACATAACAGGCAGAACAGATAACAGAAAGACAGGAAAGAGGACGTCAATGAACAAGTAGGGAAACCCACAGACAGACAGACACGGATCCCATGGGTCAGCAGCATGGGAGAGAGCGAGTACAAACCAGGAGCAGGACAGGACAAGACAACACACACCAGGAGAGCTGACATAGAACTGAGGAAACCTCAGCCTTATATACAGGTTCCATGGGTGCAGCAGAGAGGCCACACCCATGGAGCAGACAGAGAGTATTAATTCCTAATAGGAACACAGGGGAGTTAACCCATACAGAATCACAAATAACACACAGGAACGGAACTTCAGCGAGGAGCGCCGAACGAGCAAGGATAGAAGGTCACAGTCAGAGGTAACGACTGTGACAGTACCCCAGCTAATGTCACTGTCCGCAGCGGACACCGTCTACGGAAAAAGTACACTGGATGTCACTGATATTTTTTGGATGTGAACTTACCAGTAGGAGGAGCTCCCGGCCGGACGCAGAGATCGCAGCTCGCAGGTAAGTATAATGGTTCTACAAATTGCTAAGTAACCATGGCAACCGGGACAGCAGTAGCGTCCTGGTTGCCATGGTTACCGATCGGAGCCCCAGCGATTAAACTGGGACTCCGATCGGTACCCTCCGCTGCCACCAATGATAGGGGGGGAGATTTTAATTAGGAGGGGGAGGGAGGGGAGAGGGCCCACTTACCACCAACGAGTTAACTACAGGGGAGGGAGGGGGGCCCACTGGCCACCAACGAGTTAACTACAGGGGAGGGAGGGGGGCCCACTGGCCACCAATGAGTTAACTACAGGGGAGGGAGGGGGGGGCGGCCGCACTGGCCACCAACGAGTTAACTACAGGGGAGGGAGGGGGGCCCACTGGCCACCAACGAGTTAACTACAGGGGAGGGAGGGGGGCCCACTGGCCACCAACGAGTTAACTACAGGGGAGGGCGGGGGCGGCCGCACTGGCCACCAATGTGTTAACTACAGGGGGGGGGGCCCACTGGCCACCAATGAGTTAACTACAAGGGAGGGGGGGGGGGGGGCGGCCGCACTGGCCACCAATGTGTTAACTACAGGGGGGGGGCCCACTGGCAACCAATGTGTTAACTACAGGGGGGGGGGGCTGCCCCCTGCTGCCTGGAAGCACCTGACAGGCAGCAGGGGGCAGTCATGTACACAGTTCTTTTAGTATATTCTAACCTGAAGCGTCCCCATCGCCTCTGTGTTAGAATATACTGTCGGTTCTGAGTTTTCACAAAGTGAAAACTCAGCTATGAAAAAGCTTTTATGCAGACGTATCTTCGGATCCGTCTGTATAAAAAGTAACCTACGGCCACGGATCACTGACACGGATGCCAATCTTGTGTGCATCCGTGTTCTTTCACGGACCCATTGACTTGAATGGGTCCGTGAACCGTTGGCCGTGAAAAAAATAGGACAGGTCATATTTTTTTCACGGCCAGGAAACACGGATCACGGATGCGGCTGCAAAACGGTGCATTTTCCGATTTTTCCACGGACCCATTGAAAGTCAATGGGTCCGCGAAAAAAAACGGAAAACGGCACAACGGCCACAGGTGCACACAACGGTCGTGTGCAGGAGGCCTAAGTCTGGATTCCTGGTGAGGAGGATACTGTATTATCTTTGTATTTATCACAGTAACATATGTAATACTGATCTATTAATATTTATGGTCAGGGCTAGGACAACGTCGGCGTACGCAGAGAAACCTGCCCTGAACATAGTGGCTGAATTGTGCCGGAAGCCACGGGCGCGGGTACACCAGTGAGGAAAAGGGGGCAAAAAACAACAGGTAGGTACAACACTTTTATTAACAAATTACAAAGCCAGAGAACGAAAGGCATGAGATATCTCGGTTTGAGGATTGGGTATATACCTGGTAAAGCAGGAGGATCGCCACCGCCCCATGGACCGGATGACGTGAGCCGGCACCTGATGACGGGAAGCAGCGGAGGCTGCCCCTATACGAAATGAGTGCCCTGAAATTACCTTGGGGTCATAGCCTAAACCCTGGGCGAGGGCACGGATATAAGCGATAAATTGCGAGGTGCTGAGAGGCTTGCCTGCATGCGGCAAGAGTGGACTGTCGGGCAATGAACCTTGGATGAGTGCTGTCAGTTGATGCAGCACTTGAACTGGGCACCAATTGTTCAAGGTCGGGTAGAACTTGATTTCAGAGGGAGGACCCGTCTGATTGGTTTTGGTGGAGGGTAGAAGCAGAGTGTAATGGCCCTGGCCCTATGACAGATGTTGCTTCAGAGGATGGTTTTTTCGATTTGGACCAGCCAGAACCTCTCCGGGCCGGAGGAACCCATAAAAAGCGAGATACATAGCCGCTTTCAGAATCAGGCTAGTGGAGGGCCCAAAAGGATTACCATCCAATGACGAGGAGAGATCCCTGAACAACTGGCCGGATACTGGCTGCCTATGGCTCACGGATCCCTTCCCTTCCTTTTGAATGCCCTGAAGAGTGGCTTTAATAGCTTGGATGGAAAAATAGGACCTGTGACGAGGATTGGCCAGCATAGCGTGATGTTGAAGTCCGGCCAAATAAAGTCTGATGGTACCATACGACAGAGAGAGATGCGAGTGACAATAGGCCAGGAAGGCCATGATGTAGGAGATCTCGGAGTGTTGACCCCTCGGATGATTCCTAGAGAATTTATCAAACGCCCTTAGGCCAGCCTGATAATTCCTCGCCGTATTACGTGACAACGATTTGGCGACCAGGCCCTTGACCTCCTCTAAAAGCGAATCTAAACCAGAATGAGGGTGCTGAATTGGGGCACCGGGGTGCCTGATCGATCCGCGTCGGGCATTTCCTGAAAGAAAATTGGAAAGTTAGCACGGGAAAGCGCGTCCGCAGCCCTATTCTGCTCGCCTGAGATGTGTACGCAGCGCATGTGAAAATTATGGTGGAGGGATAACCACACTAACTTGCGTAATAACGCCATGATCCTGAGGGACTGGGCTCTGCCCTTGTTGACGATGTCCACCAAGGTCTGGCTATCCGTAACGAACGTCACGGAAGAGTTAGACCAGAGGTGACCCCAGGCCTGAGCAGCCGCCACTATGGGATATAGTTCCAAAAGGGGGGAAGATTTTAGAGCTGCAGAGTCCGAGGCTAATTCTGGCGGCCATTCGGCAGCCAGCCAATGAGATCTGAAAATGGCAGCGAACCCGGAGGAACCGGCGGCGTCGGAGAAAACCATGGGGGAAGAGGAATCCCACTGCGGAACGAACAAGGAAATGCCGTTCCAGTTAGCGAGAAAACTGCTCCACATGTCGAGATCTGCAATGGCCTGGCTGTCCAAATGGACGACAGAATCTTGTTCCGGGGCCGAGGGCAGGAGACATAGCAACCTGGAAAGGAAGGCCCTGCCTTGAGGCATAATTCTGGTGGCGAAATTAAGCATCCCCAGCAAGGATTGGAGCTCCGCCCTGGTCAGCGAGTGAGACTGGACTGCCCGGGAGATGGCTGAGCGGATCCTGAGCAACTTCTCGCTGGGGAGGCTAGCTTCCATTCTAACGGTATCTAGAATAATGCCCAGGAAGGTGACTGTAGTGGCCGGACCCTCAGTCTTGGCCGTGGCCACGGGGACCTGGAGTCAGGAAAAAATATCCAGAAGTGAATGGGGAATGGAAGGGACCTGACTAGGCCTTTCAATGAGGAGAAAATCGTCCAAGTAGTGAACGACCATGGATAAGCCACCGTGATGGTTGAGAATCCAGTGCAGGGCTTTAGCAAGCTGTTCAAAAAGCCAAGGGCTGCTCTTGGAGCCAAAAGTAAGCCGGTTGGCAAAATAAAATTTATCTGCCCACTGGATGCCGTAGTACTTCCAAAGCTGCGGGTGTATTGGAAGCAGCTTAAAAGCGTCGGCAATATCTACCTTGGCCAACCAAGCCCCGACACCTGCTTGAAGAATGTACTGGATGGCCTCGTCAACTGAGGAATATTGCATGGAATATTCCTCAGACGGAATGAGTGAATTAAGACTGGGGATGGAGGACATATGAGGCGCGGAGAGATCATAAATGAGACGTTTTTTATTTGAAGATGACTTCGTGACCAGGCTGATAGGGTTGATGCGCCACGACCGGAATGGGATCTGAAGGAAAGGACCAATGACGAACCCTTTGTCGACCTCTGCCTGAATGAGAGTGGTCACCGCCTCAGGGTCACTGGAGGCGGATAGCAGATTGGGGCCCAACCAGCAGCCCTGAGGGGGCGTGATAATGCCGGTGTGAAACCCCTCTCTGCACCCATCCAATAAGAAGGCGACAAAGGAACGATCTGAATGGTCCTGCAGGAGTGCAGCCAGTAACTCCAAGTTGAGGTCGGCTAGTCAGGAGTCCCTGGCTGACTTCCTGGGACAGGAAGGACGAGGGTGGGCCCGAAAACAAAGGGAGCAGATGTGCAGTGCCCGGCACGCATTGAAAGCACAGCCCTTGGCATTAAAATTATTGCACACCTGGCTACTGCCAAGGTACACAATGGGCCTACCCAGTTTATCTAAAGATGAGGAAGACCTGGAGGACCCGGACGGACCTGGAGTGGGCGCTGACTGAGGATCTTGCACCGGATTAGGGCACCATTCCGTAGAATGAAAGATGGACTGGCAGATGGCACACAGGGGAGCCTTCAGACCTGCGAAGTGCCGGCAGAATAACTCCATGTCCAAGTCTGCCCAGTTGGACATGAACTGAAATTGATTCAGGGCTGCGGCGGCTTTGGCAGAAAACGAACGATGATAATCGTAAAATGCCGAGCCGCCGTACTTGTGCCCCAAATCCGTAATCCAGTACAAGTAAGTATCTCATTCTTCCCTGCGATTGGGATGGGCGGAGCATATTACATCCCTGTAGAGGCTGAAGGCCAGGACGAACTCGGAAACCGACAGCCTACTATTTAACCGAGCATCCTTGGCCTTCAACACCACGGAAACCTCTCCGCAATTAATCACCCGGTTTTCGGAGATATCCTGGGAGGCAATCAAAATGGATGCTAAATTAACGTCCTTGCCTGCCAAGATATCCTTCTTAATATGCTCCGGAACTAAATGGGAAGGAGCAATTTGGGGGGTGGCAGAAGGCCTACCTGCAACGTCCGGAGGAATGGCAGGAATGACTGCCGAACCCGGATATTGCGGTGAGGCTGCTGGTCTGGATTCTAAAACCGCGACCCTATTCTGGATGTCCGTGACTGAGCTAACGAGTCCGGTGATGGATGACTGGATCTGAGCTAGAGCCAGCCGGATGGAGTCGCTATTGGACTGCTCAGCTGTCGGACCCGGAGTGGTCATCAGGAGCCGGTATAATTCGGCCTTGCGGGCAGTCGCGGGATGCCGGATCCCCCTGCGATTGAGTTCGGCGATTAACTTTGGCACAGTCCAGCTCCTTAGAGATGTGTTGCTATAATGCCCCGAGACGGATGATCCTGGCATGGAGAGGTTGTCCTCCATATCGGACATGTGAGACATGATAACCTGGGAAAAGAAGGGGAACTTAAGTCTACCGGAAAACGAAAAAGAAGCACAGATGGAAGTGGTAGTAGCGGCCGAAAGAAAGTGAGAGACTGAAGCGTGTAAACGTGACCAACGAAAGAACCTACCTGACGGAATGTGAACGGATTTGGAAAGACGACTTCCAAAAACCCCGATCGATTAAGTGGAAACTAATAAAAAGAACGGACTTGAGTATCAAACTGACAGTTAACCCTACCCCAGTGACCGTCTCTGAGCTGACTTACCTGGAATTGCCTCGAAATTCCTAGATGAAAACGAAGGAGAGAAGGAAAAATAACAACTGCCCAATCTAAAGGAAGGAACAACCGACATCAGAATAGATGTAAAAACCCTAAGAAAATGCAGACAAAACCTGGCCGATCCAGGAACATTGACATCCTGGGCGATCCAGGAACATTGACAACCTGGCCGATCCAAGAACATTGACATCCTGGGCGATCCAGGAACATTGGCAACCTGGCCGATCCAGGAACATTGACATCCTGGCCGATCCAGGAACATTGACAACCTGGGCGATCCAGGAACATTGACGTCCTGGCCGATCCAGAAACATTGACAACCTGGCCGATCCAGGAATATTGAGAACCTGGCCGATCCAGGAACATGACATCCTGGTCGAACCAGGAACATTGACAACCTGGGTGATCCAGGAACATTGATAACCTGGGCGATCCAGGAACATTGACAACCTGGGCGATCCAGGAACATTGACAACCTGGGCGATCCAGGAACATTGACAACCTGGGCGATCCAGGAACATTGACAACCTGGGCGATCCAGGAACATTGACAACCTGGGCGATCCAGGAACATTGACAACCTGGGCGATCCAGGAACATTGACAACCTGGGCGATCCAGGAACATTGACAACCTGGGCGATCCAGGAACATTGACAACCTGGGCGATCCAGGAACATTGACAACCTGGGCGATCCAGGAACATTGACAACCTGGGCGATCCAGGAATACTGACAACCTGGGCGATCCAGGAACACTGACAACCTGGGCGATCCAGGAACATTGAAAATATGGTTGAACCAAGGACCCTGGAAAATGAAAAGACCATGGGATAGAAGTAGATTGAGACGACAAAACCCGCTGTCAAAAACAGTAAATTGAAAACATCCCTTGCACCTAAACTGCAAATTCTGGTATTATGATGCTGCCCCTTTTTTTTTTTTTTTTTGTACAGCCTAAGTATAGCTGCCCTGAGTTTAAATGGGCATGTATATTAAGGGCTGTGCTTGTTTTGTTTTGTTTTTAAACCGCAGATGAACTGTTGTGGGTTGTGCAGCACTAATGAAGCTGCGCCCCCCCTGAGACACAGGAATACTGCCTGCATCATAAAACCACAATTTGAGAACACCTCCTGAGCTGGAAGCCCTAGTAGCATAACTGGATTCCAGGTAAGATTTAGGAATCAGACCATGCTGAACGAGCGTGTTTATAAAAACTCATCCTGAGCCGGCATGTGACCGGCAGATCGCAGAAGCTAAGATGCCGCTCCCCCCAACCCGGCTGCCCGCAGTTCTGAGAGCAGAACATACTGGGGAGAGCGGCATCACAACCCCGCACCCAGGGCTGGAGACCAGGACGGGCGTGAGGCACAGCTGGAACGGAGCCGGCTGAGCCCCGATTACCTGGCAGGCTGGCGTGTAGCGATGCGGACGTCGGCGGCACGTGACCCAGAATACCGGAAGTGAGGACCCTGGTCGGAGGAAGGAGCGCAATACGCTGATGATGCGTGAGGCTCGGGCGCCTGGCTGAACGGAGGGAAGGTGACTAAATAGCCAGACGCTCCTCCCACAAATGCAGGCTGGTAACAGCCTTACAATTAGTTACTGTTTTTTTCTGCATATGATTATGAAGAGAATAAGAATTCTATTCAGTGCTGGCAGGTTATTAAATGTCTAGAATGACCTATTTCAAAATATATATGTGTTGACCTAAATACAAATGTTGCCACAATGCATGCATGTTTTATCTATTTATCTATGCTATTACATACACAAGTAAGTGCTCTGTCATTGTGACAGTTTTTCCTTGCACTATAAACCTAATAAAATAGTTGCCCGAACGTTCTACTTTTTAAAATGCATACTTAATGGGGTACATTCATCAAAAATGGTATTAAGAAAACATAGAGGTTTTTCCAATAGCAACCAGATTTTTTTCTCTTCTTTTCAAAACGGCCTCTAAAAAAAGGAAGCTTGATGCCAATTGTCTGTTAAGGGCAACTGGTCGACTGTTTTTTGCACTAGCCTTGAATAATCTCTCCTCATTTCCATAGAGGTGCTTTTGTATGAGGAGGTGTCTTTAACAGAGAATGTGGCAAATATTAATATAATATTCACATATTGGGGGAATTTATCATAAACCAGACCATGTATTATCTGTTGATGTACATAGTCTGTGCACATGGCTTTATCAGATGTATTAGCAATTACAATTTTGCATTTACAGTAGAATGAAATACATGCAAACTGCATGCTAAATGTAACAGGGTTAAGACTGTACAAGTCAATCATTAAACAGCAGTTTTATAGATATCCAGAATATCGATTAGTGTACAAAAGAGAATTATGAGAATACGACAGACAATGGTAAATTGCTCATATAAACAACAGAAGGTACATTTTCCTCTCTACTGTAATGCAAAAAGGCAATAGTCTTTAGAGAACTGCAAGGCAAGGAATTACTTTGGTTGATGTCTTGGATCAGTAAAAGAGGACATGAATATTTGGCACTAGTTTTTGGAAGTGTTCCTAATGTTGCTATTTAAGGTGAAGACCGTTAGCCCAAGTGTCAAACAATATCAATCACAGGACATTAACAACTTACATATTCATATTTTTCATTATAACGTTCACACAAGGGCCTACCAGATATTATCACTGTATTTTCATCCTTCAAAATAATTAAAGGGTTTCTACCACTACATTTTGACCTAATTAGCTGTCAGACACTAGCGATCTGCTAGTGTCTGCTCTACCTAACCATGCTATTGTAATTCCTTTCTCTGCAGCGGTTACTCTAAAAAACATAGTTTTATTGGTATGCAAATGAGCCTCTAGGTGCTATGGGGGCGTCTTTTCAGCACCTAGAGGCTCCGTCCACTCACCATTTCTGCCGCCCAGCGCGCTCCAGCCCGCCCCTCTCCTCTCGATTGATTGCCTACTCGCGCCAGCGCCGTGTGCTTCTGTATTCGGCGCAGGCGCAGTGACTGTTGGACTGCGCCGGCATCTTCACTGTGCCTGCGCCGATTACGGCGCAGGGAGCAGTCCAAGAGTCATTGCGCCTGCGCCAAATACAGAAGCACACGGCGCAGGCGCGAGTAGGCTGTCAATCTAGAGGAGAGGGGAGGGCTGGAGCGTGCTGGGCGGCAAAAATGGTGAGTGGACGGAGCCTCTAGGTGCTGAAAAGACGCCCGCATAGCACCTAGAGGCTCATTTGCATACCAATAAAACTAAGTTTTTTAGGGTAACCGCTGCAGAGAAAGGAATTACAATAGCATGGTTAGGTACAGCAGACACTAGCAAATCGCTAGTGTCTGACAGCTAATTAGGTCAAAATGTGGTGGTAGAAACCCTTTAAATTAAAAGTGTTATGGGATGACGGCTACCCCTGTTCAACCCTTTATTACGACATATGAATTTCATAAAGGTAAACCCCCTGCTCTGAACGACACTCTATGAGTTACTATATACTATATACTAGCAAGCAGTGACCTTCACTCTGCTCGCCTCATTTTAAAGGTTATGAACTCCTTCCTCTGCAATTTTTTATGATTGCTTTTTACTCATTTTTGGGCTTAGAATATTTTTTCCAGTTGGTCTTTATTAAAAAATGTTTAACAGTTTTGTTCTACAGGGCTAGGTTTCAGTCTATCTGCAGAGTGTATTGCTTTCAGCTTCACACTGACTCCATCAGGTTGCTGTTCTGATGGCTCAATGTATAGCCTTTGTCTCTGAATTCCTGATAGCTCCTAAACACTCATTATAGCTAAATTCTTATCAAACTCATAAGAATATGCCTTAAATGAGTGTTTATAAGCTGTCGGGATTTCAGAGATAAGGGCTATATATTGAGCCATCAGAACAGCAATTTTATAGGTTCAGTGTGAAACTGAAAGCAAGATATTCTGCAGACTGAACCTCCACCCTATAGAACAAAAACTATTGAAAATTGTTAATAAAGACAAAATAAAAAAAAATATTGTTAGCCCAAAATGAGTAAAATGCATTTGGTAAAAAATTGTCCTCAAAGGTGTTCATAGCCCTTAAGGAGTTGTCCTGCCCTTTATATTGATGACCTATAGTCAGGATAGGTCATCAATATCAGATTGGCGGGGGTCCGACACATGGGACCCTTGCCGATCAGTTGTTTGAAGAGGAGGCGGCACTCCATGCAAGCGCCACTTCCTCACCATTAGACTATGCGTTGTCTCGTCTGTAGCGGTGGCATAATGCATTTGCAAGCACACACTCCATTCAAGTGAATAGAGCGAACACTTATCATTACACTGCACTTCCAAGATGAAGTCGGTGGGGGTGCCAGGTGTTAGATCCACGCCGATTAGATATTGATAACCAATCCTGTATTCAATCCTTGGTCATATCTTGTTTGTAACAGAACAATGAAATATATTTCGCTATTCAGGAGTTTTTTAACATCCTCATCTCCCCTATGGGGTCGAAAAACTATTTCTATACCTTGAAAGGAAAAACTCGAAAGGTCACCCTTGAGAACATCCCTAAAATATTTTGTCAGAGATGAAACATTTATTTTATTGGTTTCAACATCTGATTGATGCTTTCTTATACGTATTTTTAGGGGGCCAGAAGTCTGTCCTACGAACTGTAGACACTACTGGTTTTGGCTGAAGTATGAACTTGGCCTTCAAACCATTTATTATATAGCACAAAGATAAGCATTTTGTAATACATTTTGTCTATCAATGTCAGTTTAAGATATCTGCTTGTAGCCATTGGAACGAAATGATTATTTTTTACTTTCAAATAAATCAGTCTTAGTCATACAATGGTCACACACACTTGACATATTACAATAATCAAAGATCTTGTAGAAAATGGTAGAGTATCACATAATCAAGACCAACGTACGTCCTCTAGAATGGAGGTTCGGACTCAAGACTGCTTGACACAGAGAAGTCACCTCATGAGTCAAACCGAAAACCCACCACATAAACATCATCAAACAGGGCAAAGTTAGACTGCTTCTATCATCTCTACTAGAGATGAACGTAGTTCTTGGAAAATCAATTTGGCAGCTTTGCCGAATTTTACAAATACATTTGCTTTGTGAAGAGTTACTTTGTCACAAAGCACATTTCTTTGTAAGTAGTGGGTGCAATGACAGGGAATGACGATTGTGCCACCCCCCCCATCATTGTACCCCTCAGGTGCCGCCTTCATCACTGATCGCGGCATCTGACATTAATATTAAGGCATATAACATTGGAAAAAAAAATCTTACTTATCCATTTGATCGTGAACATCCTGCCACACCCATCTTGAAGATCCAGTACTTCAGCCGGCATGGGATTTTGCATGCAGTCTTCAATCAAGATGGCGGGCGGGCTCTTCATGCTCAAACGGATGAGGTATGTTTTATTTAACCCCGTTGCAGGGAAAATACATGAAGAATGAGGAAATTCAGCTTTGCGGCAAATAGAATTTTCCCTGAAATTCGGATCAAAGTCCTCTTTGGACACTTCGATTGGCTCAACACTAATCTCCACTCTTTATATCTTCAGACAAATGCATCTGGATTCTAGCCAACCACAATGAAACATATGTATCTCACTGATAGCAAATGTAGTTATATTATTGCTCTTTTATTCAGTGACGTCTTCCATATTATTCAATAATGAATTGCAATTATCCGTACTGAAGACACATAGTACAAAGAGGATATATTACTATTTTACTAAAACAATAAATGATGTAAAAATCTTGATCTAGCAAAGTCTTCCAGACTGATTAGGTTTGATTCCAAAACTACCGTACTTCATTCTACGTAATTTGGATTCCGAGGCAGCATTTGCACTTAGTTACAGTAATTTAGTAATTTATGCGTAAGGGTTCCAAGCAGTACTTTGTCTAAACCTAACGATGCAAATTCATCACGTAGAACAGAAGCCTATTACTCAGAACCCAAAATGTACCTTAAGTCACCAAATGGTCTCTACAAGGTTATTTAACAAGTGTGAGAGAGCAAAGCAAATAGTTTTGTGCGACTTCATGCACATAGATTAGTAATTTTAGCTTCTTTTCATCCACAACACATTTACTGGTATATGAAGAATAGATACATGAGATGCTAATAGGGAAGTCAAGGTATATCAAACAGCCATTGTCACATAAAATCTAGACATGTTATATTTTTCTGCCAAAAATTCAAGGTCAAGTGTGATTTTAAGACCTGCAACTCATGGTGTAGCCTAGGCCTTTCTACTGACACGTTTTGTACTCACTAAATGTTTATCAAGTTTGTTCACCTTTTTTTTTTTGCATGTTCTTAAATTATGTTAGGTAATTTCAGCTAAAGAAATATTAATATAGAAGGAGCAGGGGGCTTGCAGAGCAAAAGCATTAAAAGGATTATCCAGTATAAAAAAAAAACATTTTTATATATCCTATTAGGAAACTGCTCTGTGGTGAAACTGCAGGGTACAGTAATTGAGCACTTACGACCAAGCTTCTGACAGATTACAGCTGATTGATGGGGTCCCAACAAGGTGAAGGATGTTCAGCTTATTATTAAGAGATGATTGACAAGTAGGGGCTATCTAAAGTAGAGTACCCCTTTAAAAGGGTTTTCTGGTATTCACATATTGATGGCCGATCCTCAGGATAGTAAATCAATATAAGATCAGCAGGGGTCAGACACCTTGCAGCCAGTGTTCTCTCTCTTTGGAAAGGAGAGGGTCAAAACATACTAATGAGGATACATATGCCTTTGAAGAGCTTCACCTGGTGATGTGTTGGGAATTTTTATCTCTTTCAGTTCCAAATAACTCAGTTTAGAGGGAAAAGTGCTTGCTGCACCTCCGATGAATTGTTCCTAAAGGCACAGCTTAGAGACCATGTTGCTACCTACCTACACAGGGGTGTAGCTATAGGGGAAGCAGGGGAAGTGGCTGATTTGGGGCCCTGACTCAGAAGGACAGGGGCCCATCCAGGTGGATGAGGACTAAAAGACTTTGTCAGGGCCCCCTCAACAGTATTACACAATGAAATTATATACAGTGACAGTATAGACAGTGTAAGGAACGGATGGAAGAGCTGCCGACCCTGGTCTGAGAGAACGATCTTTACTAGCCACAGGAATGGGGGCGGCATGAAAGGAAGGGGTTGTGAAAAAATTACTGGGGGAGGGGGGCCCCATTCAAAAATTTGCTGTGGTGTCCAATCATTTCTAGCTACGCCACTGTACCTACAGATACTATACTGACACTTTTTGACATTTTATTTGTGCAGAGACCCTTTAAAATAAAGTACTGAAAACTTCAGTTCTGTATGTACAGTAAGTCTGTATTCTGAAAATAGAATTGGGAACAGGGCTATTCTTGTAAAGACTGTGAACAAAATATGACAGTCCTTGTCCGTGGTGATGAGAAGTATGCAGAAAGAATGAGATGTGTTTATTTATATTTATGGGACCCCTGTGAGGGATCAGATATTTCTGCTGTCAAATAGCTTGCTGCTTTTCCAAGGCTGCTAGTTCAAGTGCTGCTGTAGAAGTGCATTGGAGATATTCAGGAGATACTCAGGAGGTAATCTGGAGGTGGATACAATCTAAACAAGTAAGATTTGTTTGTTTAAAATCTTTCCCCTCTTTACAATGGCAGATCTGGTTCTGTGCAGGAATTGTTGTGCTTTTATTTCAGGTTCCACTCTTCAAAGGTTTGGATACTGTCTGATCTGTAGACAGCTCTCCATAATGCAGCAGGAAATTACCTTTTTGAAATATGAGATTTTTAAATTAACCACTAAACAAACTGGCCACTGCCACAAAGGCCCCCTAGAAATGGAAGATGGGTTACTGTAGGTTCAGGTAGACTGAGAGTTGTAAATAGAAGGCATGTCCCACAGTCTGTGGCTCTCCATAATTCATTTGCTGCACTTTCAGAGTGCAAGAGCAACATGGAGGATGGCTCAAGCACAGTGGGTGAGAAACAATCATCTCCCATGCCTAAAGTATGCAAGACTGCAGCCAAAGACAAAAAGGAGAAGGTGAGGATTGATAGTAAGCAGCTGTTGGTGGGCGATTCCATCATAAGAGGTGTGAAGTTTGAGGAGAATGGTGTTGTGAGATGTCTCCCTGGTGCTACCGCTAGCAGGGATAGACGACGGATCCTAAATATAGTTAGGCAAGCAAAGCAGGAAAGGGAAGTGGATGTTATTCTCCATCTTGGGACAAACGATCTGGCTTGCAATGAGGTTTCAAAGGTGAAAGAAGCTTTTCATACACTTGGAAAGGATATACGGGAGGTTGCATCAACTGTTTCATTCTCTGCAGTTTTGCCTGTGCATAACCTTCAGCATGACAGGAAGATGCGCATTAAGGAATTCAATGTATGGCTTGGTGAATGGTGTCTGAACCAAGGGTTTGGCTTTGTGTCTCATGATAGCTCTTGTTGGACTGGAAAAGAACTGTACAAGAAAGATGGTTTGCATCTTTCTCTCAAGGGAACGAATGTCCTCGGTGAACAGTTCGAAGTATTTGCTAAGAAGCATTTAAACTAGGAAAGGGGGGAAAAAGAGTGATAATCCAGCAGTCCGACTGCCCCCCGGAACAATGCCAGAAGAGGCCAGTAGCACAAAGGTTAAGAAATGACAAGCTCAGAGTCTTGTCTACAAATGCTCGCAGTCTAGGGAATAAGATCAATGAGCTTGAGGTTATAATGGCATCTGAGAATATAGATGTAGTGGCTGTTACTGAGACGTGGTTCAAGGGGAGTAATGACTGGGATATATCAATACCAGGGTTCTCTCTATACAGGAAAGACAGAGAAGGCAAGAAGGGGGGAGGGGTGGCCCTGTATGTGAAAGATAGCATAAAATCGAATTTGATACAAGTTAGCGAGAACAATTTAGAGTCAGTTTGGGTTACCTTGCAGCTTGATAATCATAAGGTAACTCGTGTAGGTGTTATATATAGACCACCTACCCAAGTCAAAGAATTAGATGATCTACTAGTTGAGGAAATAGCTATAATGACATTGAAGGGGGAAGTTATCATTATGGGAGACTTCAATCTTCCAGATATAAACTGGAAAATCAAAATAGCTAGTTCTGCCAAGAGTACATATATTCTAAATTCCCTACTGGGATTATCTCTACAGCAAGTAGTGGAGGAGCCAACCCGGAAGGAGGCCATTTTAGATTTAGTATTCACATATGGGAATTTGGTATCTGATATTACTGTAGGGGAAAGCTTGGGATCTAGTGATCACCAGTCAGTGTGGTTTACTATAAGTACAGTGACTGAGTCACACCACACAAAAGCAAAAGTTTTAGATTTTAGAAAAACAGACTTTTCTAAAATTAGATTAGTGGTATACGAGTCCCTATCAGACTGGAACAGTTTCATTGGAGTCCAGGAGAAATGGGACTACTTAAAAGTGGCACTATTGAAGGCAACAGAAGATTGCATTAGGCTTGTCAGTAAAAGCAAAAAAAGGAACAGACCACTGTGGTACTCAGCAGAAGTGGCCAAAATCATTAAAAACAAAAAGATAGCATTTAGGAATTATAAAAAACAAAACAAAATGATGATGACAGGCAAATTTATAAGATTAGGCAGAGAGAGGCCAAACAAGTTATAAGAGCTTCTAAAGCACAGGCAGAAGAGAAATTAGCCCAGTCAGGGAAAAAAGGCGATAAGGCATTCTTCAGATACATAAATGAAAAAAGGAAACTAAAACAAGGAATTACCAAATTAAAAACTAAAGAAGGAAGGTATATGGAAGATGATAAAGAACTAGCTGACTGCCTCAATGAATACTTCTGTTCAGTTTTTACAAAGGAAAATGAAGGAGAAGGACCTCAGTTGGGAAAGAAGACTAATGAATCTTTTGACGCATGTGTCTTTACAGAGGAAGAGGTTCTAAGTCAACTGTCTAAAATTAATACAAATAAGTCACAGGGGCCTGATGGGATACACCCAAAGCTATTAAAAGAGCTCAGCGGTGAACTAGCAAAACCATTAACAGATTTATTTAACTAATCACTGGCAACAGGAGTCGTCCCAGAAGATTGGAAATTAGCAAATGTTGTGCCCATTCACAAGAAAGGTAGTAGGGAGGAATCGGGCAACTATAGGCCAGTAAGCCTGACCTCAATAGTGGGGAAATTAATGGAAACCATACTTAAGGGGAGGATTGTGGAACATCTAAAATCCCATGGATTGAAAGATGAAAAACAGCATGGGTTTACTTCAGGGAGATCATGTCAAACTAATCTTATTGATTTTTTTGATTGGGTGACTAAAATAATAGATGGAGGAGGTGCAGTAGACATCGCTTATCTAGACTTCAGTAAGGCTTTTGATACTGTCCCACATAGAAGGCTTATCAATAAAGTGCAGTCATTGGGCTTGGACTCCCATATTGTTGAATGGATTAGGCAGTGGCTGAGGTACAGGCAACAGAGGGTTGTAGTCAATGGAGTATATTCAGACCAAGGTCTTGTTACCAGTGGGGTACCTCAGGGATCTGTTCTGGGACCCATATTGTTTAATATCTTTGTCAGCGAAATTGCAGAAGGCCTCAATGGTAAGGTGTGTCTTTTTGCTGATGACACAAAGATTTGTAACAGGGTTGATGTTCCTGGAGGAATACACCAAATGGAAAAAGATTTAGGAAAACTAGAGGAATGGTCAAAAATCTGGCAACTAAAATTTTATGTTGATAAGTGCAAGATAATGCACCTGGGATGTAAAAACCCAAGAGCAGAATATAAAATCAGTGATACAGTCCTAACCTCAGTATCTGAGGAAAGGGATTTAGGGATCATTATTTCAGAAGACTTAAAAGGTAGGCAGACAATGTCACAGAGCAGCAGGAAATGCTAGCAGAATGCTTGGGTGTATAGGGAGAGGCATTACCAGTAGAAAGAGGGAGGTGCTCATGCCGCTCTACAGAGCACTAGTGAGACCTCATTTGGAGTATTGTGCTCAGTACTGGAGACCATATCTCCAGAAGGATATTGATACTTTGGAGAGAGTTCAGAGAAGAGCTACTAAACTGGTACATGGATTGCAGGATAAAACTTACCAGGAAAGAATAAAGGACCTTAACATGTATAGCTTGGAAGAAAGACGAGACAGAGGGGATATGATAGAAACTTTTAAATACATAAAGGGAATCAACAAGGTAAAAGAGGAAAGAATATTTAAAAGAAGAAAAACTGCTACAAGAGGACATAGTTTTAAATTAGAGGGGCAAAGGTTTAAAAGTAATATCAGGAAGTATTACTTTACTGAGAGAGTAGTGGATGCATGGAATAGCCTTCCTGCAGAAGTGGCAGCTGCAAATACAGTGGAGGAGTTTAAGCATGCATGGGATAGGCATAAGGCCATCCTTCATATAAGATAGGGCCAGGGGCTATCCATAGTACTCAGTATATTGGGCAGACTAGATGGGCCAAATGGTTCTTATCTGCTGACACATTCTATGTTTCTATGTTTCTATGTAAATGGACACTAGAATGTGGCCATATTGTGGCCCTATAAATTCAACCTTGCATATTTTTTCCATTCAGTTCCATCTTTGCCTACAGTAACAAAGTGACAGCAGGAAGTACAGCCATTTTTGGTTTTCATTTTTATTTTTTTTATTTCTCTTTATTTAGATTTGAAACACGCAATATACAAATCATCATTGCATATACAATTGGTTTGATTACATTTCCATTGAAGTAAATCACAAAAATATCAATGCAAGTCCTCTGACAGTTATAGCTATTCATTATGGCAAAATCCAAACGTCTATGCTTATCTATATAATGTACGCAACATAAATAAAAAATAATACTCCTATATTTAAAATACCTATACACTGTACTTCTATCACCCTATGCATTCTTGCAACTTGTACTTATCTGCCCAGGGTTTCTATAGCTGTTTAGGTTGTCGCTTTTGAACTACCTTTACTAATGGTCAGTGTGACTTATAGTACATTTCCGAGAAGCTAATTTGAAAGTGGCAATCAATATGGCTGTACTTCCTGTTGTCAATTTTTCAAAAATGGCTGCCACAACTGAATGGAAATAATAGTAATCTCGCTTTAAGTAAAACAAACAGAATTGCCATAAGTTTAATATTTTCTGTACCTGCTTGCTGATCACCTGTTTAGTATAAAGCCAAGCTGTCTGCACTTACCTCTGCATGGATGTTTCTAAGCGTCCTTGTAGAGATTGCAGCTTCTGGAGCGGTGAGCCAACGGTCACCGACAGCAGGGCTCCCCATAGAGAAGGCATCTCTGTCATCCCCGCCACTGCATACACAGCACTCAATAAGCATTGTGTATAGAGATTAGTGATGAGCAGCAGAAGCAATATTCAAATTCGCAATATTTTGTGAATATTTGGAATAAATTTGCAAATTCAAGAATTTGCGATTATTTTCTTGATTGCGAAAATCGGCAATGTGATATTCGTGTAATGAGAGCACAACACAGGCGTGGGTCACTTTTGCTACATTTTCCAAGCTGCTAGAAGTTTCCTGAGACTGGAGAAAATTGGCACGGCAGAACATTACAATAGCTTCATATGCAGTTAGAGTGATCCAATATATTGGCGATTGCACAAATCGGCAATTAACAATGCACATATTTTGGCGCAATACGTGCAACTTCACATTTTATCAGGTCTGAGTAGATATTACTGATTGGTGCACTATGTATTGTTGTGACATAACAGCACTGTGTCTGAGGCATGTATGTATGGACAGCAGAACCACTGTGAATGTCACTGTTATGGGGGCACTGTGGATGTCACTATTATGGGTGCGCTGTGAATGTCACTGTTATGGGGGCACTGTGGATGTCACTGTTATGGGGGCACTGTGAATGTCACTGTTATGGGGGTGCCGTGGATGTCACTGTTATGGGGGTGCCGTGGATGTCACTGTTATGGGGGTGCCGTGGATGTCACTGTTATGGGGGTGCCGTGGATGTCACTATTATGGGTGCGCTGTGAATGTCACTATTATGGGTGCGCTGTGAATGTCACTGTTATGGGGGTGCAGTGGATGTCACTGTTATGGGGGTGCTGTGGATGTCACTATTATGGGTGCGCTGTGGATGTCACTATTATGGGTGCAATGTGGATGTCACTATTATGGGTGCAATGTGTGGATGTCACTGTTATGGGGGCACTGTGGATGTCACTGTTATGGGAGCACTGTGGATGTCACTGTTATGGGGGCGCAGTGGATGTCACTGTTATGGGGGTGCTGTGGATGTCACTATTATGGGTGCGCTGTGGATGTCACTATTATGGGTGCGCTGTGTGGATGTCACTGTTATGGGAGCACTGTGGATGTCACTGTTATGGGGGCACTGTGGATGTCACTGTTATGGGGGCATTGTGGATGTCACTGTTATGGGGGCGGAGTATAAGTGATAGGGCTCGTACACAGAACCGTATCTGTTTTGCGGTCTGCATGTCGCGGATCCACAAAATAAGGTTACTGTCCGTGTGCGATTCACATTTTTTTGCAGTCCCATTGAGTTCTATGGGTTTTAGATCTGCATTATGAGGACCAGAATAGGACATGTTCTATCTTTCACAGAACTGGCATACAGATATGGAAAGCAAATGGACGTCATCAGTGTTTTTTTTTTACATCTGTATGTCATTTCCAGTAAAGACAGAACATGTCCTATTCTGGTCTTCAAAATGAGGACCTCGAATCCATAGAACTCAATGGGAGTGCAAAAAAATGTGGATCGCAAAATGGATATGGTCGGGTGCATAAGTGTTTAGATACACAGCTCAGCAGGCAGGATAATACAAGATAGCATTAGATACACCAGTCAGCAGGCTGTGCCATACAAAATGGGATTAGATAGACAGTTTAGCAGGCAGTATTGTAAAAGATGGGATTAGATACACACTTCAGCAGGCAGTATCATAGTAAATGGGATTAGATACACACTTCAGCAGGCAGTATCATAGTAAATGGGATTAGATATACACTTCAGCAGGCAGTATCGCACACAACAGGATGTGTATCAGGCACAAATACAGGATAGGATTAGATACAGATGTGTTTGGATACGTTTGTTGATTCAAGCTGTTTTTCACACTCTGGAGATGGTGAGGGAAGAGCCTGCAGACGGCAGGCTGTATCACACAGGATAGGATTAGATACACCTGTGAGGGCAGACGCTGTGGACAGTCAGTGATGGGATTTAGACAGTGAGTGAGAAGTAGATTAATGTTTGGGTGTAGATAGACACAGGAGTTGTAGTGGGTGTGGCAGCTGCATGCAGAGCAGTGTGGGGGGGCGTGTCCAGCCTGTGACTCATCTCTGTGCAGTGCAGCCAGGCTTGTGTATCAATAAAGTTATGTATTCAACAAAACAAGAAGGGGAGAAAGTAAACACATCTGCCAGGATAATGTGATGTCTTCCAGGGGGAAGGAAAGCTCAGACATGAAAAAAAGGTATTGGGGGCTTATGTATGGATGGTGAGGGGTTTTAGGAGCACATAAAAAGAATTTAGATTTTGGGACCGGACAACCTCTTTAAATGTTTCCCATAGGTCTTTTTTGACCTTATGGGGAGGAGGGAGCACAAAGTGTAAAATAAATAAATAAAAAATAACGCCAAGATAAAACCAAATAAATAAACAAAAAATATAAGAATGCTATCACGCGCCACATTACAACTTCTAGCCCCGCCTCCCGCGATCTTGACCCATACATTCCATATATAAAAAAGAGTATTAAAGAAAGGGGACACAATTGAAAAAAAAAGGATTTTAGTTGCACAAACTTTTTTTCCTTTTATTTACATTTTCCTGGGTATAAAAAATGAAAAACAAACAAAACAAATACATAAATGAAAAAAGGAAACTAAAACAAGGAATTACCAAATTAAAAACTAAAGAAGGAAGGTATATGGAAGAAGATAAAGAACTAGCTGACTGCCTCAATGAATACTTCTGTTCAGTTTTTACAAAGGAAAATGAAGGAAAAGGACCTCAGTTGGGAAAGAAGACTAATGAATCTTTTGACGCATGTGTCTTTACAGAGGAAGAGGTTCTAAGTCAACTGTCTAAAATTAATACAAACAAGTCACAGGGGCCTGATGGGATACACCCAAAGCTATTAAAAGAGCTCAGCGGTGAACTAGCAAAACCATTGTGCCCATTCACAAGAAAGGTAGTAGGGAGGAATCGGGCAACTATAGGCCAGTAAGCCTGACATCAATAGTGGGGAAATTAATGAAAACCATACTTAAGGAGAGGATTGTGGACCATCTAAAATCCCATGGATTGAAAGATGAAAAACAGCATGGGTTTACTTCAGGGAGATCATGTCAAACTAATCTTATTGATTTTTTTGATTGGGTGACTAAAATAATAGATGGAGGAGGTGCAGTAGACATCGCTTATCTAGACTTCAGTAAGGCTTTTGATACTGTCCCACATAGAAAGCTTATCAATAAATTGCAGTCTTTGGGCTTGGACTCCCATATTGTTGAATGGATTAGGCAGTGGCTGAGGGACAGGCAACAGAGGGTTGTAGTCAATGGAGTATATTCAGACCATGGTCTTGTCACCAGTGGGGTACCTCAGGGATCTGTTCTGGGACCCATATTGTTTAATATCTTTATCAGCGAAATTGCAGAAGGCCTCAATGGTAAGGTGTGTCTTTTTGCTGATGACACAAAGATTTGTAACAGGGTTGATGTTCCTGGAGGAATACACCAAATGGAAAAGGACTTAGGAAAACTAGAGGAATGGTCAAAAATCTGGCAACTAAAATTTTATGTTGATAAGTGCAAGATAATGCACCTGGGACGTAAAAACCCAAGAGCAGAATATAAAATCAGTGATACAGTCCTAACCTCAGTATCTGAGGAAAGGGATTTAGGGATCATTATTTCAGAAATCTTAAAGGTAGGCAGACAATGTCACAGAGCAGCAGGAAATGCTAGCAGAATGCTTGGGTGGGTAGGGAGAGGCATTACCAGTAGAAGGAGGGAGGTGCTCATGCCGCTCTACAGAGCACTAGTGAGACCTCATTTGGAGCATTGTGCGCAGTACTGGAGGCCATATCTCCAGAAGGATATTGATACTTTGGAGAGAGTTCAGAGAAGAGCTACTAAACTGGTACATGGATTGCAGGATAAAACTTACCAGGAAAGATTAAAGGGTTTCTATCACTTCATATGACATAATTAGCTGGCAGACACTAGCGATCTGCTAGTGTCTGCTCTGGCCAACCATCCTACTATAATCACTTGTGGGGCAGCGGTTTAGCTAAAAAACTAACTTTTATAAATATGCTAATGAGCCTCTAGGTGCTATGTGGGCGTCATTAGCACCTAGAGGCTCCGTCTACCTTCATACACAGCGGCCGCCCAGCACGTCCCTCCAGCCCGCCCATGTCCTCCTCCGTGTGACGCAGCGGCCGAATTCTCGCGCATGCGCCGTGCGCGGCTGTATTCGGCGCATTAGAGATGTCTGAGCTCGGAGCGGTCAGACATTCAATGCGCATGCGCGGCTGTATTCGGCGCATGCGCATTGAATGTCTGACCGCTCCGAGCTCAGACATCTCTAATGCGCCGAATACAGCCGCGCACGGCGCATGCGCGAGAATTCGGCCGCTGCGTCACACGGAGGAGGACATGGGCGGGCTGGAGGGACGTGCTGGGCGGCCGCTGTGTATGAAGGTAGACGGAGCCTCTAGGTGCTAATGACGCCCACATAGCACCTAGAGGCTCATTAGCATATTTATAAAAGTTAGTTTTTTAGCAAAACCGCTGCCCCACAAGTGATTATAGTAGGATGGTTGGCCAGAGCAGACACTAGCAGATCGCTAGTGTCTGCCAGCTAATTATGTCATATGAAGTGATAGAAACCCTTTAAAGGACCTTAACATGTATAGCTTGGAAGAAAGACGAGACAGAGGGGATATGATGGAAACTTTTAAATACATAAAGGGAATCAACCAGGTAAAAGAGGAAAGAATATTTAAAAGAAGAAAAACTGCTACAAGAGGACATAGTTTTAAATTAGAGGGGCAAAGGTTTAAAAGTAATATCAGGAAGTATTACTTTACTGAGAGAGTAGTGGATGCATGGAATAGCCTTCCTGCAGAAGTGGCAGCTGCAAATACAGTGGAGGAGTTTAAGCATGCATGGGATAGGCATAAGGCCATCCTTCATATAAGATAGGGCCAGGGGCTATCCATAGTATTTAGTATATTGGGCAGACTAGATGGGCCAAATGGTTCTTATCTCCCGACACATTCTATGTTTCTATGTTTCCATAACAAATAAAGCTCCATAAATCACTGAAAAATTACACAAAAAATATTTCCTGAACTGAAAAAATAGCTATGACTCAAAGACTTAAAAAATACGCCTTTTTTGAGGAAGGGGAGGAATAAATGGCCTGGGGCTTCAATTGGTTAATTCTCCTTCAGCATACTGTATTATACTGAGGTTTGGTGTTGACACTGTATACAATGTACAGTGCTTCACATTAACCCCTTAGCGCAGAACGCCGTGCATGTACGGCGGGGAAAACTGTGCCAGAACGCAGAACGCCGTACATGCACGGCGTTCATTTAAATGCTCCCCTGCCGAGATCGCGCACCTGATGCGCATATTACCGTGCTGTATTGGGGACCAAACATCTCCCCCTTGACTGCCAGGGACCGATCAGCAGTGGTCCCGGCCGCAGATCACCGCCGCAGATCCCGTTCGTTCAAAAGAGCGATCTCACGCGTGTGCGCATGCGCGCACACATCTCCTCCTCTTCTGGCACCCGGCTGTCGCTGAAATGAGAGGATCGGAGATGAGAAATAGCTGTCTGAACATAATTCATTGTGATTGGTCCACAGTTAGGACCAATCACAATGAGTTATGTACAGGACGCTATCTCTCACCTTCGATCCTGTCATTTCAGTCAGAGAAGTTGGAGGCAGTGCAGTTAGACCTGTGATAAAACACACACACACCAAAAGTGCCCCTCATCTGTCCCTTGTGATCCTCATCACCCCTCATTTGTCTCCTGTGCCCTTCATCACCCCACTTATTAGTCCCCTGTGACCCTGTGCCTGTGTGCTGTCTGCCAATAGTGACAGTACATCAGCACCCCAGTCCCTGTCATCCATACTTGTTTTTGGCAAATCATTAGGGTTAGTTAGGGAGTTATTAGGGTTAGAGCTCTTGTTTTAGGGTAAGTTAGACGTTTATTGAAATAAAAAAATGTAAAATTAAAAAAAAATAATAATAAATAAATAAATAAATAATAAAAAAATATTGGGGACGTCCGTACTTGTCCCCGATTATAAATACTCTGTTTCAAACCCCCCCATACCTCCGAACCTCTATCTTCTACCAGTGATATAAAGCTCCACAATTTTATTTTTCCATTTTTTTCTGAATATATATATATATATATATATATATATATATATAAATTTTACAAAATGTCTCAACGGGTGTACAGCGCTGAGGAGGCTTATGAAATACTTGCCTCAGAGTCTGACGCTGACAGTGGAGAAGAAGAATCTTTTCTTGTGTATAGCTCTTCATCTGATTCCTCAGTTGACGAACCCTCTCACAGACGCAGTAGAGTTAGCAGCGCATCAGCTTCTACAAATGACCCCAGCTGGACTTCTGCTACTAACTTTGTACCTCAGTGGCCGGACTTTACGGCCACTACAGGCATTCATGTGAACACTGCGGGTTTCACGGAAGCTGATTTTTTCCACCTTTTTATTTCTGATGAATTGATAGACATGATAGTGGAGCAAACTAATATTTATGCCAATCAATTTTTAGCCGCCCACCCCAACTCATACTATGCAAGACCCCTTCAGTGGACTCCCACGACCCCTTTGGAGATGAAAAAATTTTGGGGTCTAATACTTAATATGGGGATAATTAAAAAACCATCACTACGGTCATATTGGAGTAATGACCTTCTACATCACACCACTATACCGCAGCATTATGTCCAGGACCCGATTCGAAAGTCTCCTGAAATTTCTACATTATAACAATAATGCAGATTGTCCACCCCCTAATGATCCTGGATACGATCGTTTATACAAAATTCGGCCCATTATAGATCATTATAATCTCAAGTTTGCCCAGGTCTACACCCCCCAAAAGCATCTGTCCATTGATGAATCCCTTGTGCACTTCAAGGGCAGACTGCATTTTCGCCAATACCTGCCCAACAAACGGGCCAGATATGGCATCAAACTCTACAAACTATGTGAAAGCCAAAGTGGCTATACACATAAATTTAGAGTTTACGAGGGAAAAGATTCAAAAATTGAACCCCCAGAGTGCCCACCTCTCCTTGGAATAGCAGGAAAAATAGTATGGGACTTGATTCACCCCCTGCTAGGTCAAGGGTACAACTTGTACCTTGACAACTTCTACACAAGTGTCCCACTACTGAAATGCCTGTTTTCCAGAGACACTGTTGCATGCGGTACTATCAGACGAAACCAAAAACATCTGCCTAAAAATTTTATAGACCAAAGGATAAGAGTGAGGGAAAGCATGGCAGTTTGCAATGATAACATGATGCTTGTTAAGTACAAAGACAAGCGTGACGTCTTTGTACTTACTACCATACATGCCGACAGATCAACCCCTGTTACAGTACGTGGATCCACAGAATCAGTCCCCAAACCTGTGAGCATCCAGGACTATAATAAGTTTATGGGAGGGGTGGATCTGTCAGACCAGGTACTGCAACCATACAGTGCCCTCCGCAAAACTCGGGCATGGTATAAAAAATTGGCATTGCACCTGACGCAAATTGCCCTCTATAATGCTTTTGTAATTTACAGAAGTGCAGGAAACAGAGGAAAATTCCTGCACTTTCAAGAAAAAGTAATAAAGAACTTTTTATTTGGGGAACAGGAAGGGGAAGGGAGCAGGGCCACAGGAAGTGAGAGCAGAATAATACGAGGACAGCATTTCCCTGGGGTAGTTCCCCCCACAGAGACACGGAGAAGGCCACAAAAAAGGTGTCGGGTATGCTCCAGAAATGGAATCAGGAAAGACACAATTCATCATTGTGAGACGTGCCCCTCAAAGCCAGGTCTTTGCATAAAAGATTGCTTTAGAATCTACCACACCTCTGTTGACTTTTAACTAAACCCCCTTTGATCATTTTATAAAACACCCCCTTGAAACTGTATGCTGGTAAAAATTCTAATTTCCCGTTTCTCCACATTTCAATTGGCATTCTAATAAAACCCATAACAAAGCTAAAAATTCTCATTACACCCCTAGATGAATACCTTGACGGGTGTTGTTTTATTCTACCATACAGCAGTTTACGGCCACGTATGGGGTGTTTCTGTAAACGGCAGAGTCAGGGAAATAAAGATACAGTCTTGTTTGGCTGTTAACCCTTGCTTTGTTAGTGGAAAAAATGGGTTAAAATTGAAAATTAGGCAAAAAAATGAAATTCTCAAATTTCATCTCCATTTGCCAATAACTCTTGTGCAACACCTAAAGGGTTAAAGACGTATGTAAAATCAGTTTTGAATACCTTGAGGGGTGTAGTTTCTTAGATGGGGTCACTTTTATGGAGTTTCTACTCCAGGGGTGCATCAGGGGGCTTCAAATGGGACATGGTGTCAAAAAAACAGTCCAGCAAAATTAGCCCTCCAAAAACCAAACGGCGCACCTTTCACTCTACGCCCTGCCGTGTGCCCGTACAGTAGTTTACGGCCACATATGGGGTGTTTCTGTGAACAGCAGAGTCAGGGCAATAAAGATACAGTCTTGTTTGGCTGTTAACCCTTGCTTTGTTAGTGGAAAAAATGGGTTAAAATGGAAAATTAGGCAAAAAAATGAAATTCTCAAATTTCATCTCCATTTGCCAATAACTCTTGTGCAACACCTAAAGGGTTAAAGACGTATGTAAAATCAGTTTTGAATACCTTGAGGGGTGTAGTTTCTTAGATGGGGTCACTTTTATGGAGTTTCTACTCCAGGGGTGCATCAGGGGGGCTTCAAATGGGACATGGTGTCAAAAAAACAGTCCAGCAAAATTAGCCCTCCAAAAACCAAACGGCGCACCTTTCACTCTACGCCCTGCCGTGTGCCCGTACAGTAGTTTACGGCCACATATGGGGTGTTTCTGTGAACAGCAGAGTCAGGGAAATAAAGATACAGTCTTGTTTGGCTGTTAACCCCTGCTTTGTTAGTGGAAAAAATGGGTTAAAATTGAAAATTAGGCCAAAAAATTAAATTCGCAAATTTCATCTCCATTTGCCAATAACTCTTGTGCAACACCTAAAGGGTTAATGACGTATGTAAAATCAGTTTTGAATACCTTGAGGGGTGTAGTTTCTTAGATGGGGTCACTTTTAGGGAGTTTCTACTCTAGGGGTGCATCAGGGGGCTTCAAATGGGACATGGTGTAAATAAACCAGTCCATAAAAATCAGCCTTCCAAAAACCAAACGGCGCACCTTTCACTCTACGCCCCGCTGTGTGGCCGTACAGTAGTTTACGGCCACATATTGGGTATTTCTGTAAACGGCAGAGTCAGGGCAATAAAGATACAGTATTGTTTGTCTGTTAACCCTTACTTTGTTAGTGGAAAAAATGGGTTAAAATGAAAAATTAGACAAAAAAATGAAATTCTCAAATTTCCTCCCCATTTGCCAATAACTCTTGTGCAACACCTAAAGGGTTAACGACGTATGTAAAATCAGTTTTGAATAACTTGAGGGGTGTAGTTTCTTAGATGGGGTCACTTTTATGGAGTTTCTACTCCAGGGGTGCATCAGGGGGGCTTCAAATGGGACATGGTGTCAAAAAAACAGTCCAGCAAAATTAGCCCTCCAAAAACCAAACGGCGCACCTTTCACTCTACGCCCTGCCGTGTGCCCGTACAGTAGTTTACGGCCACATATGGGGTGTTTCTGTGAACTGCAGAGTCAGGGCAATAAATATACAGTCTTGTTTGGCTGTTAACCCTTGCTTTGTTAGTGGAAAAAATGGGTTAACATTGAAAATTAGGCAAAAAAATTAAATTCTCAAATTTCATCTCCATTTGCCAATAACTCTTGTGCAACACCTAAAGGGTTAAAGACGTATGTAAAATCAGTTTTGAATACCTTGAGGGGTGTAGTTTCTTAGATGGGGTCACTTTTAGGGAGTTTCTACTCTAGGGGTGCATCAGGGGGCTTCAAATGGGACATGATGTAAATAAACCAGTCCATAAAAATCAGCCTTCCAAAAACCAAACTGTGCACCTTTCACTCTACGCCCCGCTGTGTGGCCGTACAGTAGTTTACTGCCACATATTGGGTATTTCTGTAAACGGCAGAGTCAGGGCAATAAAGATACAGTCTTGTTTGTCTGTTAACCCTTGCTTTGTTAGTGGAAAAAATGGGTTAAAATGAAAAATTAGACAAAAAAATGAAATTCTCAAATTTCCTCCCCATTTGCCAATAACTCTTGTGCAACACCTAAAGGGTTAACAATGTATGCAAAATCAGTTTTGAATACCTTGAGGGGTGTAGTTTCTTAGATGGGGTCATTTTTGGGTGGTTTCTATTATGTAAGCCTAGCAAATCGACTTCAGACCTGAACTGGTCCCTAAAAATTTAGTTTTTGTAAATTTCAGAAAAATTTCAAGATTTGCTTCTAAACTTCTAAGCCTTATAGCATCCCCAAAAAATAAAATATAATTCCCAAAATAATTCAAACATGAAGTAGACATATGGGGAATGTAAAGTCATCACAATTTTTTGGGGTATTACTATGTATTACAGAAGTAGAGAAACTGAAACTTTGAAATTTGCAAATTTTTCCAAATTTTTAGTAAATTAGGTATTTTTTTGTGAAAAAAAAATAATTTTTTTTACTTCATTGTACCACTGTCATGAAGTACAATATGTGACGAAAAAACAATCTCAGAATGGCCTGGATAAGTCAAAGCGTTTTAAACTTATTAGCACTTAAAGTGACACTGGTCAGATTTCCAAAAAATGGCCTGGTCCTTAAGGTGAAAATGAGCCCGGTCCTTAAGGGGTTAAAGGCTGTATATACATTATGTTTCTACTGCTACATTATGAAGAGACAATGGTGTTTTATCAGCTATTTATGCCTACGTCTTTAGTTATCCATTCATAATCTTATTGCAAATTCCCAGCCATTAAGTAACACCGCCGTGTGTACTGTAGCCCTAAGGAAACTCTGCTATATTAATTAACTTGTCTTTAGTTTGTCGTTTTGATCTTGTGGCATCAGATCAAAGTCAATGGTTGGCAGAACCTTGGCGAAACCTATGAAATTTTCTATAATTATATCTGGTAAATGGCTAAAATGTAATTATAGTTTTAGTGTGATGAAAGCCGCTGAATATAAAATGATAATAAGAAGACCACGTGCTGTGGAGATTTTCTTCTTGTAAATGGAGAATGGAGTATGTAGTTGCTGTCAGCTGTCATTACAGCTCCTTGCATTTTTTTTTTTGTAGCTGTATGAATGTATTGCATTAATGCACACACACTTCTGCTAGAACAATAGGCAGCACTGCCTCTTTTAGAGAGTAGTGTAATAAAGAATGAATAATATGCGCTAATATCTGGTACGGCTATATTAGAAGATCTCCCCTGTGCTCTTCTTCACTCTAGAAATTCACAGATGATGACAGCAAATTACAGTGTTAACACTTCAATATATACAGTTGTGTTCAAAATAATAGCAGTGTGTTTAAAAAAGTGAATAAAGCTCAAAATCCTTCTAATCGCTTTTATTTCCACATACACAAATGCATTGGGAACACTACACATTCTATTCCAAATCAAAACATGAAGAAAAATATATCAAAATGTGTGTTGTTCTTCTAAAGAAAATAAAAAAGTGAATATTAGACTGTTCAAAAAAATAGCAGTGTTTGTATTCTTCTTTACAAACTCAAACATTCACTATATAAACTGAAAAATGTTTGAAGATTTTGCTTTCCTTTGAATCACTTAACTAATATTTAGTTGTATAACCACTGTTTCTGAGAACTGCTGTACATCTGTGTTGCATGGAGTCAACCAACTTCTGGCCCCTGTGAACAGGTATTCCAGCCCAGGATGATTGGACTACATTCCACAGATCTTCTCCATTTCTTGGTTTTGCCTCAGAAACTGCATTTTTTATGTCACCCCACAAGTTTTCTATTGGATTAAGATCCAGGGATTGGGCTGACCACTCCATACCGTCAATCTTGTGGGTCTGGAACCTAGATGTTGCACGTTTACTGGTGTGTTTGGGGTTGTTGTCTTGTTGGAACACCCATTTCAAGGGCATTTCCTCTTCAGCATAAGGCAGCATGACCTCTTCAAGTATTCTGATGTATTCAAACTGATCCATGATCCCTGGTATGCGATAAATAGGCCCAAAAACGTAGTATGAGAAACATCCCCATATCATGATGCTTGCGCCACCATGCTTCACTGTCATCTCACAAACTGTCTCTGGCCACTAGACCCAAAAAGAACAATCTTACTTTCATCAGGCCACAAAATGTCTCTTTAGGCCAGTCAATGTGCTCTTTGGCAAATTGTAACCTCTTCAGCACATGTCTTTTTTTCAACAGTGGGACTTTGCGGGGGTTTCTTGCAGATAGCTTGGCTTCACATAGGCGTCTTCTAATTGTAACAGTACTCACACAGGTAACTTTAGACCTTCTTTGATCTTCCTGGAGCTGATTGTTGGCTAAGTCCTTGCCATTTTGGCTATTCTTCTATCCATTCGAATGGTAGTGTTTCGCTTTCTTCCACGTCTTTCAGGTTTTGGTTGCCATTTTAAAGCATTTGCGATCATTTTAGCTGAGCAGTCTATCAATTTCTGCACTTCTTTATATGTTTTCCAATCAAATTTTTAATCTAGGTACACCGTTCTTCTGAACAATGTCTGGAACGACCCATTTTCCTCAGAATTTCTGAGAGAAATGCACTGTAACCAGCATGTACAACATATTCTGCCTTCCTTCCTTAAATAAGGGGTATAATTGCCACCTGTTTTTCAAAGAATGAATGACCTCACTAATTGAACTCCACACTGCTATTATTTTGAACACGCCCCTTTTCAATTAGTGATTCAATTACACAGAATCAGCAGCATGCATGTCATGACTGTTGGGTCTGTTGGATTTCTATTACTCTACTATACCTGCTAGTAAATTATTTGCCATGTAGAAATATCATTTCTACCAAAAACAGTGATTGATCAGGTTAGTGATGTCTGACTGCTATTATTTTGAACACAACTGTATGTAAAAAACTCACTGAAAAAAGTGGCCTAAACGGGTGGAAATGCTCCAAACCCAGACACTGTAGCGCGTCTATAACCGGGTGAGCAATTCCTCTGCAGACAACAGCAATCCCCAGCAAAAAATGCGTACAATGGAGGATGCCGGTGCGGACCACATTTTTTTCAGTGAGTTTTTGTCTTTATGTATATGGAATGTGCCACTTCATTTTGTTGGTAACGTTCTTTTGCACCTGGTAGCTTCTGTGTCACACGGTCTGTTGTGGGTGCGTCTCACAGCTTTATTTTACCTCACAATGCATTGGTGATACCACTATGGAGGCATGTGAGAGCCTGGCTGTGAGTTAATTTCTAGCATTGTTCAGACAACTTTATGTAGCATTAGAATAGAAGGCTCTTAAAGTGTTTTTTCTTTGTAAGATCCCACCCGCAGCCTTATAGGAAGTGATTCAACATAAATTTCAGTGGTTTGGAAGGATACCATAGGCAACATTGGGTAAGTTTAGGAGTCAATGCTAGTAGTACCACTGGCCTTGACATGATATATTTTATCGTGCGTGTGACCCTTTTATAGGCACATTTTAAAATCATCACATTCAACACAAGGTAGTGCTTTTTTCTGATTTATCTATCAAATTCCTAGCCTTTTGGGCAACAGAAAATGTTCTAGCTCATAGGCACAGCAAACAATGATTAAAACAGGCAATTAAAACACACCAGATAAAAGCTTATTCCGTTCTACTCTGAAATCCATGCTCAGAGAGTTGCCATACTTTGTAATTTTAGTAAGATCGAACCATTATAACCTTGATGCTTATCTCTGTAAAAATAATTTAAAGTATGGAAAATTACTTTGTAGAAAACTAATGTTGTTGGACATAGTAGGCAATGGAAACAATGGAAACATTGGTGCAGATTTCCTATCTGTCTAATATGTAGGCTGCTTGACTGATACTTACACCAGGCAATCTAAATAAGCTCCAGATTTATCAAACACTGTATAAGATATTGTAACACACAGCACTTTTCTTTTAATTCCTAACTACCATTTGGTGAGGTGCTAAAAGTCTTTAGAACATAATAAAAGAGGTGCAAAGCTTTTATGTTTTTTTCTTTTAGCTTAGTCAATCCTTCTCAATGTTTTTTAATGTTCTGTAAACTTGAATAATGCTGTCATTGACCCATCTTAGTTTGCCTGATCAACATTTTGCGACAAGGCCAGTATTTTATAATGATCAATGAGGTCTTAGCTAAGGGACCCCACTGTTGATCTATATGTACAGATGTAGCCTAGCTAAAATTGATTCTGATAACACATGTCACCATGTTATGTCGTGACAAAAGCCATTGAAATCTATTGACAAAGTCAATTAAGATTTTCCTGCCATTGTTTACTTAACGCGTCAACCGTCAGGTTTTACTTGGCTACCGCCTCCTATTAGTGCATTTGGATGTCATGCAGGAGGTTCCCCAAATCCGAATCAACTCTATAAGTCAGAATGGTGAAATGCTCCAAGGGCTATTAACCCCTTAAGGACCCTGCCATTTTTCACCTTAAGGACCTGGCCATTTTTTGCAAATCTGACATGTCACTTTATGTGGTAATAACTTTGGAACGCTTTTACTTATCCAAGCGATTCTGAGATTGTTTTCTCATCACACATTGTACTTCATGACAGTGGTAAATTTGAGTCAAAATATTATCCTTTTTCATTTATAAAAAAATACCAAATTTACCCAAATTTTGGAAAAATTCATAATTTTCAAAATTTCTATTTCTCTGCTTTTAAAACAGATAGTAATACCTCCTAAAATAGTTTACTTTACATTTCCCATATGTCTACTTCATGTTTGCATCATTTTGTAAATGACATTCACTGGTCACACAGCTCCCCAAACATAGCACTAAGGAAGGGCTATGAATGTGTGAGGAGTACTGAAGGGGTTAACCAGTTACTGTGCAGGGAACGGATGCTGCCAGAGGTGGCCACTTAAAGGGCATCAGCAGATTTGAACCAACAGTATGGAACTGGCTGACCTGTTGCATATGTGCTTAAATTAGAAAAGGACAGAAGAGTTTTTACCACTCAGAGGGCGCCACCTGAGTAAGAAATTAAACTGGTGGTGAACTAAAAATCTGGTGAAAGTCAGATTTTACTTACTTCACCCAGGAGGAGAGAAGAGGGATAAGCAAATAACACCCTCTTCAGCTACCTCCTGCGCCTGGTTCGCTTGGAAGATTTTCCTGGAAAAACAGCAATCCAAAGTCTGGAGATCTTGAATTTCCAAAGTGCTTTATTCAACATGGGGTGATGGTGAAGAAAGAGCCCAACGCGTTTCGGGGATTATCATCTAGGAATCCCTAGCTCTTGAAAAAGGGGATTCCTAGATGATAATCCCCGAAACGCGTTGGGCTCTTTCTTCACCATCACCCCATGTTGAATAAAGCACTTTGGAAATTCAAGATCTCCAGACTTTGGATTGCTGTTTTTCCAGGAAAATCTTCCAAGCGAACCAGGCGCAGGAGGTAGCTGAAGAGGGTGTTATTTGCTTATCCCTCTTCTCTCCTCCTGGGTGAAGTAAGTAAAATCTGACTTTCACCAGATTTTTAGTTCACCACCAGTTTAATTTCTTACTCAGGTGGCGCCCTCTGAGTGGTAAAAACTCTTCTGTCCTTTTCTAATTTGTACACTGTCCTTTCCGCCTGGTTTCTCCAGCCGGAAATTTTACCACTGGCAGCCTCTGTGTTCTTATCTTACAGTGTCTTCTTCCTCTTTTCTCCACCACTCCAACCTTTGGCGCCTTGCTATATTAGTCCAGAGCTACCCATCACGGCAGCAGAGTGACTAACCCTCTCTTTTTTCCCTACGTCTCTGACCGCATATGTGCTTGGCAGCTGATGGCATCTGTGTTGGTCCATATTTATTTGTGCCCCCAGTGCTGAGAAATCTATCTTCTACACTTTGATAGAGCCAGACAGTGTGAACGTAATCCTGCCCGGTTCTGTCAATCAAAGTGCAGAGGGCATGGCCTTTGCAGAGAGAGATGAGCCTCTAGGATTAATAGCAATGCTTCTGTTGCTCCTATAGGCTCATTTGCATATATTAAAACTTAATTTTTCTCAGCAATGTGCTCACATATGAACATGGACCAACACAGGTTCCTTCAGCTGCCAAGTGCACATGTAACAGGTCAGCCAGTTTCATAGGTACAAATCTGCTGACAGATGCTCTTGTGGTGTAGACACCGCTCACTTCTTCCTGCATTCTACCACAGAACACCTTTGCAGGAAGTTCCTTCTCCTTCCTCAACTACTGATTTATATAGTTAGGTTTATTCATACACACCAGATTGTCGTAGAAATTTCTTCAACTCAAAAACAATTCCATTGGTAAGTAGGTTCTGACTGTGATTAGGGTTGAGCAAACACCTGAAAGTTCGGGTTCCCCGCAAAGTTCGGGTTCGGGACCAGAATTTGTCCACGAACTCCATTGAAGTCAATGGGGACCCGAACTTCGGGGCACTAAAATGGCTCTTAAAAAGTCATAGAAAGGGCTAGGGGGCTGCAAAAGGAAGCAAAATAGGGGTAAGGGCATGGCAAGTGCTCTGCAAACAAATGTGGATAGGGAAATTAATTAAAATACAGGTAACATAGAATAAAAAAAAAACTAAGAAATAATGATCTTGAACTAGGAGGTGGAGGTCAAAGTGAAGTAGGAGGTTGAGGAGGCGGTGGACGTGGCGTTGTAGGTGGAAGCGGTGGTGGTGGAGGAAGAGGTAGCCAACACTATTTAAATTATTATTATTTTTTTTTATAAATTTGGGAATTCCCCCAAACATTGGGAAATATAAAAAAGAAAACAAAGAGAAAGTGCGCTGGAGTATAACAATTGCTGGGTGTGGCCGTTATACATGTCTATTCTGCACAAGGTATGGACAAGTCCTGTGGGATCCATGCTTGGTTCATTTTAATGAATGTGAGCTTGTCCACATTGGCTGTAGACAGGCGACTGCGCTTGTGCTAAACACACGTTCAGACAATACAATACACTGGCCGCAGGGCAGGCCAGGCCAGCACCTCCAAGGCGTAAAGGAAAAGCTCAGGCCATGTGCCCAATTTGGAGACCCGGAAGTAGAATGGGGCAGACCATCAGTCAGTACGTGTAGGCGTGTGCACACATACTGCTCCACCATGTTGCTGAAATGCTGCCTCCTGCTAAGACGTTCCATATCAGCTGGTGGTGCTGGTTGTTGTGGCGTGCTGACAAAGCTTTTCCACATTTCGGCCATGCTAACCCTCCCTTCTGAGGTGCTGGTGGTGACCCAGCTGCGTTGGCGACTTCTTCCTCCTCCTCTGCCTTCACCTTGTGCTTCCACTGTGCCCCCGCTGTCAGGTGGGAATGCCATCAGCAGCATGTCTACCAGCGTGCGCTTGTACTCGCGCATCTTCCAATCACGCTCCAGTGACAGAATTAAAGGGCTTCTGTCAGACATTTACACAAGCATTACTTACAACCATGTTAATGTAGAATTTTAAATACATAGTAAATACTGTAAATATAGTACTGTATACGTTATGGAGGGTTAGCTCTTCTCCGGGGGTCATTCACACAAGTATCTTCGCCAGACACCATGTTTAAGGTCCAAACATCGCTTTTATTTGGCACCTCAGCAAAACAAACATAAATCATACAAAATAAACACCTGCCCGGCTGGGCTCTAACTAAACAAGGTATCTTCCTACCTTACTTAAAGCACCGTTCGCACACGGTAATTACAAGCGGCTTTCCCAGCCCAGTGTCCCACAGCCGCCTGGCGAGCCCTGTTCACACACGGTTTCACATCCAGTACCTTTATGGCCCAGTAGTCCCTCCGACTCCGGCCTCGTGACCCTTGCCCCCAATGCACCTAGCCCCATGGTCCCACTAATACAGAGCCTCCAGCAGGACCCTGTTGCACAACGAATCTCCTTCCCCTAGACTGACACCCTGGGAGGTGCTTTATGCCAGCCCGAGCACCTCCAGCTGGTCTCACCTGTGGTGGAAATAGGGGTGTGGACCGCATTATCCACCCCTTCCTTGCCTCTCTCTTCTGTGAGATCTGTCACTATCTCACAACATATATACTGTATGTACACATAACCAGCGATTTATACGTTTCACGTTTTCTTTCATCACCTGTACTAAGTTGAAATCAAAATATATTGTTTCAGAATAAACATTATGTTTTCAAGGCAGTGACTGCTATTTTTATTCCTTCCACATTTTCTCAGCAGCAGTGTCAAGTGATCATTTACAGACATGTAAAGCAGAGCGGTAAATACACACTAAAGTATAACATGTAATGTGGATTCCTGGTACGTAGATATGTGAAGGCAAAAAGAAGAAAGGTAGACACTGAAGAAAAGAATAAAAATTGGTTTTTGGCGCCTTTACAATGAGATAAATTTTAATCTATGGGAAAGCTGCAAAGTCCTGGATGTTTTAATGAAATCCTCCAGTCCTATTTCATAGGTCTGGCTAGAACACATTCAGTTTTTCAGCCTTCGGTTTTTAATGGAGGAAGGGTATATACTGTATAGCTTTTCAAGCTGAGAAGCCCAGTGATAATGAAAAATGAATGTGGACTACTTAATATTTTGATCAGAGAGTTTTTAGGTATCAGAAAACAAAGAGGGATGGCAAAAGTCTCTCTGCATTAAAACGCTGAGCCTGCATCGGAAATTCTGACTTGAAATGGTAATATCTTTTCTAATGTACGTTTGACATTGCTCTGGTCAATATTCTCTCAATTATATTTAATAAGTTGACTTCCCCTCTTTAATTAAATCTCAGCAGAAATGCTAGGTCTGATTTTATACCAACGGGAGTTTTATTATAATCCTCTGGTTTAATGATTTCCTATTCTGGTGTAGTAAAAAGGTGATTTGATGTACCCTTGTGAAGGAGACCCTTTATCTAGCCCTTGTAAGTGTGATGGATGAGACAGGCTCTGTATACAATGGAGATGCATCTTTTCAAAAATTACTTGATCATAAAACTCAGCCAGGCAAGAACTGATGTAAATGATAGGCACATATAAAGAAGCCATGTGTTGTAAATCACATCAAATAAATCCTTCAACAAGCTTGAAAGAGTTTTGATATCTGACACAACATCCAATGATCGTTAAAAGGACGTACTTTACAGGTGCACCGCATATGAGGTCACCATAGAGAATGCACTGTAAGAAATACAAAAAGTTGTGTATCACAAGGAAACTAGCTGAACATGTATCCTTTCTTATCTCTCCTATTGGCTCAAAATATTATGAAATAAAAAACAAAACAAAAAAAACCTCTTGCATTACGTTCACTGTCGTTTTGAGTAAATTACTTATATTGACATGTACTCCATAACTTCAAGCCTTGCATAAACGTGCTCCATGCCTTCATTTTACACTACTTCTTTCTGTCTTGTGACAAGCTGTACAGCTGTGTTCATACTTCTAGGAAATTATTTCATCCACTCATATTTAAATGTGGTGGCTACAATAAGAAATCTCAAATACTGCAAAGTACACGTTAAACCCTTCTTCAACGGGTGATTTTCTGTTTTGACATTTTCATTTTTCACTCCCGGCCTTCCCGGAGCCATAACTTTTTAACTTTTCCATTCACATAGCCATATGAGGGCTTGATTTTTTGCGGGAAAAGTTGGTATTTCTAATAGCACCACTTACTATTGCATATGATATAGTGGGAAGCTGAAAAAAAATCCAAACGGGCTGGAATTGAAAAAAAAACAAAAACTATTCCACCACAGTTTTATGGGTTTTGTTTTTATGTCATTTCCTATGCAGTAAAACTATCCTGTTACCATCATTCTCTGGGTCAGTATGATTATAGTGACACCAAATTTGTATAGTTTTTATTGTGTGTTAAATACATAATAAAAAAAAACTTTGGAAAATATAATTTTTTTATTTTTTAGCACTATATCCTGGCCCCTATAAACTTTTTTACAGTTATTTCCACAGAGCTATGTGAGGGCAATTTATTTTTTTAGCAAGACAATCTAGATTTTATTGATACCATTTTGGGGGGTATATGACCTTGTGATTAGGGTTGAGCAAACACCTGGAAGTTTGGGTTCACCGGGTTCGGCCGAAATTCACCGCAAAGTTCGGGTTTGGGACCCTAACTTGACCTGAATTTGACCCCAAACCCCATTGAAGTCAATAGGGGCCCGAACTTTGGGACACTAAAATGGGTCTAAAAAAGTAATAGAAAGGGCTAGAGGGCTGCAAAAGGAAGCAAAATAGGGGTAAGAGCAGGACAATTGCCCTGCAAACAAATGTGGATAGGGAAATTAATTAAAATACAGGTAACATAGAATTTAAAAAAAGTAAAAAATAATGATCTTGAACTAGGAGGTGGAGGTCAAAGTGAAGTAGGAGGTTGAGGAGGCGGTGGACGTGGCGGTGTTGGTGGGAGCGGTGGTGGTGGAGGAGGAGGTAGCCAGCACTGTTTTTGCAGTTTTTAATTTATTTTAAATTTTTTTTATAAATTTGGCAAGACCCCAAAACATTGGAAAATATAAAAAAGAAAACAAAGAGAAAGTGCGCCGGAGTATAACAATGGCTGGGTGTGGCCGTTATACGTCTTTTCTGCACAAGGTACGGACAAGTCCTGTGGGATTCATGCTTGGTTCATTTTAATAAATGTGAGTTTGTCAACATTGGCTCTGGACAGGCGGCTGCTCTTGTCTATGATCCCCCCCCCTGCCCTGCGGACAATACACTGGCCGCAGGGCAGTCCAGCACCTCCAAGGCGTAAAGGAAAAGCTCAGGCCATGTGCCTAATTTGGAGACCCAGAAGTTGAAGGGGGCAGACCCATCAGTCAGTACGTGTAGGCGTGTGCACACGTACTGTTCCACCATGTTGCTGAAATGCTGCCTCCTGCTAAGACGTTCCATATCAGCTGGTGGTGCTGGTTGTTGTGGCGTGCTGACAAAGCTTTTCCACATTTCGGCCATGCTAACCCTCCCTTTTGAGGTTCTCGTGGTGCCCCAGGTGCGTTGGCGACTTCTTCCTCCTCCTCTGCCTTCACCTTGTGCTTCCACTGAGCCCCCGGTGTCAGGTGGGAATGCCATAATCAGCGTGTCTACCAGTGTGCACTTGTACTCGTGCATCTTCTGATCACGCTCCAGTGACGGAATTAAGGACGGCACATTGTCCTTGTAGCGGGGATCCAGCAGGGTGGCCACCCAGTAATCAGCACTAGTTAGAATGTGGGCAACTCGGCGGTCATTGCGCAGGCACTGCAGCATGTAGTCGTTCATTAGTGTTGGGAGCGAATATTTGAATAGCGAATATTAATCGCGAATATCGGCACTTTGAGAATTCGCTAATATTTGGAATATAGTGGAATATACAGTACAGACTATACAGTACAGACCAAAAGTTTGGACACCCCTTCTCATTCAAAGAGTTTTCTTTATTTTCATGACTATGAAAATTGTAGATTCACACTGAAGGCATCAAAACTATGAATTAACACATGTGGAATTATATACATAACAAACAAGTGTGAAACAACTGAAAATATGTCATATTCTAGGTTCTTGAAAGTAGCCACCTTTTTCTTTGATTACTGCTTTGCACACTCTTGGCATTCTCTTGATAAGCTTCAAGAGGTAGTCCCCTGAAATGGTTTTCACTTCACAGGTGTTCCCTGTCAGGTTTAATAAGTGGGATTTCTTGCCTTATAAATGGGGTTGGGACCATCAGTTGCGTTGAGGAGAAGTCAGGTGGATACACAGCTGATAGTCCTACTGAATAGACTGTTAGAATTTGTATTATGGCAAGAAAAAAGCAGCTAAGTAAAGTAGAACAAGTGGCCATCATTACTTTAAGAAATGAAGGTCAGTCAGTCAGCCGAAAAATTGGGAAAACTTTGAAAGTAAGGGCTATTTGACCATGAAGGAGAGTGATGGGGTGCTGCGCCAGATGACCTGGCCTCCACAGTCACCGGACCTGAACCCAATCGAGATGGTTTGGGGTGAGCTGGACCGCAGAGTGAAGGCAAAAGGGCCAACAAGTGCTAAGCATCTCTGGGAACTCCTTCAAGACTGTTGGAAGACCATTTCAGGGGACTACCTCTTGAAGCTCATCAAGAGAATGGCAAGAGTGTGCAAAGCAGTAATCAAAGCAAAAGGTGGCTACTTTGAAGAACCTATATTATGACATATTTTCAGTTGTTTCACACTTGTTTGTTATGTATATAATTCCACATGTGTTAATTCATAGTTTTGATGCCTTCATAGTCATGAAAATAAAGAAAACTCTTTGAATGAGAAGGTGTGTCCAAACTTTTGGTCTGTACTGTATTTGTAATTTCGAATATTCAAATAATTTTTTTTCATCAGTAACCTCCCTTCTTGCTTGTGGGCCAATGAGAAGGCTATAATGTCTTTGTCTGAGCTTAGCAACATCCCTAGCAACCAATAGGAAAGTTGCCTACCCCTTACTATATAAGAACTTCCCCAGCAGCCCTTGTATGCAGTATTTTGCAGATCTGAGAGAGATAGCAGTGTTATTGTTGTGCGCTCTGCTTTTTTGTGTCATTACATTAGATAGTTAGTTAGTTAGCTTATATATATAATACAGATAGTGGGTGATAGTCAGTGTAGGTTAAATAGTGATATAGTGTAGTTCTGCTGTCCATACATACATGCTACATACTGTACATAGTGCTGTTTGTCTGTATGTATGTATACATGCTACATACATACATACATACATACAGTCAGGTCCATAAATATTGGGACATCTAACATTTTTGGCTCTATACACCACCACAATGGATTTGAAATGAAACAAACACGATGTGCTTTAACTGTCGACTGTCAGCTTTAATTTGAGGGTATTTACATCCAAATCAGGTGAACCGTGTAGGAATCACAACAGTTTGCATATGTGCCTCCTACTTGTTAATTGACCAAAAGTAATGGGACAGAATAATAATCATAAATCAAACTTTCACTTTTTAATACTTGGTTGCAAATCCTTTGCAGTCAATTACAGCCTAAAGTCTGGAACGCATAGACATCACCAGCTGTCCTCTGTGGGAGGTGTATCGTCTGTGTCCTCTGTATCCCCCCAGCCACGCTCCAGTGATACCCATGAGCTGCTTTGGGTGCCACCCTGCTGTGAAAACGGTTCCTCCTCATCATCATCCTCCAGAACTGTGCTGTGGCTGAACAATTGTGTACCTGGCCTCTGTTGGTGCAGGAACCCACCCTCCGAGCCACTTGTGAATGACTGGCCTGATAACCGTGGAAATGATCCCTCTTCCTCCTCCTCTTCCTCCTGTGCCACATCCTCTTCCATCATCGCCCAAAGCGTTTTTTCAAGGAGACATAGAAGTGGGATAGTACTGGCCATGTTGGTGGAGTACTCGAAACAGCGCAAAACGGCACACATGTCCAGCATGGAGGCCCACTGTTTGGTGGTGAAGTGCTGCTGTTGCGCAGAGAGACTCACCCGTGTGTGCTGCAGCTAAAACTCCACTATCGCCTGCTGTTGCTCGCACAGTCTCTCCAGCATGTGCAAGGTGGAGTTCCACCTTGTGGGCACGGCGCATATGAGGCGGTGAGCGGGAAGGCCAAAGTTATGCTGCAACACAGACAGGCGAGCAGCCGCAGGGTGAGAACCCCAAAAGCGCGCACAGGCGGACCGCACTTTCTGCAGCAGCTCTGACATATCGGGGTAATTTTTCAGGAACATCTGCACCACCAAATTAAGCACATGCGCCAGGCAAGGGATGTGCATCAATCCTGCTAGGCCCAGAGCTGCTACAAGATTTTGCCCATTATCGCACACCACCAGGCCAGATTTGATGCTCAGTGGCACCAACCACTCATCGGTATGTTGTTCCATGCCCGTCTACACCTCTTGCGCGGTGTGGGTTTTTTACCCCAAACAGATGAGTTTCAAAACAGCCTGCTGTTGTTTTCCTCTGGCTGTGCTGAAGTTGGTGGTGAAGGTGTTACGCTGACCAGATGAGGAGGCGGTAGATGAGGAAGCGGAGGAGGAGGCAAAGAGAAATGTCCTGCAATTCTCGGTGGCGGAAGGACATGCGCCAAACTGCTATCCACCTGAGGCCCTGCCGCCACTGCATTTACCCAGTGTGCAGTTAAGGAGATATAACATCCCTGCCCATGCTTACTGGTCCACGTATCGGTGGTTATGTGGACCTTGCCACAGATGGCGTTGCGCAGTGCATACCTTATTTGGTTGTGCAGGGCGGGGATGGCTTGCATGGAAAAGTACTGGCGGCTGGGAACCACGTACTGTGGGACAGCCACTGCCATAAGTTTTTTTTAAGTCTCCGTCTCCACCAGACGGAATTACAGCATTTCAAAGGCCAGGAATTTTAAAATGCAGGCATTCAGGGCCATGGATCCCAGGTGCGTAGGGGAGTACTTCCTCTTTCTCTCCAGTGTTTGTGGAGATGCTTGGTGACAATGACGGACATGGTGGCGTTGCTGCCACATCCTCTGTTTGTGGGGTGGCAGGTGCCAATGTCACTCCAGAGGGGGAGGAAGAGGCCAAGAATGCAGCAGAACAGGGACAGGAGAAGCCTGAGATCTTTCGTGTTTTCTGAGGTGTTTACTCCACTGCAGCTCGTGCTTTGCATTTAGATGCCTGGTCATGCAGGTGGTGCTCAGGTTTAGAACATTTATGCCTAGCTTCAGGCTCTGATTGCACAGCGTGCAAACCACTTGTGTTTTGTCATCAGCACATTGTCTGAAGAACTGCCATGCCAGGGAACTCCTTGGAGCTGGCTTTGGGGTGCTCAGTCCCTGGAAGCGGGGGGAGCAGTAGCAGGTGTACTGGCTAGGGGACATCCACTCTGCTTTTTCACACTGCTCCCTCTTTTGCTGTGCGGCTGGTGCTGTGTGACCACCACCTCTTCCTCCGAACTGCACACGTCACTCTCATGACCTTGATTCCATGTGGGGTCTAGGACCTCATCATATTCCACCCACTCTTCACCCCTGTCCTCCTTGCAGGTCTGCACACTGCATAAAGCCGCAGCAGTTGGTACCTGTGTTTCGTCATCATAAGAGATGTGCTGCGGTGGTCCTCCCTTGTCCACATCCTGAAACATAAGTGGTTGGGCATCAGTGCACTCAATCTCTTCCACTTCTGGAGCAAGGCTATGTGGATGGCCCTCGGAAACCCTGCCAGCAGAGTCATCAAAAAGCATAAGAGACTGCTGCAGCACTTGGGGCTCAGACTGCTTGGCTGATTTGCAAGGGGGTGAGGTGAAAGACAGATACCTGTGGGCTGCAGGTGCCAATTCTGCTCTTTCAGCAGGGCACCGGGTGGGAGACAATGTGAAGGAACTGGAGGCACTGTCAGCCACCCAATCTACTACAGCTTCTACTTGTTCTGGCCTCACCATTCGTACACCGGTATTCGGGCCTACAAAATAGCGTTGAACGTTCTGTCGCCTACGTGCGCCTGAGGAAACTGTTTCATTTGGGCATGTAGCTGGCACAGATTGGCCACGCCCTCTCCCTGCAACAGGAGCTCCACCAACCCCAGCAGCACCACGACCAGGGCCACGTCCCTTATTTGATGCTCTCCTCATTCTTTGAGGTCACCAACTGAACTAACAGACAGATTAACTATATTATTTCCCTGTCACGTATGCAGTGCAGGTGTACTTCACGCAATAAATGGGTATATGACGTGCACCTAACTAACAGATGGATTAACTATATAAATTTCCCTGTCACATATGCAGTGCAGGTGCAGGTACACGTGATCCAGCTTATATAGAGGCTGGGTCAAATGATGCACTGGCCAATCACAGCCATGCCATTAGTTGGCAAGGCTGTGATGGCTTCTAAGGGCACCCAGCTTAAAAGCTTGTTGATTGGCTGTCCTGCAGCCTTGCAACAAGCTTTATTAAATGCCCGAACAATGAACTCGAACCCGAACTTTTCCGGCAAAGTTCGGGTACCAAAAATCGTAAGGTTCCGGTACGGACCCGAACTTTACAGTTTGGGTTCGCTCAACACTACTTGTGATCCCTTCTAAATCAATTTTTGGGGGAAAGTATAGAAATAAAAAATGGTGAATTTGCCATTTTGACTTTTTTTTTGTTGTGCCAGTCACCGTATAGGATAAACATTTTTATATTTTAATAGCACAAGCTTTTTTTGGAAGTGGCAATGCCTATGATGTTCATTTTGTGGTTATTTCTTTTTATTCTGTGGAAAGGAAGTGATTGTTTTTAAGTCCCCCAAGGTTACCATAAGAAGCAACCATTAATTTGCATCTGCAATAGATTACATAGATTTGGTAAAGCAATCCAATGCTCTATTGCAATGTTATTATGGTGCCCTTCCACCTGCAGGGCTCCATGGGAACTACAAGTCTGAAAGCCCTGGTTTCTTCAGCAAGGCTAGGACTTTTTTATTTCAACCAACAGCTCCGCCAAATCGCACACTGGGAAGTTGGCCCAGCCTTAGAAACATGTGCTCCTGAGTTTTTTATGTTTCAGATGCCGTGGTCACATTTGACATCTGGCCATAGCATCTCAGGGGTTAAATGTCTTCAATCATTGTTATTGCCAATTGCATACATTAACCTCAGGTGCCTGCTGTGTGAAACAGCAGGTACCTGGTGGCTAGGGAGCCCACTCCGCTCTAGAGTGGGCACCATCCTTACACTCCCTACCATCGACGTATATAGTCATGCGGTGGTAGGGAAGTGGTTAAAATGCACTTATTCTAAAAATAGGTGGTTAAAATGCATATTTTTTTTTTATTGTTTTTTTTTCCACTTTATTGACCAATAATCTAAAATAGTGTTATAAATGTACAGTACAGATCATAACAGTTTGGAGAATCCAACTATTTATACATTAATTGGTGTCTTCTAATTAATATTTAATAAAACATTTTTTTATAAAAATATTGTTTTAATGTGTCTTTTTTAATTTCACCTTTTTTAACTATTCTCACTTTTTTGGGAGTTTTTATAGTTTTTTTCCCCCCAACTTTATAATTGGCATATTACATGTTAAATACACCTATAGCTACTGGCTATGCACTGTATAGGAAACTCTGCCTCTTCTATATTGTGGTCAGCACTGACCATAGCCTAAAAAGAGGTAAACAATTGAGATCAGAAGTTTTTCTCATTGTCTGCCCTTAGATTGAGAGTGTGGCTATGACTGGATGCTGCACGCTTGCTACTGAACTTACGCTCCCCCCGACATCGTACTATTAAGTTGCTAGGAACCTGTCAATAATGGTGCTCCTAAGGCTAATCTGTATGGGAGAGCAAAAGGAAGTTTAGTTGTGGTACAGCAGGATACTACACCATAACCACATTACAAAGACCACGTGAAAGAGCATATTATACACATTTTGGATTACTTACTGTTTTGCTGCATGCAATCAGCTGAGCATGTTTTTAACAATTTGTCTTAAGTTAAAGTGTAACAGTCATTTCAGTTTATTTTTTATATTGTGTAGGGAAAGTGGTCTTAAATATTTTTGTAATGTACCTCATTAGGGAAAATGTTTCTTTCTACTAGAAAACAGGGTGAAAAGAGTCTTCTTAGACAGAGTTGTTAAGGAGAGTCTGTCTTCAGCCTTCGGCGTTTTGCGTAGTGCTGAAGCCACCTGTGTGTAATATATAGGAGCTTTCATCCTGACTGTTGTACAATGTACATGTGCCTGATCACTGCTCATTACCATGCCTATCTGATTTGTTAGACTAAAGACAGACTCTCCTTAGCAATGCTCAGTTAGAGCTTTGCTAAGGAGACTCTTTAAACTGAAACGATAATTTAAAACTAAATTTCAAGCCTCTTTGCAATATACATTACTAGAAGTTCATGTAGCCCGTTAACAATAACTTACGTCCGACTCAGTACATGACAGATCAATCCCTGTTAGTGGCTGAGCTGCCAAGACCCTGGATATTGGTTCCTTGGTGGTAGACCCGGTCATAGGTTGCTAAAGAACAGTCAATGAAGCAATGCAGCAGGGGTGTCCAACAGACATCATATCCTAAGTAAATAACAGAAGCAGTCTCTCATACGTTTCCTGGACTTTTGGCGCTGGTGGTCCCAGAAGTGACGTGGGTTAATTCACACTAAAGTTCAACTGCGTTAATATGTAGGACCGCGCTGCATGGTATCTTGGAATCCTTTCCTCCACCCAAGGCTATATATATATATATATATATATACATGCTAGCAGAAGGACCTGGCTTTGCACGGGTATATTTCATCTATTTCATTTTATGTTTCTGTGTGTCGTAAAAAGATATCGACAGTTTCCCCCATAACAGTGACCTCCACAGTACCCGCCCCTTTAAAAATGACCTCCACAGTGCCCGCCCCTTTAACATTGAACTCCACAGTGGCCGCCCCTTTAACATTGACCTCCAGAGTGCCCGCCCCTTTAACAATGACCTTCACAGTGCCCACCCCTTTAACAGTGACCTCCACAGTGCCCGCCCCTTTAACAGTGATCAACCCTTTAGCATAGACCACCCCTTTAACAGTGACCATCTTAGTGGCCGCCTCTTTAACAGTGACCTTCACAGTGCCTGCCCCTTTAAAAGTGACTTTCACAGTTACTGCCCCTTTAACAGAGACTTTCACAGTGACCGCCCCTTTAACAGTGACTTTCACAGTGACCGCCCCTTTAACAGTGACTTTCACAGTGACTGCCCTTTTAACAGTGACTTTCACAGTGACCTCCCCTTTAACAGTGACTTTTACAGTGGCCGCCCCTTTAACAGTGACTTTCACAGTGACTGCCCCTTAAACAGTGACTTTCACAGTGACCGCCCCTTTAACAGTGACCGCCACTTTCACAGTGACTTTCACAGTGACCGCCCCTTTAACAGTGACTTTCAGTGTGACCGCCCCTTTAACAGTGACTTTCACAGTGACCCCCCCTTTAACAGTGACTTTCACAGTGACCACCCCTTTAACAGTAACTTTCACAGTGACCACCCCTTTAACAGTAACTTTCGCAGTGACCGCCCCTTTAACAGTGACTTTCACAATGACTGCCCCTTTAACAGTGACTTTCACAGTGACGGCCCCTTTAACAGTGACTTTGACAGTGACGGCCCCTTTAACAGTGACTTTGACAGTGACGGCCCCTTTAACAGTGACTTTGACAGTGACCGCCCCTTTAACAGTGACTTTGACAGTGACCGCCCCTTTAACAGTGACTTTGACAGTGACCGCCCCTTTAACAGTAACTTTCGCAGTGACCGCCCCTTTAACAGTGACTTTCACAGTGACTGCCCCTTTAACAGTGACTTTCACAGTGACCGCCCCTTTAACAGTGACTTTCACAGTGACTGCCCTTTTAACAGTGACTTTCACAGTGACCTCCCCTTTAACAGTGACTTTTACAGTGGCCGCCCCTTTAACAGTGAGCACCCCTTTAACAGTGACTTTCACAGTGGCCGCCCTTTAACAGTGACTTTCACAGTGACTGCCCCTTAAACAGTGACTTTCACAGTGACCGCCCCTTTAACAGTGACCGCCACTTTCACAGTGACTTTCACAGTGACCGCCCCTTTAACAGTGACTTTCACTGTGAACGCCCCTTTAACAGTGACTTTCACAGTGACCCCCCCTTTAACAGTGACTTTCACAGTGACCACCCCTTTAACAGTAACTTTCACAGTGACCACCCCTTTAACAGTAACTTTTGCAGTGACCGCCCCTTTAACAGTGACTTTCACAATGACTGCCCCTTTAACAGTGACTTTCACAGTGACGGCCCCTTTAACAGTGACTTTGACAGTGACCGCCCCTTTAACAGTAACTTTTGCAGTGACCGCCCCTTTAACAGTGACTTTCACAGTGACTGCCCCTTTAACAGTGACTTTCACAGTGCCTGCCCCTTTAACAGGGACCTTCATAGCGCCTGCCCCTTTAAAAGCGACTTTCACAGTAACCGCCCCTTTAACAGTGACTTTCACTATGCCCGTTCCTTTAACAGGGACCTTCATAGCACCCGCCCCTTTAATAACAGTGACCTCTACAGTGCTCATCCATTTAATTATAGTGACCTCCACAGTGTCCGTCCCTTTAATAACAGTGACCTCCACTGTGCCCGCCCCTTTAAAAACAGTGACCTCCACAGTGCCCGCCCCTTTAAGCAGTAAAGAAAAATGGCTGGGTTGTTATGGAAACCTGGAGTAAAACTGTGTTTATGGCAGTTGGGATTTGAAGAGAGAGACTTGCAGGCTTGTATTGGCTAATGTGGGTATTTTTTTGGGAATATCTCAGGAACGGTACGTCCTAGAGAGCTGAGACCTGGTCTAAAACCTTCCTGGGCACCTGATGTACATGTGTGCCAAATTTAGTGAAGATCGGTCCAGTCATTTGGTTGCGCATAAAGAACAGACAGAAACACATCTCTTATATACAGTATATAAAAATTAGTTTCTTTCTGTCTGTCTATCTAGACGTTCTTAATGCGTGACCAAACGACTGGACCGATCTTCACCAAATTTTACCGTTCCTGAGATATTCCCAAAAAATGACCTGCATTAGCCATTAGAAGCCAGCAAGCCTTTCACTTAAATCCGAACTGCCATATACACAGTTTTACTCCAGGTTTCCATAACAACCCAGCCATTTGTCTTCACTGCTGTAGGTCAGCTTTAGGCTAGGGCTACACGACGACAATAAGTCGCACAACACATAGGGCACAACTACACTGCTACATGCATCCATTTTGGATGAATTTTTTGCGACTCTCTTGTCGCAGCATGTCGCAGTACTACACCTAGCCTATCATTATAAAAGTTGTTGAGACAACACATGTCGTCATGTAGCCCTAGCATTAAAGGGGCGGGCACTGCGGAGGTCACTGTTAAAGGGGCGGGCACTGTAGAGGTCACTGTTAAAGGGGCGGGCACTGTAGAGGTCAATGTTAAAGGGGCGGGAACTGTGAAACTCACTGTTAAAGGGGCAGGCTGCTGTGAACGTCAAAGTTAAGAGGATGGGCTGCTGTGGAGGTCCCATTTTAAAGTGGCGGGGAACTGTGGGGGGGCCAGTGTTAAGGGGTTGGGGACTGTGGAGTTCACTGTTAAAGGGGCTGGGTCCTGTAGAGGTTACTGTTACGGGGGATACTGTCGATATCTTTTACCGACACTCACAAACATTAAATGAAATAGATGAAATATATCCGTGCGAAGCCAGGTCCTTCTGCTAGTTTTTATATATATATAAGAGATATATTGTAAATCCATGATTAATGCCACAGGGGAAATATGGTTGGAGTGTTCTGGTAGGCTAAGATCTTATTATATCTGCATGACAGTACCCAAGATCAATGCATCTTTAAAATTCACAATGAAGGAAAGTTAATGAAATGTATTTTAGTTTTTAGCTGATACAGAGATAGATCTGCTATCCTTTCTTCTCAATTCCTTGCATTCCCCACATATATAACAGTAAAATAATATTTTCCACATTTGGTTTGCTGTACTGTAAAGGAAAGTCATTACTGGGTTTCTTTTGTTATACCTTCTGAATTAGACACACTTAATGACCTCATATTAGACTAGACAAGATTTGTTCTATAGCTCTGGGCAGCAGGTAAATGTACAGCTGGACAACTGTTGAGGATATTTACATTTTCTTTGAATAAATACCTGTATTTGGTCTGAGACTTGCATAATAATCTTGAGAAATACTGTCTATCCAAGCAAGAAATATCCAGTCAAGAAATCTACATAGTACTCTACATTTTTGTTTTTACTAGAAAACAGTCAAGGCCAATTCTTTGAGAAGAACATCACCTTATACAGACCAGATTTTATAGATTTTCAGTATCTCCGTATATTATGCATTTTCATGTCTTCTTTGAGAGGACCATCCCCTAGAAGACCAATTTTCAAAGCAATTTCGAGTGGCTGTCTCAAAGAGGTTTCCCTGTAGTTTTTGAGAAATAAGTAATGAGGTTTTGCACTTATAAATATTAATCCATCAATCATTTCAGCTTGTAGTACTCTGATTTTTCAATAATCTAGGCTGCCATAATTCTGCCAACCTCAAAGAAAATACTGTCAGTGATATAATGCCTGAAAAGGTAGTGAGTAGCAGAGCTAGGTTAAGTTTGTGTAAAATGTGTGAGCTCCCCATGGTGGAATAAATTATCAAATAACCTACCCTACTGATTCCCAGCTGCTCCCATTCCAGTGCTTCCCATTCCCCAGCTGGCATTGGCTTCCTGCTCCCTCTCAACATCCAGAAAATGACCACTCAGCCAATTGCTTGCCACTGACTGATGGGTGACTGGTAAACATCAATACAGATGTGGCATGGGATAGTTAAGGTGAGCTTTGATTTACGTTATTATTTTGCTACAGTGTTGGACTGAAGTTCCTTGGGCTCAGCATAGTCCATACCCCCATAAAATCAATGAAGTCTAATAAGTTTTGATTAAAAAAGTAGACCATAATGGCAATTGATTGGCTCAAAAGGAATCATTAAAATAGATTTTTTTTTCTCCTGGACCTTTGGGGCCCATTATGGAATCAGAACCTAGGCCCACCAGAGGATTCTCTGGTGCTCGGGTTGACCAGTCCGATACTGTCAGCAGCCTTTAAAAAAAAAAGTAGGCAGCCCCATAACTCATTAACAATGTATCTCAATTTATCTCTCATTAGTCTCCTCAACTTAGTATAACATTAAAATAATGTCCTTTAAGCCCAGAGTCAATGACCCGTTTCCAGTTATAACGATATGACTGGATCAATGCCAGACAGCTAAATCTAAAATGGGACAAAACTGAAGTTCTCTTGGTCCGAGGTTAGCGTATAACAGCAAAAAGTCAACTTGTTCATCCAGAACTTTTATCCCTTGGAAGCACAAACCTTCAAATCTTAGGTCATCTACTTTGGCTGCAGTTAATGATGAGGAATATTATTGGGCGAGCAGTCGGTATATTTAAATCTAATTTAGCCTCGATTTCTGAAAAGTTTCTTGCAGGATTCAAACTCACAACCTTCTACATTACAGCCAAGAAAGTTAACCACTACACTATAGAGCTGCACAGCCAGTTCCTAAAAAAAAAAAAAACGGACGCTTTTTTTACTTGAATCTTTTAGATTTTTTTTGTAAAACTTTATTTTTTTAACCTATTTTTTAACGCTTATTTTTAATAACGCTGTATATCACATAAAGGAGGGCCTCATTCACATTGTGTTACAATTGTCCATGTAGTGGGACTCCTACACTCATAAAGCCTACGCACTAAGTGAAAGGGTCTACTCAAACGCTCGCTGCTCACAATTAAGGACGACGCATTGCATGTGGAAGAGGTGGAAATGGGGAACGACATTACACAGGGTGATAGCCAGACCACCCTCAGTTCGTCTTCTCAGCGCGAATTGGACGATGAAGAGGAGGAGGAGCAGGAGACAGTTGCCTCCGCTACAGAGGGCAGCACCCATGGAAGTTTAATTCCATCTGTTCAGCGTGGGTGGGCAGAAGAGGAGGAAGAGGATGAGGAGATTGAGAGTGATCCTCCGGATGACGACAGCGAAGTCTTGCCTGTTGTTACTCACACATGGCTGACTTCATGTTAGGCTGCCATTCCAGCGACCTGCGCGTTATACACATTTTAGACAACAGGAATTACTGGTTGTTAACCCCTTAAGGAAGTGCTCTATTTTGGGCCTTCAGGATCCAGCACTTCTTTCCCCTTTTTATTCCTCCTTCCAAGAGCTATAACTTTTTTTTATTTTTCAGTCGATAAACTGTAGCATATTTTTGTGGGACAAGTGTTCATGTATTGATTACCTATTATTTGGTTTTGTTACAGCCTTGTGCTAAAAAAAAATAAAAAATCTAGCTTTCCCCATCAATCTGAACTCAATACCCTATTAAAAATTGCGAAAAAAACAGAATAATATAATTATTGCAAGTTTATTAATAGAATAAAAATAAAATTTCTTATTTACATACCTGTATGTATTCAGACCCTTTGCTATGACACTTGAAATTTAGCTCTGGTGGGTTCCTATTTTTCTTGATCATCATTTTTTAATTTTTTTTTATATTATTAAGAATCAAAAAAATATTTTCCATACATATTCATATCAACATTATTAATTTTCTTCCTTTTTAACTCCACCCATAATACCCTCCCTACCCACCCTCCCCTTTGCGATGCGTCCCTCTAAAGAAGGAGTTAGGGTACTTTCACACTAGCGTTTTTCTTTGAGTTTTGTCCTAGGGGCTCAATACCGGGAAAAAACTGATCAGTTTTATCCTAATGCATTCTGAATGGAGAGCATTCCATTCAGTAAGCATCAGGATGCATCAGTTCAGTCCCTCTTATGTTTTTTGGTCGGAGAAAATACCGCAGCTTATACTGAACACTTGCCGGAATTCTGGATTCGGCATTATCTTCTATTGAAATGCATTAATGCCAAATCCGACCCCAAATGTTCCGGAAAAACGGATTCGGCTTTGCGGTCTGCGCATGCGCAGACCTTTAAAAATGTGAAAAAGATAAATACCGGATCAGTTTTTCCGGATCATCGGAGGGTTTTTTGGAGTAGGGGGGACAAATTCTATATCACTTCAGAGATCGCCCCCGTATGGAGAAAAGAGAACCATTTGGAATTAGTGAGGGACAAATCATTAACCTAACGGGCAGGATACTAACTAATGATGAGATAGGTGTCCTGTCTAAAGGTGTGTCATTTGTCCCTACCACTAAATATAATGCCTTTCATTGGGTTAAAAATATATATCTGTTCTGTCATAATTTGAAATGGCACAAATTTTTTGTAAATAATGATCTAAAGGACAGTCTCCGTCTAGGCATTCCAGTGGAGGACTTACCCAATGTTAGACTTCTCACAGAATTATCAGTTGAGGGAGAGAGGGATAGAAGCTTGAGTTCTTTCATGAACTTAAAACCTAAGAGTACTAAATCACTACTTGAGAGTTTCGTCACAGCTCTCCCCTCACTTGAAAAAACTCACTTGAAAAAAAAGTTCGGGTTCGGGACCCGAACTTGACCCCGAACCCCATTGAAATCAATGGTTGACCCGAACTTTTGGGCACTAAAATGGCTCTAAAATAGTCCTGGAAAGGTCTAGAGGTCTTCAAAAGGCATCAAAATGTAATTAAGAGCATGACAACTGTTCTGCAAACAAATGTGGATAGGGAATGACTTAAAATAACATAAAATACAGAAAAATTAAAAATAACAATCTGGATCTAGGAGTAGGAGGTTGAGGAGGCGGTGGATGGGTGGATGTGGCGGTGTAGGTTGACGTGGCGGTGTAGGTGGAAGGGGCGGTGAAGGAGGAATAGGTAGCTAACACTGATTTGTGTTATTTTTTTATTTTTAAATTGGGGTATCCCCCAAAATATTGGGACATATAACAAAATAAAACAATACAGAATAAGTGCACTTGAGTACAAGAATGGATGGTTGAGGCTGGTATAAATGTCTATTCTGCACAAGGTACGGACAAGTCCTGTGGGATCCATGCCTGGTTCATTTTAAACGTAAGCTTGTCCACATTGGCTGCGCCTGTGATAATGCTCTCTGCCGTGCTAAACACACGTTCACACTATACACTGGCTGCAGGGCAGGTCACCACCTCCAAGGCTGACAAAGCTTTTCCACATTTTGGCCATGCTAACACTGCCTTCTCAGGTGCTGGTGGTGCCCCAGCTGCGTTGGCGGCCTCTTCCTCCTCCTCTGCCTTCGCCTTGTGCTTCCACTGTGCCCCCGCTGTCAGGTGGGAATGCTATCATCAGCGTGCGCTTGTAGTCGCGCATCTTTCGATCAGTAACAGATGTTTTCACTAAATTTAGTTCCCTGTCAGCAATGCAGAGCAGGGGTTCATTCACGGCAAAAGGGGGTTCATGTCACCCAGCAAGAGAACAGAGGATTTTGAGAGATTTAGGCCCTGTCACCCAGGCACAGCAGGGGTTCATTCACGGCAAAAGGAGTTCTTGTCACCCAGCAATAGAACAGAGAATTTTGAGAGATTTAGGCCCCTGTCAGCAATGCAGAGCAGGGGTTCATTCACGGCAAAAGGGGGTTCATGTCACCCAGCAATAGAACAGAGGATTTTGAGAGATTTAGGACCCTGTCAGCAATGCAGAGCAGGGGTTCATTCACGGCAAAAGGGGGTTCATGTCAACCAGCAATAGAACAGACGATTTTGAGAGATTTAGGCCCCTGTCACCCAGGCACAGCAGGGGTTCATTCACGGCAAAAGGGGGTTCTTGTCACCCAGCAATACAACAGAGCATTTTGAGAGATTCAGGCCCCTGTCACCCAGTCACAGCAGGGATTTGTATTCGCCAAAAATGGTAAAATATCACCCGACAATTGAAAATAAGAATTTTTTCAATTTAGGGCACTAAAATTGGCACTTTTTTTTAATTAAAATGGCTCTAAAATAGTCCTTGAACAGGCTAGAGGGATGTAAAAGGCAGTAAAATGTGCTTAAGAGCATGGCAACTGCTCTGCAAACAAATGTGGATAGGGAAATAACTTAAAATAAAATAAAATAACAAAAAATTACAAATTATTAACCTGCAACTCGGAGAAGGAGGTGGATATGGAGTCGGAGGTTGAGGAGGCGGTGAATGTGGTGTTGTAGGTGGAGGCAGCAATGGAGGAGGAGGAGGTAGCCAACAATGTTTTTTTATTTTTTTTATTGGGGTAGGTAGCCCCCAAAATATTGGGACAAATAAAAATAAAATAAAAAAAGAATCATTGCACTTGACTTGAGTACAAGAATGTATGATTGATGGTGGTATAAATGTCTATTCTGCACAAGGTACAGACAAGTCTTGTGGGATCCAAGCCTGGTTCATTTTAATGAACGTGAGCTTGTCCACGTTGGCTGTGGACAGGCGGCTGTGTCTGTCTGTAATGACTCCTCCTGCCGTGCTAAATACACGTTCAGAGAGAACACTGGCTGCAGGGCAGGCCAGCACCTCCAAGGCATACAGGGCAAGCTCTGGCCATGTGGACAATTTGGAGACCCAGAAGTTGAATGGGGCAGAACCATCAGTCAGTATGTGTAGGCGTGTGCACAGGTACTGTTCCACCATGTTGTTCAAATGCTGCCTCCTGCTAACACGCTCCATATCAGCAGTTGGGGCCGGTTGTTGCGGAAGGGTGACAAAGCTTTTCTACATGTTGGCCATGCTAACCCTGCCTTCTGAGGTGCTGGCGCTGACACAGCTGCGTTGGCGACCTCTTCCTCCTCCCCTGCCTTCGCCTTGTGCTTCCACTTGTCCTCCGGCGTCAGTCGGGAATGCTCTCAGGAGCGCGTCTACCAGCGTGCGCCTGTAGTCGCGCATCTTCCGATCACGCTCCAGTGAGGGAATTAAGGACGGCACATTGTCTTTGTAACGGGGATCCAGCAGGGTGGCCACCCAGTAGTCAGCACACGTTAAAATGTGGGCAACTCTGCAGTCGTTGCGCAGGCACTGCAGCATGTAGTCGCTCATGTGTGCCAGGCTGCCCAGAGGTAAGGACAAGCTGTCCTCTGTGGGAGGCTTATTGTCTGCGTCCTCAGTATCCCCAGCGCACGCCCCAGTGATGGGCCCGAGCTGCGTTGGATGCCACCCCGGTGTGAACATGTTTCATCCCCATCCTCCTCCTCATCCTCCTCCTCCTTGTCCTCCAGTAGTGGGCCCTGGCTGGCCAAATTTGTACCTGGCCTCTGCTGTTTCAAAAATCCTCTTTCTGAGCCACTTCTAAAAGACTGGCCTGAAAATGTTAGAGATGACCCCTCTTCCTCCTCCTCGTCCTGGGCCACATCCTCTTCCACCATCGCCCTAAGTGTTTTCTCAAGGAGACATAGAAGTGGTATTGTAACGCTGATAACAGCGTCATCGCCACTGGCCATGTTGGTGGAGTACTCAAAACAGCGCAACAGGGCACACAGGTCTCGCATGGAGGCCCAGTCATTGGTGGTGAAGTGGTGGCAGCAACCACTCGTCGGTCTGTTGTTCTATACCCCGCCACAACTACTGCGCAGTGTGGAGCCTGTCCCCCAAACACATCAGTTTCAGAACGGCCTGCTGACGTTTACCCCTAGCTGTGCTGAAGTTGGTGTTGAAGGTCTGTCGCTGACCGGATGAGGAGGTGGTAGAAGAGGAGGAGGAAGCCGAGTAGGAAGAGGAGGCAAAGAATGATGCCCTGCGATCCTTGGCGGCGGAAGGACGTGCGCCAAACAGCTCTCCGCCTGGGGCCCAGCCACCACTACATTTACCCAGTGTGCAGTTAGGGAGATATAGCGTCCCTGGCCGTGCTTACTGGTCCACGTATCTGTGGTTAGGTGGACCTTGCCACAGATGGTGTTGCGCAGTGCACACTTGATTTTATCGGATACTTGGTTGTGCAGGGAGGGCACGGCTCTCCTGGAGAAGTAGTGGCGGCTGGGAATGATGTACTGTGGGACAGCAAGCGACATGAGCAGTTTGAAGCTATCCGTCTCCACCAGCCTGAATGACAGCATTTCAAAGGCCAGCAGTTTAGAAATGCTGGCATTCAGGGCCAGGGATCGAGGGTAGCTAGGTGGGAATTTACGCTTTCTCTCAAAGGTTTGTGAGATGGAGAGCTGAGCGCTTCCGTATGACATGGTGGAGATGCTTGGTGACGGAGGTGGTGTTGTTGGTGGCACATCCTCTGTTTGTTGGGCGGCAGGTGCAATGTTCCTCCAGAGGCGGAGGAAGATGCCGAGGAAGCAGCAGAAGAGGGAGCAGGAGGAGCCCTTTCTTGGTTTTGAAGGTGCTTACTCCACTGCAGCCCGTGTCTCGCATGTAGATGCCTGGTCATGCAGGTTGTGCTAAGGTTCAGAACGTTAATGCCTCGCTTCAGGATCTGATGGCACAGCGTGCAAACCACTCGAGTCTTGTCGTCAGCACTTTGTGTGAAGAAGTGCCATGCCAGGGAACTTCTTGAAGCTGTCTTTGTTGTGCTCGGTCCCTGTTGACGGTGGCCAGTAGCAGGCGAACTGTTTTGGCGACGGCTGCTCTGCTTTTGCACCCTGCTCCCGCTTTTGCTACGCTGTTGGCTCGGTCTCACCACTGCCTCTTTCCCTGAACTCTGAAAGTCAGTGGCATGACCTTCATTCTATGTGGGGTCTAGGACCTCATCGTCCCCTGCATCCTCTTCCACCCAGTCTTCCTCCCTGACCTCCTTTTCGGTCTGCACACTGCAGAAAGACGCAGCAGTTGGCACCTGTGTTTCGTCATCATCAGAGACGTGCTGAGGTGGTATTCCCATGTCCTCATCAGGAAACATAAGTGGTTGTGCGTCAGTGCATTCTATGTCTTACACCCCAAGGGAAGGGCTAGGTGGATGCCCTTGGGAATCCCTGCCAGCAGAGTCTTCAAACAGCATAAGAGACTGCTGCATGACTTGAGGCTCAGACAGGTTCCCCGATATGCACGGGGGTGATGTGACAGACTGATGGGCATGGGTTTCAGGCGCCACTTGTTTGCTTTCTGCAGAAGACTGGGTGGGAGATAATGTGAACGTGCTGGATCCACTGTCGGCCACCCAATTGACTAGCGCCTGTACTTGCTCAGGCCTTACCATCCTTAGAACAGCATTAGGCCCGACCAAATATCGCTGTAGATTCTGGCGGCTACTGGGACCTGAGGTAGTAGGTTCAGTAGGACGTGTAGCTGTGGCAGATCGGCCACGTCCTATCCCTGCACCAGAGGCTCCACCAACACCACCACCACGACCATGACCGCGTCCCTTATTAGATGTTTGCCTCATAGTTAGCGTTCACAAAGCAAAGTAAAAAGTGGTTAAGTATGTTAAAAATAATTAACCGCCAATAGGGATGAGCGAACCCGAACTGTATAGTAAGGGTTCGTACTGAATCTTGGGGTGTCCGTGACACGGACCCGAACCCGAACATTTTCGTAAAAGTCCGGGTTCGGTGTTCGGCGCTTTCTTGGCGCTTTTTGAAAGGCTGCAAAGCAGCCAGTCAACAAGCGTCATACTACTTGCCCCAAGAGGCCATCACAGCCTTGCCTACTATTGGCATGGCTGTGATTGGCCAGTGCAGCATGTGACCCAGCCTCTATATAAGCTTGGATCACGTAGTGCTGCACGTCACTCTGCTGATTCAAGCATAGGGAGAGGTTGCTGCTGCGACGTTAGGGCGAGATTAGGCAGATTAACTCCTCCAAAAGACTTAATTCAGTGATCGATCTCCAGCTGTGGATCATTGAAGTGCTAATATCGACTTGCTCACTTTTTTTAGGCTGCCCAGAGCGTTTTTAGATCACTTTTTTCTGGGGTGATCGGCGGCCATTTTGTGGCTTGTGGTGCGCCAGCACAAGCTACCACCAAGTGCTTTTAACCATCAATAGTGTGGTTATTTTTTGCTATATCCTACATCAGGTGCAGGCTGAGCCTGTGTCACCCAAGTGCATTTAACCATCAACAGTGTGGTTATTTTTTGGCCATATACTACATCAGGTGCAGGCTGAGCCTGTGTCACCCAAGTGCATTTAACCATCAACAGTGTGGTTAATTTTTGGCCATATACTACATCAGGTGCAGGCTGAGCCTGTGTCACCCAAGTGCATTTAACCATCAATAGTGTGGTTATTTTTTGGCCATATACTACATCAGGGGCAAGTTGAGCCTGTCACCCAGCGCCTAAAAAGTAGACCTGACATTTCTATTCAACCAAATCTGTACTGTTTTAGATGGTCAAGTTATTTGTAGTGACCGTAAAAGCACAGTTTTTGTTCTGGGTTGAAAAACTATTCCCAAATTTGCCATTCTTAAAATAACTAAGTAGTTTATGTTATATGAGGCCTACTTGAAATCTATCCCAAAAAGGATATCTTAGATTCAAGGTGCTGATAGTGTCATTCAGAAAAACTTAACACACACGCTACCGTGCAGATACAAGTCTAATTCTGTAATTAAACGTATACCTGTCACACAGCGCAAAAAATAATAGGCCTCACATTTCTATTCAACCAAATCTGTACTGTTTGAGCTGGTCAAATTATTTGTAGTGACCGTAAAAGCACAGTTTTTGTTCTGGGGTGAAAAACTATTCCCAAATTTGCCATTCTCAAAATTGTGGTGAACGGGAACAATGAGGAAAACATCTAATAAGGGACGCGTACGCGGACGTGGACATGGTCGTGGTGGTGTTAGTGGACCCTCTGGTGCTGGGAGAGGACGTGGCCGTTCTGCCACAGCCACACGTCCTAGTGAACCAACTACCTCAGGTCCCAGTAGCCAGCAGAATTTACAGCGATATTTGGTGAGGCCCAATGCCGTTCTAAGGATGGTAAGGCCTGAGCAGGTACAGGCATTAGTCAATTGGGTGGCCGACAGTGGATCCAGCACGTTCACATTATCTCCCACCCAGTCTTCTGCAGAAAGCGCACAGATGGCGCATGAAAACCAAGCCCATCGGTCTGTCACATCACCCCCATGCATATCAGGGAAACTGTCTGAGCCTCAAGTTATGCAGCAGTCTCTTATGCTGTTTGAAGACTCTGCTGCCAGGGTTTCCCAAGGGCATACACCTAGCCCTTCCCCAGGGGTGGAAGAGATAGAATACACTAACGCACAACCACTTATTTTTCATTATGATGAGGACATGGGAATACCACCTCAGAACGTCTCTGATGATGACGAAACACAGGTGCCAACTGCTGCGTCTTTCTGCAGTGTGCAGACTGAACAGGAGGTCAGGGATCAAGACTGGGTGGAAGACAATGCAGGGGACGATGAGGTCCTAGACCCCACATGGAATGAAGGTCGTGCCACTGACTTTCACAGTTCGGAGGAAGAGGCAGTGGGGAGACCGAGCCAACAGCGTAGCAAAAGAGGAAGCAGTGGGCAAAATCAGAACACCCGCCGCCAAGAGACTCCGCCTGCTACTGACCGCCGCCTTTTGGGACCGAGCACCCCAAAGGCAGCTTCAAGGAGTTCCCTGGCATGGCACTTCTTCAAACAATGTGCTGACGACAAGACCCGAGTGGTTTGCACGCTGTGCCATCAGAGCCTGAAGCGAGGCAATAACGTTCTGAACCTTAGCACAACCTGCATGACCAGGCACCTGCATGCAAAGCATGAACTGCAGTGGAGTAAACACCTTAAAAACAAGGAAGTCACTCAGGCTCCCCCTGCTACCTCTTCTGCTGCTGCTGCCTCGGCCTCTTCTGCTGCTGCCGCAGCCTCGGCCTCCGCCTCTGGAGGAACGTTGGCACCTGCCGCCCAGCAAACATGGGATGTACCACCAACACCACCACCTGCGTCACCAAGCATCTCAACCATGTCACACGGCAGCGTTCAGCTCTCCATCTCACAAACATTTGAGAGAAAGCGTAAATTCCCACCTAGCCACCCTCGATCCCTGGCCCTGAATGCCAGCATTTCTAAACTACTGGCCTATGAAATGCTGTCATTTAGGCTGGTGGACACAGACAGCTTCAAACAGCTCATGTCGCTTGCTGTCCCACAGTATGTTGTTCCCAGCCGCCACTACTTCTCCAAGAGAGCCGTGCCTTCCCTGCACAACCAAGTGTCCGATAAAATCAAGTGTGCACTGCGCAACGCCATCTGTGGCAAGGTCCACCTAACCACAGATACGTGGACCAGTAAGCACGGCCAGGGACGCTATATCTCCCTAACTGCACACTGGGTAAATGTAGTGGCGGCTGGGCCCCAGGCGGAGAGCTGTTTGGCGCACGTCCTTCCGCCGCCAAGGATCGCAGGGCAACATTCTTTGCCTCCTGTCTCCTCCTCCTCCTACTCAGCTTCCTCCTCCTCTTCTTCCACCTGCTCATCCAGTCAGCCACACACCTTCACCACCAACTTCAGCACAGCCCGGGGTAAACGTCAGCAGGCCGTTCTGAAACTCATATGTTTGGGGGACAGGCCCCACACCGCACAGAAGTTGTGGCGGGGTATAGAACAACAGACCGACGAGTGGTTGCTGCCGGTGAGCCTCAAGCCCGGCCTGGTGGTGTGCGATAATGGGCGAAATCTCGTTGCAGCTCTGGGACTAGCCGGTTTGACGCACATCCCTTGCCTAGCGCATGTGCTGAATTTGGTGGTGCAGAAGTTCATTCGCAACTACCCCGACATGTCAGAGCTGCTGCATAAAGTGCGGGCCGTCTGTTCGCGCTTCCGGCATTCACACCCTGTCGCTGCACGCCTGTCTGCGCTACAGCGTAACTTCGGCCTTCCTGCTCACCGGCTCATATGCGATGTGCCCACCAGGTGGAACTCCACCTTGCACATGCTGGACAGACTGTGCGAGCAGCAGCAGGCCATAGTGGAGTTTCAGCTGCTGCACGCACGGGTCAGTCGCACTGCGGAACAGCACCACTTCACCACCAATGACTGGGCCTCCATGCGAGACCTGTGTGCCCTGTTGCGCTGTTTCGAGTACTCCACCAACATGGCCAGTGGCGATGACGCTGTTATCAGCGTTACAATACCACTTCTATGTCTCCTTCAGAAAACACTTAGGGCGATGATGGAAGAGGAGGTGGCCCAGGAGGAAGAGGGTCATTTTTAGCACTTTCAGGCCAGTCTCTTCGAAGTGACTCAGAGGGAGGTTTTTTGCAACACCAGAGGCCAGGTACAAATGTGGCCAGACAGGGCCCACTACTGGAGGACGAGGAGGACGAGGATGAGGAGGAGGTGGAGGAGGATGAGGATGAAGCATGTTCACAGCGGGGTGGCACCCAAAGCAGCTCGGGCCCATCACTGGTGCGTGGCTGGGGGGAAACACAGGACGATGACGATACGCCTCCCACAGAGGACAGCTTGTCCTTACCTCTGGGCAGCCTGGCTGTCACGGCTGAGGATGGGGGAAATCCTCAGCCGTGTGCAGTCCGGTGATGTTACGGCTGCTTGGCCATGAAGACAGGATTAGGGAGCAGGTCACCTCCTAAACGCATCCCTAACCTGACCCTGGCTCCTAGCTACATGAGCCGACCTTGATGGTAGGAGGGCCCATGCTCCGGAACCTAAAAGTCCCTGCTAGCCCTCAAGATGACCCTCACCTAGGAGCTGAGTAAGACAGGCCCACTCCTCCTAGACACGGAGGAGCAGGAGTCTCAACGGCCAAGCTGCAGGAAAAGGGGAGACATAAACAGCTCTATGGATATGGCAGGTGAACAAAGAGTTCCACCTACCTGCCACAGCCTTGCTGACTGGATCCCTGTGTTAGCAGGGTGCAGATCACAAACGCATCCCCACACAGGGACCCAGATCCATAGCTGCACAAAATCACATATAAAACATCACACGGACATCACACATAACTAGAAATAACTTAAAGCGACATTATGGTTATGACCACAGGGGTGGCTCTTACTGGCAGGTAGCAAAGACATGAGGCTGCTCTCAGCTAAGCATGGCTGAAGCAACCTGCAGGCCTGCAAAAGCAGAGAGGCTTTATAGGCCAAGAAGCCACACCCCACAGTCGGACACACCCAGTGCACACACACACACTAGGAAGGAGATTAACCCTTCCAACACCAGGGAAGGGTAAACACCACTAAAAGGAGACGTGCACACAATAACATAAAAAGGAAGTGCACACATACACACATAACTCAAAACCGCATGCACAACGTAGCGAGCTGCAATGGCACAGCTCAGCATGCTACGCTGCCACATACACACTGTTGCCAGCGGCAACCACAGGGGAGGCAAATACCACAGCCCTCACCTGTGATTGAACTACAAAGAAAACCGCTGACAACCGCATGCGGTTCAGGAGTCACGGTCATAGCCATGGCCGTGACACTGGCACACATGAGCGACTACATGCTGCAGTGCCTACGCAACGACAGCAGAGTTGCCCACATTTTAATGTGTGCGGACTACTGGGTTGCCACCCTGCTGGATCCCCGGTACAAAGACAATGTGCCCACCTTACTTCCTACACTGGAGCGTGATAGGAAGATGCGCGAGTACAAGCGCACGTTGGTAGACGCGCTACTGAGAGCATTCCCAAATGTCACAGGGGAACCAGTGGAAGCCCAAGGCGAAGGCAGAGGAGGAGCAAGAGGTCGCCAACGCAGCTGTGTCACCGCCAGCTCCTCTGAGGGCAGGGTTAGCATGGCAGAGATGTGGAAAAGTTTTGTCACCACGCCACAGCTAACTGCACCACCACCTGATACGGAACGTGTTAGCAGGAGGCAACATTTCACTAACATGGTGGAACAGTACCTGTGCACACCCCTCCACGTACTGACTGATGGTTCGGCCCCATTCAACTTCTGGGTCTCCAAATTGTCCACGTGGCCAGAGCTATCCTTTTATGCCTTGGAGGTGCTGGCCTGCCCGGCGGCCAGCGTTTTGTCTGAACGTGTATTCAGCACAGCAGGGGGCGTCATTACAGACAAACGCAGCCGCCTGTCTACAGCCAATGTGGACAAGCTGACGTTCATAAAAATGAACCAGTCATGGATCCCACAGGACCTGTCCATCCCTTGTGCAGATTAGATATTAACTACCTCCCCTTAACAATATATTATTCTACTCCAGGGCACTTCCTCATTCAATACTATTTTTATTTTCATTTTACCATTATATTGCGGGGCAACCCAAAGTTGAATGAACCTCTCCTCTGTCTGGGTGCCGGGGCCTAAATGTGTGACAGTGGCCTGTTCCAGTGGTGGGTGACGTGATGCCTGATTCTCTGCTATGACATGAATACTGATTCTGCGCTGACATAAGGCCAGATTCTCTGTTACGGGACCTCTCTCCTCTGCCTGGGTGCCTGGGCCTAAATGTGTGACAGTGGCCTGTTCCAGTGGTGGGTGACGTGATGCCTGATTCTCTGCTATGACATGAAGACTGATTCTGCGCTGACATAAGGCCAGATTCTCTGTTACGGGACCTCTCTCCTCTGTCTGGGTGCCGGGGCCTAAATGTGTGACAGTGGCCTGTTCCAGTGGTGGGTGACGTGAAGCCTGATTCTCTGCTATGACATGAAGACAGATTCTGTGCTGACATAAGGCCAGATTCTCTGTTACGGGACCTCTCTCCTCTGCCTGGGTGCCTGGGCCTAAATATGTGACAGTGGCATGTTCCAGTGGTGGGTGACGTGAAGCCTGATTCTCTGCTATGACATGAAGTCTGATTCTGCGCTGACATAAGGCCAGATTCTCTGTTACGGGACCTCTCTCCTCTGCCTGGGTGCCGGGGCCTAAATGTGTGACAGTGGCATGTTCCAGTGGTGGATGACGTGAAGCCTGATTCTCTGCTATGACATGAAGACAGATTCTGTGCTGACATAAGGCCAGATTCTCTGTTACGGGACCTCTCTCCTCTGTCTGGGTGCCTGGGCCTAAATGTGTGACAGTGGCCTGTTCCAGTGGTGGGTGACGTGAAGCCTGATTCTCTGCTATGACATGAAGACTGATTCTGCGCTGACATAAGGCCAGATTCTCTGTTACGGGACCTCTCTCCTCTGCCTGGGTGCCGGGGCCTAAATGTGTGACAGTGGCCTGTTCCAGTGGTGGGTGACGTGAAGCCTGATTCTCTGCTATGACATGAAGACAGATTCTGTGCTGACATAAGGCCAGATTCTCTGTTACGGGACCTCTCTCCTCTGTCTGGGTGCCGGGGTCTAAATATGTGACAGTGGCCTGTTCCAGTGGTGGGTGACGTGAAGCCTGATTCTCTGCTATGACATGAAGACAGATTCTGTGCTGACATAAGGCCAGTTTCTCTGTTACGGGACCTCTCTCCTCTGTCTGGGTGCCGGGGCCTAAATATGTGACAGTGGCCTGTTCCAGTGGTGGGTGACGTGAAGCCTGATTCTCTGCTATGACATGAAGCCAGATTCTCTGCTATGGCATGAAGAGACTGATTCTCTGCTGACATGAAGCCAGATTCTTTGCTATGGCATGAAGAGACTGATTCTCTGCTGACGTGAAGCCAGATTCTCTGCTATGGGACCTCTGTCCAATTGATATTGGTTAATTTTTATTTTTTTTATTTTTATTTTAATTCATTTCCCTATCCACATTTGATTGCAGGGGATTTACCTACATGTTGCTGCCTTTTGCAGCCCTCTAGCTCTTTCCTGGGCTGTTTTACAGCCTTTTTAGTGCCCAAAAGTTCGGGTCCCCATTGACTTCAATGGGGTTCGGGTTCGGGACGAAGTTCGGGTCGGGTTCGGATCCCGAACCCGAACATTTCCGGGAAGTTCGGCCGAACTTCTCGAACCCGAACATCCAGGTGTTCGCTCAACTCTAACCGCCATTATAAACCCTGATGTAGGGTATTGCACTCTATTTTTTTTTTTAACTCTATATGACATCGGTATTTGTGGCCTAAATGTGACACTCACTTATGCACGTCTTATCCCAGATGTGCAGTATATCAGAGGGTTTGTTCACCCCAGTAACCAAAAAGCCGTATTTCTGGCCTTAATGTGACAGTCACTGATGCTTGTCTAATCCCAGATGTGCAGTATATTAGAGGGTTTTTTCACCCTACCCAAAAAGCTGTATTTCTGTCCTAAATGTGACAGTCACTTATGCACGTGTAATCCCAGATGTGCAGTATATGAGAGGGTTATTTCACTCCAGTATGCCAAAGCTGTATTTCTGGACTTGCACATAGCCTATGCTGGTGCACTATTGTTGCATAAAAAACTGCCGATCATGTATTCATATTAACAAACTGAAGAAAAAAATGGTAGTTTTCAGCAGTAGTTGGCTCAGGGCAGGCTTAAAAAAATTGTGCACTTCACCCACAAAACACTTTTTCTGTAGATCGCTGAGTACATAAACCAGTTCTTGATAAGATTTCTCCCTGATCTCTCCCTCACAGCAGCTGCAGCCTCTCCCTACACTAATCCGAGCAGAGTGACAGGCGGCACTACGTGACTCCAGCTTAAATAGAGGCTGGGTCACATGCTGCAGTTGGCCATTCACAGCCATGCCAATAGTAGGCATGGCTGTGATGGCCTTTTGGGGCAAGTAGTATGACGCTTGTTGATTGGCTGCTTTGCAGCCTTTCAAAAAGCGCCATAAAAATCACCGAACCCCGAACTTTTACGTAAATGTTCGGGTTCGGGTCCGGGTGCCGAAAACCCTAAAGTTCGGTTCGCTCAACTCTAATAAAGACCTTATAGCGGTACAAAATTTTCTTAAAACACGAGGCACTCATTGTGCCCTACACAATCAGTTTGTATCCAATCTTTGGAGTTCGTTTTGAAGCATAATAATTTTTTGTTTGGCTCCAAATTCTTCCACCGACTCAGGGGCACCGCAATGGGTAGTGCCTGTGCGCCTACCTATGCAGATTTGTTCATGGGCTGGTGGGAGGATACTGTGGTATTCGCAGAACAGAATCAATGGATGCCGCATATCATGTTCTGGGGTTGCTTCATTGATGATATTTTCTTATCGTGGAGCCGTCCCAGAAATGCCTTTGTGGAGTTCAACATTTTAAATGTAAACAAAGTAGGGATGCATTTTACTTATGAATTTAATGACAGGCATCTAGCATTTCTAGATCTTGACATCACATTACAGAATGGCATTATACATACACAGACCTTGGAAACCCACAGCAACCAATAATCTCCTAAAATTAGTTTATGGCGGGGTATACCCAAAGGTCAATATTTGCGTATACGCAGGAAATGTTCCAATGGGGAGGACTTCCACCATCAGGCCAAGCATTTCCAATCCAGATTTATTTGAAGAGGATACCCACAAATGGTACTTAATAAGGCATATAAACATGCTTGTAATAAGGAAAGGACAGACCTACTTATACCGAAACGTAATGATGAAGGTAGGACCAAGGATGAAAAACAGATTATGCACATCATAAGGACATATGATAATCAAAGTAGGAAGGTACTGGAGATTTTGAACAAATATTGAGACCTTCTAAAATTAGATCTAGATATAAAGAATATAATACCAGACCATCCAGCTATTACCTATAGAGATCACTGACAGTCATTATGTCCCCCCTAAAAAACAGGGAACATGTCTAGATAAAAAAATCTATGGCATATATAGGAGTGGCGGATGCATAGCATGTCCGTATATACGCGTTACTAAGAGATTCTTGAGTGTGACCACAAAAAGAAAATATAATATCTACGATTTCGCTAATTGTAGAACGACAAAAGTGGTATACCTATGTAGGTAAAACCGTGAGAGAATTACGAAGGAGAATAGGGGATCATCTTGGGCATATTAGGCACAAAAACGAAACCCCAATTTCAAGACATGTACATGAGAAACATAGTGGAGATCCTAGAGCCATCCATTTTTGTGTAATTGAGAAAATTCACCCATCTCTGAGGGGGAGGTGACATAGAGAAAAAAATTCTCCAAAAAGAGACCGAATGGATGTTCAGATTAAAAACAGTTAATCCACTGTGAGTTAATGAGACTCTCTCATTTGTTAGTTTTCTGTAAAAATCCAGGTCCCTGTCATTTATGTAGTCATTTATGTATTTATACATTTGATTGCTTTAATTTTCTCTATGGGCTTCAAAATTGGCCACAAAGACGTTAATAATTCCGGCTAGAAGAGATGTATCAGATCAAGGATTGATCTAACATCAACCTTTTTTCATCAATAAAATGGGCTTTATCTAATTAGAGACCTCCTAATAAATTCCTCTTTGTTTTTGGTTGTTTCTGTATGTCTCTTAATACCAGTAACCCATTCAGTTTTTTGTACCCACAGTCTAAGTTGTCATAAGGTTAACTGATTTTATATTCAAATTACCCTGTCTAAGATATAGGTGCAAACCTTTATCTACCTCTATTAAAGTACAAATTCATACCTAAATTCCTAATATCTGGTGCACGGTGTAGGCGCAAGCGCCGTTGTGGCTTCTATGCAGAGCGATATTATCGCGATTAACGCATGCGCACTTCTGTGTATTGAAGCTGTTTGCCACTAATATCTATGCCTACACAGTGAAGCAGGCACATTCGTGGCAGGGCAGCTAAGTAAGTTACGTATCTGTACGTGACTCAGCCTCCCTCTAATGCATTCAATGGATGGGTCTTCACACGCACGCATCTGAGCGGCGCATGCGCATTCGATTCATATAGACGCCAAACAGCCATCGGCCTGTCATCATTTTTAGATGCAAACAACAAATCCAGTTCACCCTGTATGTTGCATTCAAAGCGCATGGATCCAACCAGGTAGGTCTTGTGTTAGCAGTAAAAAAGGAAGCTTGATCCAGCACTTGTGGGATAGTTGCTCCAGCTTTTTTGATGAGAATTGATCACATACAGTGGACCCCTCTGCACACTGGTAACCCTTTAGTTAACATGTTTCGACCACTTATGATTAAGACCAATAAGTGGTCGAAACATGTTAACTAAAGGGTTACCAGTGTGCAGAGGGGTCCACTGTATGTGATCAATTCTCATAAATAAAGCTGGAGAAACTATCCCACAAGTGCTGGATCAAGCTTCCTTTTTTACTGTCATCATTGTTACTATTGCATATTTTTTCTATTGGGAACTACAATATGGCCCTTGTAGGGACCCTTGGGATGCATCATGCAAACACTATTTATATTGCGGTCAAAGACCCCAAAATTTCCTTTAGGGGTCCAAACAAAAATGTTCTTTATATATATATATATATATATATATATATATATATATATATATATAAAACTGCATCTTTATTGTCACTAATCTAAAACCTAGAGAAAAAAAAAAGACTATGTACGTATTAAAGCTTTCAGGGACTAGCAATTTCCTTGTTCACTTCGTTCATAATATGTAGGTTGGGATGGAGTATAAACTTTATTATTCTGTGTCCCCATTGGCCACTATGTTTCACTATTGTATATAATTTATGCCACTTGACAATTCGTGGTCTATTGGCCAATTTGTTATATGGACCTTCAAACGTCCATTTGTTTTCTTTTTTGTCACACAGTATATACTGGGCTAAGGGAGGAGAGAGGATCAGAGGAGCCCCTTGTGCTAAGTTGTTTCTATACAATGTCTGAAGGTGATATTTATTATGCTACACACGTGCTATATAGCTATCCACAAAACTGATTTGACACTGTGGATTAGTTATAACCACAGTGCCGATATCAGTATTCTCTGTGCTTATATTGAATTGTGTATGGTTAGCAACAACCACAGGGTATTATATCCTTCTACTCACACCAACCCTCCATGTATTCACCACTGGGGGTGGAGGAGACTTCAAAGGATCCCCTATTCTCAGGTTGTTGATACTTAGTATATATATATTGCGCTTAATCAATTGCTTGTATCACACGTGCTTTGTAGCAAGTCGATGACTTAAAACACAGTGGCTTAACCACAGCCACACTGTTAATAGTCAGTCTGTATAATGTTTCATTTCGATCCTAATTGCTCACATTGCTAGTGTTGATAGAATGTGGCAGACATTAGGCAACATGCACGGAGCTCACTTCTGTTACTCACACACCTGCCCCAGTATACATGCACACCGTCCCTCAATCTTTCCTACATATATAATTGTAACTAATGCTAACCCTGTCTAAAACCACACACACTAGCACACTACCCCTCCCGACATGTTTCGTCGCTCATGCGACTTCGTCAGGGGAGATGGGGTATAAGTGTTTGCGTGCTGTATATCGCCCTATTAAGTAAAGATTTCACTCCCTCCCCAACTTTCATCCACCAATAATTCCCCCTTATTTTGACCGGCAGCCTCACTTTGCCTACCCAGGGAGGGAGAGGTGCACACATCACCTGGTGCTGCCTCTCCCTCTATCTCCATCACTGCCGCATCACAGTACATGCTGCTCTCCCATTGCAGGTACGGAGAATTCCGCTATCCAATCCTGGGTAGGACTGCATATTAGTCATTAGTTAACTCTTCATGGGCTTTTGTCCATCGATGTATAGGTCCATTATCTGCCACCAGAGATTATATGTTACATATAGGACTATAATTAACAGCACCAGATTGGTCAACATAGTTAATCTTATTGTTGTGGAAATGTACAGCTATATTTAATTGCAAAAACCAAACATATAATGAATATACCGTGAACAATTAGTACAAAAATAATATGAAAAAATCTATAAAATAAAAAAATATATAAATATATACAGTTGCAAGAAAAAGTATGTGAACCCTTTGGAATGATATGGATTTCTGCACAAATTAGTCATAAAATGTGATCTGATGTTCATCTAAGTCACAACAATAGACAATCACAGTCTGCTTAAACTAACAACACACAAAGAATTAAATGTTACCATGTTTTTATTGAACACACCATGTAAACATTCACAGTGCAGGTGGAAAAAGTATGTGAACCCTTGGATTTAATAACTGGTTGAACCTCCTTTGGCAGCAATAACCACCCAAATGTTTCCTGTAGTTGCAGATCAGACGTGCACAACGGTCAGGAGTAATTCTTGACCATTCCTCTTTACAGAACTGTTTCAGTTCAGCAATATTCTTGAGCTGAGATCATGCCACAGCATCTCAATTGGGTTGAGGTCAGGACTCTGACTGGGCCACTCCAGAGGCATATTTTCTTCTGTTTAAGCCATTCTGTTGTTGATTTACTTCTAAGCTTTGGGGTGTTGTCCGGTTGCAACACCCAACTTCTGTTGAGCTTCAGCTGGTGGACAGATGGCCTTAAGTTCTCCTGCAAAATGTCTTGATAAACTTGGGAATTCGTTTTTCCTTCGATGATAGCAATCCGTCCAGGCCCTGAAGCAGCAAAGCAGCCCCAAACCATGATGCCCCCACCACCATACTTCACAGTTGGGATGAGGTTTTGATGTTGGTGTGCTGTGCCTCTTTTTCTCCACACATAGTGTTGTGTGTTTCTTCCAAACAACTCAACTTTGGTTTCATCTGTCCACAGAATATTTTGCCAGTACTGCTGTGGAACATCCAGATGCTCTTGTGCAAACTGTAAACATGCAGAAATGTTTTTTTTGGACAGCAGTGGCTTCCTCTGTGGTATCCTCCCATGAAATCCATTCTTGTTTAGTGTTTTACGTATCGTAGATTCGCTAACAGGAATGTTAGCATATGCCAGAGACTTTTGTAAGTCTTTAGCTGACACTCTAGGATTCTTCTTCACCTCATTGAGCAGTCTGCGTTGTGCTCTTGCAGTCATCTTTACAGGACGGCCACTCCTAGGGAGAATAGCAGCAGTGCTGAACTTTCTCCATTTATAGACAATTTGTCTTACGGTGGACTGATGAACAGCAAGGCTTTTAGAGATACTTTTATAATCCTTTCCAGCTTTATGCAAGTCAACAATTCTTAATCGTAGGTCTTCTGAGAGCTCTTTTGTGCAAGGCATCATTCACATCAGGCATTGCTTCTTGTGAAAAGCAAACCCAGAACTGGTGTGTGTTTTTTATAGGGCAGGGCAGCTGTAACCAACACCTCCAATCTCATCTCATTGATTGGACTCCAATTGGCTGACACCTCACTCCAATTAGCTCTTGGAGATGTCATTAGTCTAGGGTTTCACATACTTTTTCCACCTGCACTGTGAATGTTTACATGGTGTGTTCAATAAAAACATGGTAACATTTAATTATGTGTGTGTTATTAGTTTAAGCAGACTGTGATTGTCTATTGTTGTGACTTAGATGAAGATCAGATGACATTTTATGACCAATTTGTGCAGAAATCCATATCATTCAGAAGGGTTCACATACTTTTTCTTGCAACTGTATATATATATATATATATATATATATATGCCACCATAAAGTGCATGTGTGTATAAAAGTGAATGTATATAATATATAGTATATTTGATATTCCTGAATTTAATGATTAACGACAATAGTATGAATTTGTATAATAGTGTAAATTTACATTAATTAATAAGGCAAGAAAATAAAACCAAATATTTGATATTCCTGAATTTAATAATTGTACAACATTAATACAAATTTATATAATAGTGTGAATTTACATGATAATAGATCCACAAAACGTGCCACTATATTGCAAATAACATAAATTTAGATTAATTTATTTATTTATGTATTCACAATTCATATCTACATTGATCATATATTCATTATATTCACCCTCATAACAATTTCCATGCATTATTCATTACCACCACAACATGATATCCTCTGGTCATTTTAACTCAAACAGTCATGACTATTAGGGCTATTGATGCTATATATAATTTAATTTACTGTCCAAAAGGCTAAAAAAAAAAGGAAGTGTTGGGGGGGGGGGGGGGCTATATTTTTCTCGATTATATTTGTAGATATTCAAGAAGGGAAGGATAAATGACATTATGGGCATACCACCATAATCAAAATATCTCTAATTTATTCCATAGATCATGTTAACCTGATTTACTATCTCATGGCAAGAGACTATATGAAGGCAGTACATGAAAAGCCTTCATTTAGGCCATTGGGGCTCAAGGATTGTAACCTGTGGATCCATCTTGCCTCCACCTGTAACAGTTTTTGGTCCAAGTTGCCACTTCTAGGGCCTAACTTTATTTTCACCAGGCCCCAGAATTTTAGGACTGCCAAATTGTTAATGTAGATATATGAAATATGTCTATACAATGAAGTGTCCTTTTTTGTATTTATGGCACTCACATGCCCCGAAATTCTCCTTTTTAATTCCTGCAGAGTTTCGGGCAGGTACATGATGCCACATAGATGATTCCACTACTAAGACAATTAAAAAAGTCTCTGATAGTATATTCACGTCCATTCACCGGATTGCTGAATTTTTTAACTCTTGGCAAGAACCTACAAAAAGTACAGCTCCCGCATGGGAAGGAACTTGCAATTGTTGATTTCAACCATGCTCCATTGTCCAGTTGCACTTTTGGAAGAAAATTATGGACTAATTGATCTCTCAAGTTGAGTCCTTGTCTATACGTTATGCTTGGAAAAGATGGCAAAATGTCATTTAAATCTGGGTCACTTGTCAATATTCTCCAATGTTTCCTGAGAATATTCAATATTTGCTGATGACAGTCATCATAAGCTCCAATGCATCTAATTTTTGGAACTAGTTGTATTCTTTGATAGTAGATCTTCTCTCCTTTCACTCTTCGCTCGATTAAACGCTCTTTTTAGGTTTTCCGTGGGTAACCCCTAGCTCTAAAACGCCTATAGAGCTCGCCCGCTTCTTTTTTGAAGGCCTCTTCAGTGGTACAATTTCTTCTAGCCCTCAGATATTGACCAACAGGTATTAAATTTTTTTATGATGTTGGGTGCCAGCTAGACCAATCAAGAAAGCTATTCGTTGAGGTCGGTTTGCGATGATAGATATCCGTCAGAATGCGTCCATCCTCGCCCTTGCCAATTTTTAAATCCTGGAAGCAAATCTCATTAGCCTCCCTTTAATGCATTCCATGGATGGAGCTTCACACGCACTCATCTGAGCGGCGCATGCACATTAGATTCATACAGATGCCAAACAGCCATTAGAGACAGGGTATTTAAACCTGCGGTGGGAATCCATCGGCAGTCAGCATCCATCAGCCTTTCATAATTTTTACCATTGCGCATTTTTTCTATTGGTCCCCTGATATATATGATTATGTAACAGGGGAAACGCTTTGGGACCTTTTTGAAAAACTGGAAATCACACATTATATGGGACATTCAACTGAAATTGGCATCATCCACGATTGGGAACCACTGGATAGGTAGGGACTGTTAATATAGGGCACAGCTACCGATAAGTGTGGCCGTCCCTTTCGAGATGATTACTCCGCTTTCAGACAGTTGTTTAGGGAAAGAATCCCTAATGCCTAAAAGCGGACTACTGCATATTTATGACCCACTTTGGAGTACCTGGAATATTCTGAGCTACAAGCCTCTGCAAATAGCATTCAAGCCCTGGCAGAAAACATTCAGGTGACTCCTATCTAGTACCCGATCAATGCAACCTCTCGTGAGTAACCACATTTAAACATCATAGAGTTTGCTCATATGTCCCATATGCTGATTTCCATTTTTATATGTCTTTGTTTATTTTCATTTTTCTTGTGGGGATATAATTATATATACATACCATTTAAAATATTATTAATAAATGCTATTTGATGTCCCTTTCTTGCAAGCACTTTTTTACCACAGTAAAACTGCATCTCTTGTCTTGAAACTCTTTAGAAAAATCGACACTTTACTCCTATTGTATAGGATAGGAGGGCATTCCCTGGCCCTTCTCAAATTTGAAACAAGTATTTTTGCCAATATTATCCGTGGAGGTCTGCCAGGAATTGGTTTCCTCCTGAAACCCGATGTGCTCTTTCTACCAAAAATAATGGTAAACAATGTTCCTTTCCAAATTTCTCAAGAATTAAGATCTGTATTATTTCAGCCAGGTTTTGTCCTCCCATACCCTCAGGTAGACCAATGATTCTTACATTACAGCGCCTCTACCTATCCTCCAATTCCACTTTTCTTTTTTAAGATGTTAACATCCATCCTTAACCTCTTCACATTCGCCCATAGGATATAAACATCCTATGGGTGGATGTTTAACTCTGAATGGATGTTCTGGCATGTCAAATTCAGAGATCGCAGCTGCATGCTAATTGTGCAGCTGCAGAGTGAGTTGCCCACAGTCAGTGACAGCATTGCAACCCAGAGAGAAGGAAGGCAAGGACAGTTCCCAGGTGTCCCTGCCTTTTCGATCGCTGCATACACAGCAGGCGTTATGCGCTTCCTGTCACGGCCCGGTGGTCATGTGACCGCTGGGGTCGGGAGAGTGCAGGAGCTGTCGGGTCTTTCACAGACCTCGATCAGCCCTGCACTGAGGCTGTATTCTTCTGTACAGCCTCTCTGGGGGGGGGGGGGGGGAAGTGTATTTCCCCTGTAACTGGGGCTACTATGTCAGTCCCAGTTACAGGAGAAATCAATAGTGGAAAAAAAAAATGAAGTTAAATGTCCCCCAGAGGTCTTGTATGACCTTATGGGGAACACAAAGTGTAAAGTAAAAAACAAAAAAAAAGGGTTTTATAAAAAAAAAAATTAAAAAAATTCCCCAATTAAGTAAAAAAAAAGAAAAATAGGAAAAAAATCTATATAATATACATATTTGGTATTGCCGCGTCCATGACAGCCGGCTCTATAAATATATCACATGATCCACCTTGTCCGATAAACACTGTAAAAAAAAAAAAAATGTGTAAAAAAAAAACAAGTAGTAAAAAAGGTGTATGTCCCACAAAATGGTACCAATAAGACCTAATCCCACAAAAAATGAGCCCCTACATAATAAATCGCTCACAAATAAAAAAAACTATAGCTCTCAGAACATGGAGACTTTTTTAAACATAACTTTTTGTTTAAAAAATGCTCTTATTGTGTTAAAGTGAAATAAATAAAAAAAAGTAGACATATTAGGTATCACCTCATCCGCATCACAACCAGCCCCATAAAAATATCACACGACCCAATCCCTCAGGTGAACGTCGTAAAAAACAAACAAACATAGAAACAGTGCCATAAAAAAGCAATTTTTTGTCACCTTACATCACAAAAAGTTTAATAGCAAGTTATCAAAAAGTCATATGCACCTCAAAATAGTGCCTATCAAACCATCATCTCATCCCACAAAAAATGATACCCTACCTAAGACAATTGCCCAAAAAATAATAATATATATGACTCTCAGACTATGGAGACACTAAAACATGATTTTTTTTTTCTTAAAAAAAATATTATTATGTAAAACTGAAATAAATAAAAGAAAGTATAAATATTAGGTATTGCCATGTCCGTATTGACCGGCTCTCTAAAAATATCACATGACCTATAAACTCAGGTGAATACCGTCAAAAAAATAAAATTAAAACTGTGTTAAAAAATCACTTTTTTTGTCTACTTACATCAGTAAAAGTGCAACACCAAGCGATCAAAAAGTTGTATGCCCCCCAAAATAGTACCTAAATAACAGTCACCTCATCCCGCAAAAAATGAGCTTCTACCTAAGACCCAAAAAATAAAAAATAAACTATGGCTCTCAGAATATGGAGACACTAAAATAAAAATTTTTGGGTTTCAAAAATGCTGTTATTGTGTAAAACTTAAGTAAATAAAAAAGTATAGATATTAGGTATAGCCGCGTCCGTAAGAACCAGCTGTATAAAAATATTACATTACCTAATCCCTCATGTGAACACCGTAAAAGAAAAAATATATAAATGGTGTCAAAAAAGCAATTTTTTGTCACCTTACATCACAAAAAGTGTAATACCAAGTGATCAAAAAGTCATATGCACCCTAAAATAGTACCAATCAAACCGTCATCTCATACCAATATTTGGTATTGTAGCGTCTATAGCAACCTGCTCTAAAAAAATAGCACATAATCTAATCAGATGAACATTGTAAATAACAAAAAATAAAAACGGTGCCAAAACAGCTATTTTTTGTTAACTTCCTCACAAAAAGTGTAATATAGAGCAACCAAAAATCATATGTACCCTAAAATAGTACCCAAAAAAACTGCCACCTTATACCGTAGTTTCCAAAATGGGGTCACTTTTCGGGAGTTTCTACTCTAAGGGTGCATTAGGGGGTCTTCAAATGTGACGTGGTGTTAAAAAAGTCCAGTAAAATCTGCCTTCCAAAAACACATGGCGCTCCTTTCCTTCTGCGCCCTGCCGTGTGCCCGTCCAGCAGTTTACGATCCCATATGGGGTGTTTCTGTAAACTACAGGATCAGGGCAATAAATATAGAGTTTTGTTTGGCTGTTAACCCTTGCTTTGTTACTGGAAAAATGGATTAAAATAGAAAATTTGCCAAAAAATAGAAATTCAGAAATTTAATCTCCATTTTCTATTAATTCTTGTGGAACACCTAAAGGGTTTCCAAAGTTTGTAAGATCAGTTTTGATTATCTTAAGGTGTGTAGTTTCTTAAATGGGGTCACTTTTTTGGAGTTTCTACTCTATGGGTGTATCAAGGGTTCTTCAAATGGGACATGGTGTCAGAAAAACAGTCCAGCAAAATCTGCCTTCCAAAAACCATATGGTGTTCCTTTCCTTCTGCGCCCTGCCGTGTGGCCATACAGCAGTTTATGACCACATATTGGGTGTTTCTGTAAACGACAGAATCAGGGCGATAAATATTGAGTTTTGTTTGGCTGCTAACCCTTGCTTTGTTACTAGAAAAAAATTATTAAAATTGAACATTTGCCAAAAAATTGAAATTCTGAAATTTCAGGTCCTTATTCCATTAACTCTTGTGGAACACATAAAGGGTTACCAAAGTTTGTAAAATCAGTTTTGAATACCTTGAGGGGTGTATCTTCCAAAATGGGTCACTTTTTTGGAGTTTCTACTCTAGGCGTGCATCGGGGGGGCTTCAAATGGGACATGGTGTCAAAAAACCAGTCCAGCAAAATCTGCCTTCCAAAAACCATATGGCGTTCCTTTCCTTCTGCAGCCTGCCATGTGCCCATACAGCAGTTTACGACCACATATGGGGTGTTTATGAAAACTACTGAATCAGGGCAATAAATATTGAGCTTTGTTTGGCTGTTAACCCTGGTTTTGTCAGCGGGAAAAAATGATTAAAATGGAAAATCTGCCAAAAAAGTGACATTCTGAAATTTCATCTTCATTTTCCATTAATTCTTGTGGAACACCTAAAGGGTTAACGTTTGTAAAATCAGTTTTGATTATCTTAAGGTGTGTAGTTTCTTAAATGGGGTCACTTTTTTGGAGTTTCTACTCTATGGGTGTATCAAGAGTTCTTCAAATGGGACATGGTGTCAAAAAAACAGTCCAGCAAAATCTGCCTTCCAAAAACCATATGGTGTTCCTTTCCTTCTGCGCCCTGCCGTGTGGCCATACAGCAGTTTACGACCACATATGGGGTGTTTATGAAAACTACTGAATCAGGGCAATAAATATTGAGCTTTGTTTGGCTGTTAACCCTGGTTTTGTCAGCGGGAAAAAATGATTAAAATGGAAAATCTGCCCAAAAAGTGAAATTCTGAAATTTCATCTTCATTTTCCATTAATTCTTGTGGAACACCTAAAGGGTTAACAACATTTGTAAAATCTGTTTTGAATACCTTGAGGGTGTAGTTTATAAAATGGGGTCATTTTTAGGTGGTTTCTATTATGTAAGCCTCACAAAGTGACTTCAGACCTGAAGTGGTCCTTTAAAAGTGGGTTTTGGAAATTTTCTGAAAAATTTCAAGATTTGCTTCTAAACTTCTAAGCCTTCTAATGTCCCCAAAAAATAAAATGACATTCACAAAATGATCCAAACATGAAGTAGACATCTGGGGAATGTAAAGTAATAACTATTTTTCAAGGTATTAGTATCTATATTAAAAATAGAGAAATTTGGTATTTTTTATAATTAAAAATAAAGAATTTTGACTCAATTTTACCACTCTCATGAAGTACAATAGGTGACGAGAAAAAGATCTCAGAATGGCCTGGATAAGTAAAAGCATTTTAAAGTTATTACCACATAAAGTGACACATTTTCAAAAAATTGCTCTGTCAGGAAGGGGGAAATGGCCCAGATGTGAAGTGGTTGAGGAGGAAATTTCGGTTTTAAATATTTTTGCTTCACTCTCCAAGACCCCCACAGATTTTTCTATGGTTGTGACTCTGTCCTGTATATTTGGGATATCGTCTCTGGATTGCCCCAAGTTGTGTTGAAATATCTTGTATTAATTCTCAATTTTTTTTTAACCACCACCACAATTTCTTTTAGTGGGGAGGATTCAGCAATAGACAAATCTGTGATGTCCTCTCTCTCCATTCCCGCCTCCTCCTGGAGATAATCATTCACCACTTCTTCCATTCTAGATCCAGCATTTTTTGTAACATTAGCATCATACATCCCTTTTTGACCTGCTCCTGCTCTTGTAATTACATTGGGAGATTTCAGAAACTGGTATATTTTTGCTGTTTCGGTAGGCTTCTGCCCTGTTTTAGAGTAGTCCATGATTGCCTAATTTGCTTTGGACCCATTATTCTCCTCTCTCTATTTTTTTTCTTTCTCCTTCTTTTCTCCTTTTCCTTCCCATTTCTTTCTTTTTTCCTTTTTTTTTTTTCTTCCTTTTCCCTTCCTCTCCCCCCCTTCTCTTCCGTCCCTGTTCTCTTTCTCTTCTGATTCGGCCGGGCAAACAGGACAGAGCATGACATGGCGGGGAGAGGAGGAGGACGCGACGCAGCCACACACTATGTCATCACAGCATCACTTCTTTAAGATGTTTCTAGACCTTGAGTAGAATGCACCTGTGGTAAATTCAGTTGATTGGACTTGATTTGGAAAGATACACCCCTGTCTATATAAGCTCATAGCTGACAATGCATATGAAAACAAAACCAAGTCATGAAAAGGAAAGATCTGCCTGCACAGGATTGTGTGGACACACAGATTTGGAGAAGTGTACGAAAGAAATTCTGCAAGGAAAGTCCCCAGGAGCACAATGGCCTCCATACTTCTTAACTGGAATATGTTTGGAACAACCAGGACTCCTCTTAGAGATGGCCACTGCACCAAACTAAGTAATCAGGGGGAAACAGCCTTGGTAAAAGAGGTGACCAAGAACCCAATGGTCACTCAAGCTGAACATCAAAAATCATGTGTGCAGATGGGAGAAACTTCCAGGAGGTCAACCATCACTGCAACTCTTTCCTCAGTAAATGACTCATGAAAGCCCACCTCTAGTTTGCAAAAAAAAACACTTAAAGGACCCTTAGACTGTGAAAAACAAGATTCCCTGCTCCAAATAAACCATGATTAAGCTTTTTGGGGTCAATTTGAAGCGACATGTCTTGAGGAAACCAGACACTGCTCATCATCTGCCCATTAAAATCCCTACAGTTGAAGCATTGTGGTGGCAGAATCATGCTGTGGAGATGTTTTTCAGCAGCTGGGGCAAGGAGACTGTTTAGGGTTGAAACAAAGCTGAATGAACCAAAGTACAAATATATTCTTAATGAGAACCTGGTTCAGAGTGCTCTGTACCTCCACCTGGGGAGTGGCTTAGGGACAACTCTTTGAATGTTCTTGAGTGGCCCAGCCAGAGCCCTGGATTGAACACAATTGAACATCTCTGTAAAGACATGACAAAAAGGTTGTCCTCCAACAGCTCCATCCAAACTGAAAGAGATTGAAAGGATCTACATAGAAGAATGGCAGAAAAATCCCCCAAACCAGGTGTGCAAACCTTGTAGCATCATACCCAAAAAGACTGAAGGCTGTAATTGCTGCCAAATGTGCTTCAACAAAGATTTTGAACATTCTTGTTTAACTTTGTCATTATGGGTATTGTGTGCAAAATTAAGGGGAAAAACTATTTTTTTTTAATTTAGGCCACAACATAACAAAATTTGAAAAAAGTGAAAGGGTCTGAAGACAAAGGCTCCGTCACTTCAGTGCCTGCACTAGGCCCACTTATGTCAGGCATCAGCCGACCTGCCTCTCAGAGGGATGGCAGTTTGCCATAGGGCATGAGAGCCTTTGGCTCCTGTCCCTGCCATTCAGCCTCATAGACTGTAGGCTGCTAGGCGGTGGAATAGCGCAATCGTGGAAAAAGGCCTGTGGCCTGCTTCGCAGACAGCAGCAGAGAATGGAACACACGTGACAATTTTTTTTCTAATATATACAGTATATGTACAGCACTACTTGGGGGTTCTATGGGGTGGGGATACTAATATTATTATTTAAATCTGGGGCATTATACAACAGGGGGAAGAGCATTATATATATATGGGGGTACTAGAGGGGAAAAGCATTGCATATTTAAGACCAATGCAGGGGGCATTATACTATGGAAGCACTATTGGGGGAGAGCATTATATACACTATCATACACGGGGGACATTATACATCCAGGAAGAACAGGGGCTGATGAGAGCATTACAAGGGTCATTACGGGGGTCATTATAATACAGGCAGACTAGAGGGGGGGGGTCATTATAATACACGCCAGACAACTACAGGGAGCATTATAATACAAACTGAATTATAATACAGAAGGTACTACAGAGGGTCATTATATTATAGGCCAGATGACAGTAGGCATCAAAATAAAAAGGGAATTATAATAAAGGACGCAATAAATACAGGGGCCTTTATAATACAGAGGGAACTATACAAATGGATACTACAGGGGGTACATTACACATACTGGTACTAGAGGGGGCATTATTATACAGGGTACAATACAGAGGGTCGTTACGTTATAACCACAGAGGGCATTGCATTTGGCCTTTATAATGCTGGGGCTACTACAGGGTTTTTTTCACAGGGGAGGGGGTTTGTCTTCTCATCAGGCAGCAGAAAGGGCCTGGAAAAAACAAAACAAACAAGCCTCAAAAACAATATTACACAGCCGGCTCCAATTGAACAACAACCTATACAAAAACCCTATAACAAAGAAAAAGTATGCTGGACCTTGTGTATAAAAATATAAAAATATTATATTCTTTATTGCAGCATATGTAAATAAATATGTAGACATAAATCATGTAAAATGGGAACAAAACATCTAGATATGGAACAATGTCCACAAACGCCATACTGAGTATGGATCCCAAAGCACCCACATAGCTCTCACAAAAGATGGAAATACATGTACAAAACACAAAGGTAGGTAGGCCTGTACCAATCCAAATAATATCAGGAAATAATGGTATCAAATCTACATAGCAAACTTAATGCTACAGAGGGGATGAAGTAACATACCCACTCAAAGGGTAAACCACCCCTAAGTCGCTGTAGGACCAGGAGAAACATAAATGAAAAAAAAAAATAAACTAATAAATATAACAAATACCAAGGTCAGGACAATAACCAAAACAGAAGGGCCTGGTCTGCACAATCGCTAGGATGTACTATAGTATTCTATTAAGGAAGACAAAACAATTAGAACATAATACTATGAGACCCAGTGCAAAGAAGAACTGACCGGTTATTTCTGAAATAACTGCAAAATGTATGAAACTATAAAAGTCAGCCTTTGATAGGGTTTCTATCTGCTGGGCCTAATAGACTGAGCTTAGGCTGAGTCTTGTTATTAAGTATAGATAATTGAAGAATCATCAGACTGTATAGAAATATTGGCCAAAGAATTTAAAAAGGTAATTAGAAAAGAGAAAAAATGCATTTGGCTTATCAGGAATGGAATTAGATAAGAGCTAAAAGGCACATCCTATGATACAATAAGACATTGATTCATGAGATGTTTCTCAATTTCACCATACACAATTTCTATGGCTCCTCTCTTTGATTATATAGAACTGGTCATTCACTGTGTGATACTCCATTTTGATGTGTTTACTGAGCTGTGTCCAGTGAGCTATTGAGCACTTGACAATCATGATTTTACCCTCAAAAAAGTAAAATACAAAGCGTTTCCCGACAACTAGAAGTTCATTATAATGTGAGTGTTCTAAAGCTATTTATAGCTTTCCATGTAAGACAAGTATCTCACAACGTTTTCCAATCACCCTGGAATTAGAACATGAATTTCGAATCACCTTCACTAGTAAAACTTCCTTATTTGTCAAAGTCTTGTGTTACGGTAGCCTTAGACGAATGACGGCTGAACCTATCTATTTTGGCAGGAAATGCTGACAGTATAAGGCTGCATTTAGATGTTCCGGCAGTCTGATGCTGCATAAATGATGGCTGTTGGCTGGATGAAAACTGCTGCATGAACTGGTTTTTGTGTATCCAAAACCCAGCATTTATGCCGGAAAGAGGGCAGATCACTGCCGGATCACATTATAGTCAATAGGGATCTGGCGGTTAACTGTTAAATCCAGCAATGCCATATGCGGTGAATGTTGGTCAGCTGTTCTGCTGAAACGTTCATCGGAGATAGTCCTGCCACTTTACCAATCACTAGTCAGACCACACATGGAGTATTTTGTACAATTTTGGGCTCCTGTAAACAAGACAGACATAACAGAGCTGGAGAGGTTTCAGAGGAGGACAACTAAAGTAATAACTGGAATGGGTGGACTACAGTACCCTGAAAGATTATCAACATTAGGGTTATTCATTTTCGAAAAAAGATGACTGAGGGGAGATCTAATAACTATGTATAAAAACAGTTGCAAGAAAAAGTATGTGAACCCTTTGGAATGATATGGATTTCCGCACAAATTGGTCATAAAATTAAATGTGATCTGATCTTAATCTAAGTCACAACATTAGACAATCACAGTCTGCTTAAACTAATAACACACAAAGAATTAAATGTTGCCATGTTTTTATTAAACACAGAATGTAAACATTCACAGTGCACGTGGAAAAAGTATATGAACCCCTAGACTAATGACAACACCAAGAGCTAATTGGAGTGAGGTGTCAGAAAACTGAAGTCCAATCAATGATATGAGATTGGAGGTGTTGGTTACAGCTGCCCTGCCCTATAAAAAACACACACCAGTTCTGGGTTTGCTTTTCACAAGAAGCATTGCCTGATGTGAATGATGCCTCGCACAAAAGAGCTCTCAGAAGACCTACGATTAAGAATTGTTGACTTGCATAAAGCTGGAAAGGGTTATAAAAGTATCTCCAAATGCCTTGCTGTTTATCAGTCAATGGTAAGACAAATTGTCTATAAATGGAGAAAGTTCAGCACTGCTGCTACTCTCCCTAGGAGTGGCTGTCCTGTAAAGATGACTGCAAGAGCACAGCACAGACTGTTCAATAAGGTGAAGAAGAATCCTAGAGTGTCAGCTAAAGACTTACAAAAGTCTATGGCATATGCTAAGATCCCTGTTAGCGAATCTACGATAGGTAAAACACTAAACAAGAATGGATTTCATGGGAGGATACCACAGAGGAATCCACTGCTGTCCAAAAATAACATTGCTGCACGTTTACAGTTTGCACAAGAGCACCTGGATGTTCTATAGCAGTACTGGTAGAATATTGTGTGGACAGATTAAACCAAAGTTAAGTTGTTTGGAAGAAACACACAACACTATGTGTGGAGAAAAAGAGGCACAGCACACCAACATCAAAACCTCATCCCAACTGTGAAGTATGGTGGCGGGGGCATCATGGTTTGGTGCTGCTTTGCTGCTTCAGGGCCTGGACGAAATGCTATCATCGAAGGAAAAATGAATTCCCAAGTTTATCAAGACATTTTGCAGGAGAACTTAAGGCCATCTGTCCACCAGCTGAAGCTCAACAGAAGATGGGTGTTGCAACAGGACAACGACCTAAAGCATAGAAGTAAATCAACAACAGAATGGCTTAAATAGAAGAAAATACGCCTTCTGGAGTGACCCAGTCAGAGTCCTGACCTCAACCCAATTGAGATGCTGTGGCATGACCTCAAGAATGCGATTCACACCAGGCAGCCCAAGAATATTGCTGAACTGAAACAGTTCTGTAAAGAGGAATGGTCAAGAATTACTTCTGACTGTTGTGCACGTCTGATCAGATACTACAGGAAACGTTTGGTTGAAGTTATTGCTGCCAAAGGAGGTTCAACCAGTTATTAAATCCAAGGGTTCACATACTTTTTCCACCTGCACTGTGAATGTTTACATAGTGTGTTCAATAAAAACATGGTAACATTTAATTCTTTGTGTTATTAGTTTAAGCAGACTGTGATTGTCTATTGTTGTGACTTAGATGAAGATCAGATCACATTTTTATGACCAATTTGTGCAGAAATCCATATCATTCCAAAGGGTTCACATACTTTTTCTTGCAACTGTATATCAGGGGTCAATACAAAGATCTCTCCCATCATCTATTTATCCCCAGGACTGTGACTGTGATGAGGGGACATCTTCTGCATGTGGAGGAAAGAAGGTTTGTACACAAACATAGAAGAGGATTCTTTACGGTAAGAGCAGTGAGACTATGGAACTCTCTGCCTGAGGAGGTGGTGATGGTAAGTTCACTGAAAGAGTTCAAGAGGGGCCTGGGTGTATTTCTGGAGTGTAATAATATTACAGGTTATAGTTACTAGAGATGGGTCATTGATCCAGGGAGTTATTGTGATTGGAGTTGAGAGGGAATTTTCCCCCCTAAAGTGAGGAAGATTGGCTTCTACCTCACAGGTTCTTTTTTGCTTTCCTCTGGATCAAATTGCAGGATAACAGGCCGAACTGGATGGAAAAATTTCTTTTTTCAGCCTTACAAACTATGCACAAGTTTGCACAAGGTTTTACAACTTTTGGCTTTCTTTGTCACTTTCAATTTCGTGCTGCAAATCCACAGCTTTGTACAAACACAGCAGAAAAGCTGCAGTATTGCAAATTTTAAATCCTCTGCATGTGAATTAATACAGCAGATTTTTCTTGCGGATTTCACCTCTTCCAATAGAGAGAGTGAAAAATGTTGACTTTTCCCTGCAAAAACAATATATATGCAATACATACGTTTTTGTTTGCAGATTTTCATGCATTTTTTTGCTGTAGATATGCAACAACAAACACAGCAGATTTTTCCATTGAATTTTCTGTCAATTGTGAACCCAGCATAAAGGCGTATTTATGACGTGCGACACTGGTAAATGTCTCACAAAATATCATAGCCAGTTGCAGAGGACATCAGGTAAACCCCTGGCGTACAACCACTTCAGGTGGAAAAAACACATTACACGTGCGTCATGAATTTGGCGCATCACAAGAATCCAAAGGCATATTTAAGAGTTAACGAAAAAACTGCGCAATTGATAAATGCCCTCCATAGTTCTTTTTACAGGTCTACAAGTTTTCCTATAATATTTATACCTTATTATCTACTTTTTTATTACTTTTCATTTATAAATCTTAATCATCTTAATCTCTTTGCAGTAGTCTATACTTCCTTCCCTTTTCCACGACGTAAAGATTTTTTTCATGAATCAGGAAACTCAGGGTCTGTTTTCAGGATAGGTTATCAATATCATATTGGTGGTGGGGGGCTGACCCTTGGCACCCCTGCCGATCAGGTGTGAGTGCTGCAAACTCTTTATTGGTTTCATTGGGATGTCTAGCAGCATATCATCTACTTAGTGGAGGTAGTGCAGGAAATTTTAGTTTCATCCCGTTCACAGCTCCAATACCCTGCACTGCATCACTTTCACCGATCAGACCTCACAGATCAAATAATGATATCCTGAAGACAGGCCATCAATATCCTGAACCCAGAAAACCCCTTTAAGGTTTTCTGTAAATGTTCAGAAACCATCTAAGTCCACAAAAAAAAAAAATTCTTAATACAAGACTGGGAGAAAGGGAATGAAGAGGCAGATGCTTATCTATTGAAATAGCAAAAAAGGGATAAGTAGCAGTGGAAATGCGGCAGAGGACGCATGAATGGAAAACAAAATATATTACAGAATCCAGCAAAGGGACGAGACCCAAAATATGCATGTTGGCCATGCAATCTCTGGCTCCACTATATTAAATATATGGTACATCAACAGCAGCCTAAGCAATGATTGCGATTATTACTGTTTTGTCATAATAGGTCGGCTATTATAAGATGATTTTTTTTCAGAAGTGTCTCTCATCGTTCCATAAAATGAAAAAAGTCAATTTATTTTATCCTTAATGTATTTTTCAAGTGCACCCTCATTTGCGCCAGTGCCAAACATGTTTTTTTTTCTCTTTCCTTTACAGAAGAAACAGTGATTGACATCAATGATCAGCGTTTAATCAATATCACCATTAAGCGGGACAGTTTCTTTCAGTAAATAAACTGTAGTTTAGATTTGTTTTCCCCAGATCAATTTTAGTGTGTGTAATTCCTGCAGTTGACATTCACGTGAGGTCATAATTTACTTGCCCGGCAGCATTTCAATAAATGAAGAGACATTTAGAATCGGGTTTATTTTTTCATTTGTTGAATGTATGTAGTTCTCTGTCGCAAATTAGTCTCTCATTTGTCAGTGTCTTGCAGAGCAAAAGATGTGGTTTTCCCATCAGTCCTGATCACACTGTGCAGTGCCAGCTACCATGCTGCTTTGACACTGAAAATATATTCAAGAATCCAGTCAGCTAGCAAGATTCCAGCGGTGCAGATGATTTGATTAGTTATTTAGTAACCGTTTATTTGATAAAACATATGCAGGGTTTTGTACCTATTTCTGGGATGAGTCGTTGAAGGCGGCAATGCCTGATGATCTGTAATGGCGTTGTCAAAGCTGACAGAAAACTTGTGGAAAACTTGTGGGAACGAAATGAACATATATTAGGCACATTTGGCTTCGGGTTTAGAAGAAAATCACTTAAAAAACTTGGATCTGTTGGTGCAAGCACATTGCGCATGGCATCTAGCAATGACTAGTGGAGTCGTGTAGTGACCCGTGACCTAGCAGTACCATGGCGTGACACTAACATGTCATCAACTTCAGACCTTTCTGTGATTAGGCTGCAAAATCTCAGCTTTAAAAACCAGTCGCAGTCAAAGCAAGTTGCAGCCTAATCATGCAAATGAGTAGTTTCACTATCTGATATAAAGTTGTTATTATGTTAAATATTTATATAATACGGGCATTTATGTGCATCATACACAAGAAGTGTATTAGAACTACAGTATTAGAACTGTATCAGAACTTTAACCTATGTGTCCACCCTTACCCTTCTGTGAATTTTGGTAAGGACTCCATTTTCTCACAAAACAAATTCAATATCTTATTGTGACATGCTTGCAAAAATTTTCTCAGGCTGCAGATCTCATGACCACCACTGGTTGGACACATATAGGCATATAGAATAAACATCTCCGGACAGAATAAGACAAAATCATGTTTGTTGTTTCAAAGATGGTCATCTCAACCACTCATCTCAGGACCTATTAAAGGGGCTCTCCGGGAATTAAGAAAATAAAAATACTCAAATATTACTTTACTATAAATATATTCCCAAATACCGTTCATTAGTTATAATGGCTCTTTTTGTCTAGAGAGCAATCATTAGGGGATATAAAATGGCTGCCGTCCTATTAGTACGCATAAAACCTGTCCTAATCATACAGGACAAGTTACTTCACAACACTGAGCAAAATAGCTGCCTCATCCTCCTCCCTGTTTTGCTTATAAGAGATTATGAACCTGAATACAGTTATCATTTATCAACTGTAGTCAGGATCATAATTCCTGATGAGCAGAGAGGAGAATAAAGCAGCTCTTTAGCTCAGTGTTGTGAAGTAACTTGTCCTGTGTGATTAGGATGGGTTTTGTATGTACTAATAGGACGGCAGCCATTTTATTTCTCCTGATGATTGTTCACCAGAGAAAACGAGCCATTATACCTAATGAAAGGTATTTGGGAATATATTTAAAATAAAGTAATATGTAAGTATTTTCATTTTCTTAACTACCGGAGAACCCCTTTAAGCTAGGAGGAAAGATAAGGTATTTGCAATTGATAAAAAATTATATGCTTCTATTGTTATAAGTGTTGTCTGTCCTATAAGCACAGAGACACACCCTTAACCCTTTTATGAGTTGGTGATTTTCCATTTTTATGTTTTTTTTTTACTTGTCAGCCTTCCCAAAGTCATATCTTTTTTATTTTTCTACTCACATAATTTCCATATGAGGGCTTGCTTTTTGTGGGACAAGTTGTATGGCACCATTTACCGTTGCATACAAGGTAGTGTGAAGCAAGGAAAAAATTCCAAATGAGATGAAATTCTAAAAAGAAACAGTAATTCTGCCACAGTTTTATGGGTTTTGTTTTAACAATGTTTCCTATGCTGAAAAACGGATCTGTTTTTCTGAAAAAAAAAAAAAAAAAACTTTAGAAAAAGTTTTTTTTCTTTGTATGACCAAATTCTCACCCGCATAACTTTTTGTTTGATTTATGTGTACAGAACTGTGTAAGGGCTCATTTTTTGCAGGACGAGCTGTACTTTTCATTTATACAATTTTTTTGTGTGTATGATCACTTTATATTCAATGTTTTGTGGTAGGTGTAGTGACCCAAAAAAATTTGAACTGGCCATTTTGACTTTTTCCCATTTCATCATTTGCTCTATGGAATAAATATTTAATTTTAATAGTACAGGTGTTTTCACATACAGTAATGCCCATGATGTTTGTTTATTTTTTAATTGTTTATGTATTTTTTTTATTATAATTTGGGGAAATGGGGGGTGATTTTGACATTTTTAAAACTTTTTTTTATAGACTTCCCTAGGGAACTTGAACAAGCAATCATAAGATTGCTTCTTTCATAGACTCCAATGCATTAGCATTGGAATCTATGAGAATATCACTGCGTTCCTATGGAGCCCTGCTATAGGCAGAGGCTCCTTAGGGACCCATGTGTGGCAACCTCGGATCATTCAGGAGGACAGAGGCTGCTGCACATACCATCCAGCTCCCCAATCCTCTCTAGCGGGAGCCAGTACACAGCCTGGAGTATAGTTTTAACTTTTTTTTGCTGTTTTACATTTCCTTGGGGTACAGGTCAATTCATCATTGCAATAGCTAGTTAGTGAGTGGCCCGTTTTTTCTATAGTAGCAGAAACGTAATGATGCCTATTACAATGAGGAATTCTATGGTAACCCTCCCCAGCCTGAAATGGCTGCATGCAGGCTTCAACTGCACTGTATATGTAGATAAGGTACATGTTTAATTTTCAGTTTTTTTCCCCCCTTTAACTGAAGAGTTTATCTTATATTTTTTTGGCAACTGTTTCCTTACATAAAAGAATATCAAAATTGCAAAAATGCTACAAGTCTGCCAAAAATGTATAGTACGCCATTTTTTTGAAGTGTAAAGCTTGAGTTTGTTGGGAAAAGGTCATGTTGAACACATACAAAAAAATTCACATTTGATGGCACACAAAGACGAGATATACAGGTCTTTGTTCTTCACCCTTTGTAATTATCACAAAACGCCCACACAGGCTGAAACAATAAGAGCTGAAAACATAGAAGTTGCTGGAAGAATTACAGAGATTTAAAAATTAGATGAATGGAATGTTTTGCACAAGACAAAATCAAGAAGAATTGCATGTTCTCCTTTAACTATTTAAATGATCAAAAACTGAACTGAATGAAAATAATCTATCATTATTGTCAGGATAGAAAGCTATTCTTAATAATACCAGATGTCCATTAATGTTGATTGCCAACATTTTTCCATTCATTAAGATTTCTATTCACACCACCTAACGTGTGGAGTGATAGATGTCCATGTATGTAGGTGAGATCATTCAGATTTCATAGATGAACAATCAATTTTATAATACCTGTTGTTGTTCAGTCCTTCCCCCTATTTGCAAAAAGCTTTTACTATGTTGCTTCCATTCTAATCACTACCTGTACAGTAAATGCATTAGAACACAAAATGTGGCTTTACAAAATGTGTTTTTTTGAGGAATACTAATCATGTTGAGTGTAAATCACTGAAAGCGATCGTTTTCAGTTGGCGATAATTGCTTTCATTGCATTAGAAATCTAATGCACTAAAACATTTTGGTAGTTGTTTCATGTAAATATAGGGACATTATGGACAGGGGATATGAACCCACTGTGCCAACCAACTGGTTTGACTTTGGGATAGTACTAAGGACGTTATCCTGGTGATCCTCTGTTTATCATAATTTAACCCCAATACTGGGGGGGTTAACTGCAGGCGAGCCACCAGGACACTACTTCTTGGAATAGTCCTGGTGTGGTGGGCTGCTGACTCCTGGGGGTCAGAAATACAAGTGCAAAGCACTGAGGCATCAGGCAATATTCATAGTCAGAAAACAGCCAGAGCTCACTCAGTGCAGACAGAGTTTCTACAAATCTGTAAAACTAATCCAAGGTCAGGCCAGACAGGAAAGGATCAGTATGGTAAACAAACAGGCAGGTCAGGATTGGAGGGTCAGAATTGGTAGACACATTTGGTACATGGGACACAGGCATGAACAGCACACTTTCACTTGGAACTATTATAGTAATCTAGAACAAACTAATGCTAAGGCACCCTACCACTGTGGAATGTACCTTAATAGGGTTGTGCCACAAAACACATTCTACATGATTCATACCTGCACCTGGATCTGAGTACTCTTGAAAGTGCATATAATTAAACATTTGGTACAGCCATTGAGCTATTAAAAAATGTATTTGTATAGCACGACTTTCTGTTTGTTCTTTTCCTTATTTCTTGTCCAACTCACAAATCTTTAACTTACTAACAGTTACAAAAAAAGAGCTACAGCAGAAAGAACATCAAGCCTAAAGAGAATCTAGCAGAACAATTGGAGCAATGAATGGGAAGCTCTCTGGTTCCATGTGAGGTACAAGGCTGATTCTAGGTTTATTAGAAAGATGTTGTCATATGCTATATGATGTCTGATTTTCATCAGTCATGGCATAACCCCTTAAAATACCTTGAGACAGCCAGCCATAGACTGGGGATGAATTAGGGCATGTGCATTGGCCCTTGAAGAGCTAGGAAGTGCGCACACACCCTATGGGTGCGGAGAGCAGACTTGACAGTGAAGTAGACATTGGAGCCTGGGCCCGCTGTGGGTGAGGATGAGGAGGGACAGTGATCCAGGCCACAGAACAGAAAAGAAGAGGTGAGTAAGGCAGCACCTGTTCCTGCCCTGGAGAGCAGGACAGTTTTGGGAACAGGATGCAATGCTAATAGGTGGACAAATGCAGGAAAATAAAAAATAAAAGGAAGAGAGAGAGAGGACAGCGCCTCATGTGTGGTATTGCTGACAATATTATTATATATGCAGAAGAATTTGCTTACCAGAGGCTGTTGTTAGGTAGTCACAACAGCTGTATAGGCTCCTGCTGGTGTATATCCCGACCAGTAAACGGGGTCTGTTTTGGCTGCAGCCTGGGTTCCTGCCTGCGTCCAAAAATTGTACTGGTGCCGGAGTAGAAGTCGGACGTGGATGAGATAAAAATGGATCAACTTCTTCTGTGGGCACTGCCAAGGATACCATTCAAATGAAGCGTATAGTTTAAATGGCTTTTTTTGGTCTACGCGTAATAGGGGGACAAAGAACAGCCAAAGAACTCAATTTGACTACTTTATCTAATGTTTGTAGGGATCATTAACATTAAATTTAAATAAATTTTTATCTTAAAAAAGTCACATTTCTATAGATACCTTTATCTAGCTTCTATGGTCATTAGAGATGGGTGAATTAAAAAAAAAAATCGATTCGGCCAGTTTGGAGAATTTAAAAACAGCGAATTAAAAAACGGCTATTTCCTTGCTGCAAAGAGCCTTTATAGTGATGTAGAACACTGTGCCTTGCAGTAACACGCATAGGGAGTCTGCTGTGGTAGTGAAATAATACTGTGAGTCAGTATGACATGCAGATGACAGGTGTCGCATTTAGAATCACTGCACACTTCACTTATTTGGGCAGTCACGGGGCCAAAACTGACCAAATAACTCAAGTGTGAACTCAGCTTTACAGGTCGATGTTAGCAGCAAGAAGAAGTGCACTCCTTTTTACACCATCTTCAGGTGATTCCACATAGTAGATGTTTATAGGACCTGTTCTATTAAATGCTTATACAAGTAGAGCCCCCCCCCCCACCCCGACAGAGTGGAGAGGGTGTTAGCAGTAAATTTGTGTTGACATCACTGATTATTTTGCCCTTCCTCTGATCTGTCAGAACAATAACCCCAAAAAACTGATCCTGTCTGTTGAGCATTCGCCTTTACTCGGTCAGCATTTGGTCAGTAATCCATCAGTATTGCTAATGCCAAAAAAAACAGGAGTGGATCCAAAACAGAGATGACACGTGAATGAAATATTTGCATGTCTTCTGTGTTTTGTACCCACTACTGCTTTTTGGCTACCAAATCAGAGGCCAATTCTGATGGAACCATACAGACCTTATAGCTGCTACACAGAGAGGATCCTTTGTGCGTCTCATTTTTATTTTCTTCTGACAAATCAGAAGAATGGTCAAATAAATGATGATGTCAGCCAGGCCGAAAGGCAAAATAATGGCCCAGTCATGAAGTGGGGAGGGTGGGAACAGCATGATAAGTCCACAGAGTGGCCCTATGACATAGTTGTGAGGTGGAAGCAGCATGAGAAGACCACAGAGTGGCACAATGACAGTGTGGAAATGGCGGCAGCATCAGGAGGCCACAGAGTGGCACAATGACAGAGTGTGGAGGTGGCGGCAGCCTCAAGAGGCCACAGAGTGGCAAGGTGACATAGTGTGGAGGTGGCAGCAGCATGAGGAGACCATAGAGTGGCAAGGTGACATAGTGTGGAGGTGGCAGCAGCATCAGACCACAGAGTGACAAGGTGACATAGTGTAAAGGTGAAAGCAGCATGAAGAAACCACAGAGTGACCCGGTGACAGAGTGGGGAGGTGGGTGGCACTAACAGTACTTGCTGACGATGGTGGGTGTAAGAAGGAGCACTTTGCATCAGATGTGTGGCATCAGGTGGGTGGCAGCATCAGAATAGTAGTTGAGGCAGGTAGCCAGAAGAAACCGGTCTCTTTTGTCAAAGTGTTGGTGTGGCACCATAAATGATCTAGTCTGATGTATCAGGCATTGGTGGGTGGAAATCCTGGCTGATTCATGCCAAATTCATTTTGGCAAAGGTCAGTCTCTCCACATTTTGGGTGGACAGGCGAGTTCTTCTTGGGGTAACTATGGCCCCCGCTGCACTAAACACTCGTTCTGATGCCACACTACCGGCCGATTAGATAGAGGGTAACAACCATATTGCGACTGTTAAAACCAAATAATTACAGTTAAAACTACTACTGTTAAAAAGAATAATGTCGCAGGTTCTATGTCGCAGAATATTCGAATTGCTAATTTTTATTGCGAATATAGGCACTTCGAGAAATCGCGAATATTTAGAATATAATGATATATATTCGTAATTTCGAATATTCGAGATTTTTTTTAATCAGTACACATGATCCCTCCCTGCTTCTAGCTTGTGGGCCAATGAGAAGTCTGCAATATCTTTTATTGCAAGTTTTTCAATTGCCGATTTCCGCAATCAAGAAAATAATGACTGGAGACAACGAATTCTCAAATTCACGAATATATGGCGAATAATCGCCCAAGTATTTGAGAAATATCACAAATTCGAATATTGCCCCTGACGCTCATCACTATTTGTAAAGCAAGACTTCAGTGTTTATTCACACATAAGGCAAAAGTAAAACGAAAGGAGAAAGAGACTACTAAGTCCTTAGTCGTAACACAGGTTGATGCTAAAGTGAGACAATAAATACCTCCCTTAAAAATACCACTCCCACTAAGTGGGGGTGGAAAAGGAGAAAAAAATGTAAACGACTCTGTACAGTCTTGGTGTTAGCTCACACAATGCATAGTCCACAGAACAAAAATATCACCTTGTTGGCCGTTTTATCACCAGCGATCCACAGCAGGCTTTAGGGGGCCTGTTTCCCAGCCTGCGTCTCTCAGCCCTCTAGCACGGCACCATGCGACAGATCCCAAAACAGAGACCCCTTGCTTCCGAGACCAGCTGTCTTTTAAGGACACCTAGGTGTTGTCAAAACCCGGACTGGCACTTACAATCCAGTCCGGTGTTTGACCCCACCTGGCTGCAAATCAGCCCAGCAGCACACACTGGGAGGAAAATACCTGTCTTCCCAGACCATACCCTTCAGTGTGTCACAGTATGGACAGCAGACACTATATAACTATCTAACCTACACTGAATATCTCCCACTAACTATCTGTATTATATATATAAGTTAACTAAATAACTAACTATCTAATGTAATGACACAGGAAAGCAGAGAGCACAGCAATAACACTGCTGTCTCTCTCATATCTGCAAAATACTACATACAAGGGCTGCTGGGGAGGTTCTTATATAGTAAGGGGTAGGCAACTTTCCTATTGGTTTCTAGGAATGTTGCTAAGCTCAGACAAAGACATTCTCATTGACCCACAAGCAAGAAAGGAGGTTACTGATGAAAATAAAAAATAGAATATTCGAAATTACGAATATATATCACTATATTCTGAATATTCGTGAATTCTCAAAATATTTGTGCCCAACACTACTCCTCAGTTGTTTCGATGTCTTTCCAACGTATATAAGGTTACATGGACATGGGTTGTGATGATTGGGTATGCCACCAAGAGGAAGCGAGGCGAAACACGCGTCGGGGTTGGTGTTCCCTCAAGGTCTTTGGTCTGTATGTGATATTCCTGCCCTTTTTACATATTTGGTGTTCATTTCACGGTATTGTATAGCATATGCTTTAGTAACCATCAGCCCAACTTGGGATATATTATTGTTGCATTTGTCTTTGATATTAGGCCTTGGTTACTATTTTTAATGTGGCGCACAAGTGTGGCGTATTACTGACGTTTGGGCTGATTGCATATTGAGTATATTATACACCCGGAAATATATCTACCATGTGACCATGGAAATTTTGGGGTGAATACTTTTGTCATGGCGCTTCATGTATTGCTGCTAATTCTTTAATCATGGTATGTATTATGTGTTGTATTAAATTGTATCAATAAATTATGACTTTACATTATATGTGTGTGTCTGAATATTTGGTGATTCTTTGCCCAGTAGTCCAGCAGATCTTCAATGTGGGGTGGCAGGGTGCTGTCCAAGTATGCCACCCTCCTTGTTCAGGTCCTGCTCCAGGTCTAGCTGCTGCTGGTGAGTAGTTTCTTCTCTAGGCGGGTGAAGAAAGCGACTCTAGACTCAAGTTGCTGCTGATGGAGCTGGAACTGCTCCTACCCCCCCACCCTGCCATAGCAGCCATGGCATAGGAACATGAGCGCAGAGGGCCCCCCGGTCAGACCTGCGAGAGGATAGATGAAGCCACAGATAGGCAGCAGCCAACTGACTACATAGGATGTCTCTATAGTAGTTCAGTTTGTCCTCCCTCTCAGCAGGTGTAAAAAAGGCCCACCATTTTGGATCGGTAACGAGGGTCCAACAAGGTGAAGATCCAGAAGTTATCTCTTTGCCGAATGCTGGCAATTCAGTTGTCACTACGCAAGCAAGTAAGCATCGAGCCATTTGTGCAAGTGACTCGGAGGGACTCCCTGCCTCCATCTCCACTGCATACTGCCACGGTGTGTCTGGGTCTTATGCCTAGTCTTCCTCATTGCCCTGTAGCTCCTCTGGCTTCTCCAGCTCCTCCTATCTTGTAATCTGTGCATAAAAAACACCCATTTCGCTAGACATTGCTTGTGCTCCAATGTCCTCCTCCTCCAGTTCAGCCCCCACAGGGCTCATGTGGCCGTGAGATCTAGGCGCCACGTCTCCTGTCCCCTGACCAGCCATTGTTACCAGCATCTGTTCCAGGACATGAAGCAGTGGAATGACATCGTTCATCCTGTAGTCCTTGCGACTGACAATTAATGTGGCCTCCTCAAAGAGCCTGAGCAAACGGCAGGTGTCATGTATGAGCTGCCACTGGCTGACATCGAAGTTACACAGGGGACTACTCCTGTCCGCTTGGATCATCAACACGTGTGCCATGCAGGGTGCATGGCTCAGCCCTCCTTGATTCAGCGCCGACACTATGTTCTTCCCATTGTCGGTCACCATGGTTCCGATTTTCAATTGTTGCAGAGAAAGCCAGGCTTCGGTTTCTTGATGAAGGACACAGAGCAGTTCCTCCCCTGTGTGACTCCGTTCAAACAGGGGAGGTGCAGAACATCGTGACACCACCGTGCCCTGCACATGTGGTATGCTGGAGAGGCACTGTGACTTGTCCCTGCAGTGGAGGCTGAGGACACGGTGGTGGATGATGAGGCAGAGGCGGACATTTTCGCAGGACCAATGGCGTGAGAACATGGAGGTGAAGCGGCATCACCCGGCCAAGTTGCTGGTGCGGCTGTGCAGGAACCACATTCACCCAGTGGGCCGTAAAGGACATGTATTGTCCCTGACTGTAGTTACAGCTCCACACGTCGGCGCTGCCGTGCACTTTGGCAGACTTGTTAAGCGAGGGACTGCAGCACCAGCAACTTGGACAGGAGCACATTCAGCTTCTGCGCCGTTGGATGAGTGCACGCATACTGCTGTCTCTTGGCAATCGCTTCAGTCATCGATTGCTGATGGAATGACTGACGAGGAGTAGGAGGGCGAGGAGCAGGAGCATCAGGACCAGGAAATGATGGGAAAGAAAAACAGCTCCCTTCGGCAGAGGTGGTGGAGCCTTGACTGCCTGAAAATGGCTGCGTGCCACTGGGTGATGCAGCAGTTGCTGCGGCAGACTGGACCACCACATCTGAGCCACGGTTCTCCCAGGCCACTTTTTGGTGATGCTGCATATGTTGACGCAGGGCCGTGGTGCCAACATTGACACCCTGTCCACTCTTCACCTTCTCCCACAGATTCTACATATGGCCATGTTCACCTCCTCTTAACAAAAAAGCGCCACACCACCGAATAGGTGATTTTACTCTCAACACTGCGCACTGACTGAATGCTATCGCCACTACCTCCGTTAACCCATGCACCGCTACTTCCTACCCTGGGCATGTTTGGCTCCCCACCTCCCACTGCTGCCACCCTGCTGACTCCTGGCCACGCTAGAGACTTGCTGGCTCCGTTGCTGCTTCATGGGCAAGCTGCCACCCTCTTCTCCCGATGATGATGAAGCCCCTTCGTCACCCGGCTCCCAAGTGCGATCAACTACATCATCATCATCGAGTACTGTTTGCACGTCACTGATGTCCTCCTCAACCACCTCTGGGTCAGGAGCCTGACCACTCACAACACCAGCTCCCACACCACTCTCCTCATCACTCCTTGCCCACCTAGTGGAGAAAGCGGCGGATGTCTCCTCCGCATCTTGGCTGGCCAGTAGCTGCTGACTGTCCTCTAATAGCTCGTCCTCGCTGGATAGTGGAGATGAGCCCACAGCATACAATACTCCTCTGGCTGAGGGAACATAAAAGGACAGAGGCAGGTTGAGGACAGGTGAGGGCACAGGGCCTTCTCCCGGGCCATGCCAACTAAGGGTTGTGTCTGACGAACCCACTGACTCTTGGCTGGGGGTGTCTGATGTCACTTGCGACAAAGTCGAAGATCAAGTCAACCATTCATGAACTGCTGGGTTGCTGGTCACGACACAACCGCTAGCTGACACTGGGAGCTCAGACCTCTCGAAGTGAACCCTGCTTCCATGGCCCCTTACTCTGGGTGACCTCTGCCTGCACCAGAAACATTTCTGCCTCTGCCACTCTCCTGTGCAGGGCCTGGCACTTCTCTGTCTGACATACTGCTAGATCAAATAAATAAATAAAAAGGAAATTAAAACACCCCAAAAAAGTCTGTAATTTTCTCACTTCACCACACAACGGCTAATAAGCCCTTTTTCCCCCCATTAATACACACAAGGAAAATAGGCTTTAGAACATATACTGTAACTGCACCGCTGAACAGAAAATATATTTTTCTTTTGCCACTGATACATGCCACAAAAGGCTTTAGAACATACAGTGAGGAACAGAAGTATTTCAACACCCTGCGATTTTGTATGTTCTCCCACTTAGAAATCATGGAGGGGTATGAAATTCACATTATAGGTGCATTCCCACTCTGAGAGACAGAATTAAAAAAAACTAATTCAGGAAATCACATTGTATCATTTTTAAAGAATATATTTGTATTGCACTGCTGAATATAACTATTTCAACAGTGTTAATATTTGGTACAGAAGCCTTTGTTTGCAACTACAGAGGTCAAACGTTTCCTGTAGTTCTTGACCAGGTTTGCACACACTGTAACAGGGATTTTGGCCCACTCCTCCACACATATCTCCTGTAGATGTGTCATGTTTCGGGGCTGTCGCTGAGCAACACAGAGTTTCAGTTTCCTCCAGAGATGTTCTATTGGATTTAGGTCTGGAGACTGGCTAGGCCACTCCAGAACCTTGATATGCTTCTTACGGGGCCACTCCTTGGTTATCCTGGCTGTGTGCTTCGGGTTGTTGTCATGTTGAAAGACCCAGCCACGACCCAATGCCCATCTTCAATGCTCTGATTGAGGGAAGGAGGTTGTTGCTCAAAATCTCACAATAAATGGCCCCATTCATCCTCTCCTTAATACAGTGCAGTCATCCTGTCCCCTTCGCAGAAAAGCACCCCACAAAGCATGATGTTACCACCCCCATGCTTTACAGTAGGAATGGTGTTCTTGGGATGCAACTCATCCTTCTTTTTCCTCCAAACACGATGAGTGAAGTTTAGACCAAAAAGTTCTACTTTGGTATCATCTGACCACATGACCTTCTCCCATGCCTCCTCTGGATCATCCAGATGGTCATCGGCAAACTTCAGATGGGCCTGGACATGTGATGACTTGAGCAGGGGAACCTTCCGTGCAATGCCTGATTTAAAACCATGACGACGTAATGTTCTACCGACAGTGACCTTTGAAACTGTGGTCCCAGCTCTCTTCATGTCATCGACCAGCTCCTCCCTTGTAGTTCTGGGCTGATTCCTCACCTTTCTTATCATCAGTGATACCCCACGAGATGAGATCTTGCATGGAGCCCCAGTCCGAGGGAGACTGACAGTCGTCTTTAGCCTCTTCCATTTTCTAACAATTGCTCCAACAGTTGATCTATTTTCACCAAGCTGCTTGGCAATTGCCCCGTAGCCCTTTCCAGCCTTGTGGAGGTCCACAATTTTGTCTCTGGTGTCTTTTGACAGCTCTTTGGTCTTGCCCATGGTAGTAGTTGGCATCTGACTAAATGTGGGGGTGGACAGGGGTCTTTAAAGAGCTCAGACAGGTACTACTAAGTAAGATTAATGAGTGGAGTAGAAGTGGACTTTTTAAAGGCACAGTAACAGGTCTTTGAGAGACAGAATTCTTGCTGTTTGTCAGGTGTTCAAATACTTATGTTTAGCAGTGCAAGACAAACAAATTCTTAAAAAATCATACAATGTGATTTCCTGAATTTTTTTAGTTTATTCTGTCTCTCAGAGTGGGAATGCACCTACAATGTGAATTTCAGACCCCTCCATGTTTTCTAAGTGGGAGAACTTGCAAAATCGCAAATTGTGTTCAAATACTTCTGTTCCTCTCTGTAAAACTGCACTGCTGAACGGCAAATATATATTTATTTTTCCACTTATACACAACTCAAAAGGCTTTAGAACATATAACTGCACTGCTGAACGGCAAATATATTTTTCTTTTTCCACTTATACATGCCACAAAATGCTTTAGAACATATAACTGCACCGCTGAACGGCAAATATATTTTTCTTTTTCCACTGTTACACAGCAAAAAGGACTTTATAACATATAACTGCACCGCTGAACCGCAAATATATTTTTCTTCTGCCTCTAATACACGCCACAAAAGGCTTTAGAACATATAACGGCACCACTGAATGGTAAATATATTTTACTTTTGCCACTAATAAGCGCCACAGAAGGCTCCCTATTGTTTCCCTACACCTTGAATAATCTTTGCCTGCACTTGTAAAAATTTTTTTTAGCACAATTAAGTTTTTCCTAGCACTGTCCCTAGCGCCTGCTGACATCTCTCCCTGCACTAAGTATACTGGAAAATGGCAGAATCCAAGATGGCTGAGGCTATTTATAGGGCTGTGACATCCCAGGGCTGGCTGGCTGCTGATTGGGTGCATGCATGGCATTATGAGTGATCCCGCCTTCCCAGAGTTCCTTGCTCCATGTCCTCACACGTGCAGCAGCCATTTTAAGAAAAAATGTGATTCATTACCACGAAGTGTGAGGAAATTCGTAGCGAATAAAAATTTTCCTGAAAATTCGAATCGAATACCACTTTGTCAACTTCGATTCACTCATCTCTAATAGTCATCTTAAATCACAAGTGATGAAAATCTGTCTTATCTGTCTGAAACTATATCTCACTTGGCATCTGTCATGTTAACTGTTTTTTTTCTTTCTCAATTATAAGAATTTAGCCAAAAACATTTCTTACTAGAACTATGAATAAGTTACGGTATACAGTGTTGTCCATAATTATTCATACCCCTGGCAAATTTTGACTTAAAGTTACTTTTATTTAACCAGCAAGTAATTTTTTGACGGGAAATGACATAGGGGTCTCCCAAAAGATAATAAGACGATGTACAAGAGGCATTATTGTGGAAAAAAAAAAAATTTCTCAGCTTTTATTTACATTTGAGCAAAAAGTGTTCAGTCCAAAATTATTTATACCTTTCACAAACTGTCACAGTCTGTGGGAAAATCAAAAATTCCAAATAGTCCAAGCTGTTCTAAAGCATCCTAATTACCCTGATTAATTAGGAACAGCTGTTTTAATCAACTCAACAGGTAAAAAACAGCAGCTCTCTGCAGTTGGTTTGTGGACAGTCATGGCTAAGACAAAAGAGCTCAGTAAGGACCTGCGGCTGCGCATTGTGGCTTCTCACAAGTCAGGAAAGGGCTACAAGGCCATTTCTAAATGTTTTCAAGTTCCAGTGGCTACAGTGCAAAGTATTATTAAAAAATACAAGATGTTCCGCACTGTGGAAAATCTCAGAGGACGTGGTCGGAAGCCAAAAGTGACACCTGTGCTCGCCAGGATGATAGTTAGAGAGGTAAAAATGAATCCAAGGATTACCACCAAGGCCATCCTGGTGAATCTGGGCTCTGCTGGTGGCAATGTCTCAAGGCAGACAATCCAACGGACACTGCACACTGCTGGGTTCCAAGGATGCAGACCAAGGAGGACGCCACTTCTCCAGATAAGGCACACAAAAGCTTGCTTGGCCTTTGCAAAAGCTCATCTGGACAAAGAAGAAGACTTCTGGTCTTCTGTGTTATTGTCAGATGAAACAAAAATTTCATTGTTTGGTCACAATGATGTTTCCTTCATTTGGCGTAAAAAAAGGAGAAGCCTTCAACTCAAAGAACACCATCCCCACATGGTGGTGGGAATCTAATGCTTTGGGGGTGTTTTTCAGCCAATGGACCAGGGACCCTAATCACAGTAAACGGCACCATGAAAAAAGAGCAATAAATCAAGATTCTCAACGACAACATCAGGCAGTCTGCAGAGAAACTTGGCCTTGGGCACCAGTGGACATTTCAGCATGACAATGACCCAAAACACACAGCAAAAGTGGTGAAGAAATGGTTAGCAGACAACAACATTAACGTTTTGGAGTGGCCCAGCCAGAGTCCAGACTTAAAACCAATTGAGAATCTGTGGAGGGAGCTAAAGATCAGGGTGACGGCAAGAAAACCCTCCAACCTGAAATATTTGGAGCTCATTGCTAAAGATGAATGAGCAAAAATACTTGTGGAGACATGCAAAAAGCTGGTCTGCAATTATAGGAAGCGTTTGACTGCTGTAATAGCCAATAAAGGCTTTTCTATTGATTATTGAGAAGGGTATGAATAATTTTGGACTGGACACTTTTTGCTAACATTAAAAGCTGAGAAATGTTTTTTTTTTCCCACAATAATGCCTCTTGTACATTGTCTTATTATCTTTTGGGAGCCACCTATGTCATTTCCCATCAAAAAATTACTTGCTGGTTCAATAAAAGTAACTTTAAGTCAAAATTTGCCAGGGGTATGAAAATTATGGGCAGCACTGTATGTGCATTTGGTGGGAATGTAAAACAGCTGCATTTTCAATTGTTCTGTTCAATAAAGCAAGTAAATTGTCTTTCTCTGGGTTGAAAGGTTTGAGAAGCTTGGTATTTTTAAAGTTCAATTTTGATATAAAAAAAATCACCAGAAAAGAAACAACTTCCTCAAGAAATCTGTCAGTCTATTGTTTTGTTCAACCATTCAGTTGTTGTTTGCTTAACTGCACAGGTTGAAAAAATCAGAATTTGCAAGTTCAGAGTTAGATGCACTTCATGTCTTAAGTTTGGCAGCTTCCTTAAAGAGGTTGCTAGGTTTCAGGAAGAAACCGGACAACACATGGGAACTTTCTGCTTTAAAAAAGTGTAGTTTGCTGAGGCACTTTTCTTTTAAAAAAAAAGCTATATTTTTAGGGAACTGTGGAAGGTTGATAGTGGGACCTGCCATTCCCTCCCTACACCAGTACAACTATTTCACCTAGCCCAAGGCAAACCTAGGTGTTGCTCCTGGGACCATTACTAAAGGAATAAATAAAGGGCTGAAAAGCTCATTCAGTGTCAGAGCGTGGAAACTTCAACACATGCTTGCTGTGCAAAGCTTGATCCTGTGTTTATGTTGAGAGATAGGTCAGGAAACTTCTGTTTAGTTAATGCCTAGACTAGTGAGTGCTTTACTTTTTGCTGTTGATGTTTATTTTGACTTAGATGCCACTGTGTTGTTGGATGAAAGAAATAAACTGTTTTGGATCCCTTAAAGGTTAAGACAAGGCAATTTCTAATGTGATTGTCCATATTGCCTCCTTTGCCAGCATGATTCCTTTTTCCATCACATTATACATTGCTCGTTTTCATGGTTACAACCAGAGGTGGTTGTGCTAGCACACTATAGTAAAAAGTAAAAAATGGGTCCATGGGAGTGCACATAAGCTGGCGCTTTTTTCTATAGTGTGCAAGCATGGCCACCACTGATGGATTGCAGGGTGGTCATAACCATAGAAACGAGCAGTATATAACGTGATGGAAAAATGAATCCAGCCAGCAAAGGAAGCAATATATATAATAACAATACATTAGTAAGTGGCTTGTATTAACTTTCTCTACATAATAAAAAGGCTATTTACTGAAGTGACATAACCCCTTTATCTGCTGAAACCTGTAAAATCTGTCATCACAGACCCCACTCACACGTATGGATCCCGACAACAATAAATAGAGCAATAAAACAGTATGTCATGGGTATGAAAATAACATAGTATCGAAGTATTTAATTTTTATACCGGTATATCTCACATAAGAAAAGCAATACATTTTAAATCTATTTTTATTCAAAAAATATCAGCAATATGTTACTTGCTGATGCTACATGCTTTTGAAATAAAAAGAAGGTATACATTGTACAATGGAAAAAGTATTATGTATGGATGTTTATTTAAATTAAATTACATTTAAGTTTAAGGTTAAGTTTAAAATTAGGTTTGTAGTATTTGGAAAGAAAACATTGTAGGTGAGATGATGTTCGATGCCTTTATTTAATATAAAATGTAATATAGCTCCTAAAATTGAAAATGATATTTGGACAGTGCTCCTAAGCAGTAGAAAGATCAGTGGATGTCCAAAGGGATATTTTATTAGCATATCTCTAGAATTGTAATGCATTTCTCCACTGCACAGAATGCATCTTTATTTACAAAGACAGGCACAGTAAAATGTAACTCTGAACCTCAGTTCCCCTCACTTCTTAGGTCAGCTGTCTATGTCCGCTGCTGCCCTGTGGTCCACTGTGAGCATAATGCTCTACTCACCATGATACTGCCTCCATGGTCTTGCCTCATGCTCAGGCCTTTGTCTCACTAGCAGTGTCGGACTGGGGTGCCTAGGGCCCACCAGTGGAATTGATTTTGGGGGCCCACCCTAGAGCTGGAGATATAACTTGTTCATTTTTCAGTCTCGCACACATGAATGTATGCATTTTAGCACACAATACAGTAACAGTATGCTAAACAGAACAGTATTGTGCACTGCACTATATCAAATAGTTTCTCTTTAAAGGGAGTCTGTCATCACAGTTTCACCTTTTTAACCCTTCCCATAGCTTTCTAGCAGCATTACAGTTGATAAAAACGTTACCTTTATAAGCAATCGTGGACTTATAAAACTGGCAAAAATCATCTTAGTAGGATGTGCAAATGAGGGCTCGCAAGTGCCCAGGGGCAGCGTCAACCTCGTAGTTGCCCAGGCAGCTCTGCCTTATCGTCGCTTCCCCCCGCCCAGTCTTTCCCTCTGCCAGCCCATCTTCTTACTTCTTCTTTCGCCGAGATCCTGCGCACTGAGTCCGTTAGCCGGCGCATGCGCATTAATTACTGTGATGCCATACCAGGAATGGAATGCGCCGGCCGATGGACTCAGTGCGCAGGATCTCGGCGAAAGAAGAAGTAAGAAGATGGGCGGGCAGAGGGAAAGGATGGGCGGGGGGAAGCGACGATAAGGCAGAGCTGCCTGGGCACCTACGAGGTTGACGCCGCCCCTGGGCACTTGCGAGCCCTCATTTGCATATCCTACTAAGATGATTTTTGCCAGTTTTATAAGTCCACGATTGCTTATAAAGGTAACGTTTTTATCAACTGTAATGCTGCTCAAAAGCTATGGGAAGGGTTAAAAAGGTGAAACTGTGATGACAGACTCCCTTTAAGCAACTCATTTAGTTGATAACTGTATCTGTTATTTACAGTAGTTTGGACAGCGGTCACACGTGGACATTCCATGACCTAGATGAACCACCCAGTCCCCCAGCCTAAACAATATCCAAAGTGAAGGAAATGTTTCCTGCATATTCAAAAGGATAAGTTTATTGAAGTGCTGGCAGTAGTGCCCCGGCCTCCTCACAGCTCACCAAGCTCAGCGCCGTACATTGTATAGCGGCTGTGCTTGGTATCGCGCTCAACCCCTTTCACTTCTATGGGGCTGAGCTGCTCCTAGGCCACTTGATCAATGAACGTGATGTCACATGGCCCAGAAAAATCACAGAGAAGGACACAGGGCTCACAGGAGCCCCGGTGCCTTGTCAAACAGCTGATCGGCAGTGGTCCCAGGTAGGGATCGACCGATTATCGGATTTACCGATATTATCGGCCGATATTCAGGATTTTCAAAGTTATCGGTATCAGCATCTAACCTTGCTGATATGCCGATAACGAATTGCGAACATGGATCGCACTGCTATCAACGCGATCAATGTTCCCTCAGCAGCACACCAGTGAGAGGCAAGAGGGGAGGAGGAGGGGAGGGGCTGTGGCCATTGCGCCACCAATGATGTTAACTCAGTTATTAATTCAAATATAGGAGGCGGGTGAATCATATAGCTGCACCTGAGGGGTTAACTGTTGCGGATCGCAGCTACCCCTCATAGAGGTCAGGTGTCGCTATATTTGAATTAATGGGCAAGTTATCTTCATTGGTGGCAGTGGCAGCTTCTGATCAGAGCCCAAGCAGTGTAATTGCGGGGCTCCGATCGGTTACCATGGCAGCCAGGATGCTACTGACGCCCTGGCTGCCATAGTCAGCTCCCTGCTGCCATGTGTACTATGCACAGGGCAGCAGGGAGAGTGTGACGTCCTATTCACCCTGATAGAGCTCTATTAGGGTGAATAGGACAAGGGATCTAGGTTCTAGCCCCTAAGGGGGAAATAGTTATTAAATTAAAAAAAACACCAAAATATTAAGTATAAATATTTAATCTTAGATATATAATGGCATCTCTTCGTTTAACAACAGATTTGTGTAGGAATTTTTTTATTTTTTTTCAAAAATGAAAATGCACAAAATATTGGTATAAATTATCGGCTATCGGCCTGAAAGTTCACAGGTTATCAGCTCTAAAAAAATCAATATCGGTCGATCCCTAGTCCCGGGTATCAGACCCCCACCAATCAGATACTGATGACCTATCCACAGTCATATGTGACTGATATCAGCCGCTCCTCTTATAACGCTCCAGCACTGATATAACCTCCAGAGACATTACATCACATGTGACTGATATCAGCCGCTCCTCTTATAACACTCTAGTACTGATATACCGTATTTTTCGCCCTATAAGATGCACCGGCCCATAAGACGCACCTAGGTTTTTGGGGAGGAAAATAAGAAAAAAAATGTTTTTAACCAAAAGGTGTGCTTTTGGTGGGTTTGGAACTAATGGTGGTCTGTGGATGGCACTATTACTGGGGATCTGTGAAGGACACTGTTATGGGGGGGGATCTGTGAAGGACACTGTTATGGGGGGGGATCTGGGGATGGCACTGTTATGGGGGGGGATCTGGGGATGGCGCACTGTTATGGGGGATCTGTGGATGACGCACTGTTAGGCCTCATGCACACGACCGTTGTTTTATTCTGTGTCCGTTGTTCCGCTTTCGTGATTTTCTGCGGACCCATTGACTTTCAATGGGTTTGTTGAAAACTCGGCTAATGCACCGTTTGTCATCCGCGTCCGTGATCCCTGGTTCCAGTCCGTCAAAAAAATATAACCTGTCCTATTTTTTCCACGGAAAACGGTTTGCGGATCCATTCAAGTCAATGGGACCGTGAAAAAACGCGGAGGCACACAAGATTGTCATCCGCGTCCGCGTCTGTTTTTTCCCTATCATTTGCATGGCAAACTTGATTTTTTTTTTTTTTTACTTTCCTTCATGTCTGGTGATCCTCCAAAAATAAATGCAGACACACGGAAACAAAAACGGAAACGGATCACGGAACAATAGAACCCCATTTTGCGGAACGGAACACAACAACGGTCGTGTGCATGAGGCCTTATGGGGGATCTGTGGATGACGCACTGTTATGGGGGGGATCTGTGGATGACGCACTGTTATGGAGGGGGATCTGTGGATGACGCACTGTTATGGGGGGGATCTGTGGATGACGCACTGTTATGGGGGTATCTGTGACGGACACTGTTATTGGGGGGTATCTGTGGATGGCACTGTTATGGAGGGGGATCTGCGGGTGGCACTGTTATGGAGGGGGATCTGCGGGTGGCACTGTTATGATGGGGGATCTGCGGGTGGCACTGTTATGGAGGGGGATCTGCAGGTGGCACTGTTATGGAGGGGGATCTGCGGGTGGCACTGTTATGGAGGGGGATCTGCGGGTGGCACTGTTATGGAGGGGGATCTGCGGGTGGCACTGTTATGGAGGGGGATCTGCGGGTGGCACTGTTATGGAGGGGGATCTGCGGGTGGCACTGTTATGGAGGGGGATCTGCGGGTGGCACTGTTATGGAGGGGGATCTGCGGGTGGCACTGTTATGGAGGGGGATCTGCGGGTGGCACTGTTATGGAGGGGGATCTGCGGGTGGCACTGTTATGGAGGGGGATCTGCGGGTGGCACTGTTATGGAGGGGGACCTGTGGGTGGCACTGTTATATATGTGCCATCACAGACCCCCCACCCCATAACAGTGCCATCCACAGACCCCCCCCACCCCTTAACAGTGCCATCCACAGATGTCCCCCATAAAACTGTCATCGACAGATCCCCCCCCCACCGCTCCAGTATGCAAATATAAAATGTCTGATTCAATTAAAAGTTATTACACATGCCCCCTCACTCCTAATATTACTGTACACCCTAACAGCTTCTGTACAACGCAGGCAGGCCGGGCGGCCAGCGCGTCACTCACTGACGTCACGTGCCTGCGCCGCCTGCTTGATTCATAAAGTAGGCGGCGCAGGCACGTGACATCAGGGAGTTATGCTGCCGCCCGCCCGGCTGTTAGGGTGTATGGTAATATTAAAAGTGTGTGTGGGGGGGGGGGGGGGGGGTTTGGGCATGTTTAATCACTTTTAATTGAATGAGACATTTTATATTTGAATATTGCAGCACCGGAGCGGCGGGGCCGGAGTACAGTGACCGCACCCAGTCCCTCCCCGCTCTCGTATACATCGCAGCCTGTAAAAATGTCAGCATTCACCCCATAAGACGCAGGGGCATTTTCCCATTTTTTTGGGGGAAAAAGTGCGTTTTATAGGGCGAAAAATACGGTAACCTCCAGAGACATTACATCATATGTGACTGATATCAGCCGCTCCTCTTATAACGCTCCAGCTCTGATATAACCTCCAGAGACATTACATCCTATGTGACTGATATCAGCCGCTCCTCTTATATCGCTCCAGTACTGATATAACCTCCAGAGCAGGGGCGTACATACAGGGGGCGCGGCTGGGCCCGGCACTCCAGGGGGCCCGGCCGCCTGTGGACCCCTGGCCCCGCCCTGCAGTAGTGCTGTGCCTGCCTGTATAAGGGCTGTTTCACACGAGCGAGTCGATTGCGGGAATCACGCTCCGTGTGTGAGTGTGAACCTCCGCTCTGGACATAGTGACATAAAGCGGTCAGTATGATTCTGTGGAAAAAAGGCCAAGCAGAGGCACATAGCATTATAAATCATGATAATGCCGTGCGCTCCTGCAAGTCTAGAGCGGAGGATCACACTCACACACGGAGCGCGATTCCCGCAATGGACTCGCTCGTGTGAAACAGCCTTAATCCGGGCGGCCGACCCGGGGCCCGCCACCCAGTGTTGCGTTTCTGCGCTGTAGTGCCAGGCCAGGCCAGCCCTACCCTCCTTGAGTGAGAGTTTCCCCCCCCCGATTCTCCTCCCCGTGCGGGTGTAGCGTGCCTAGTCATTTCCTGTTGGGCGGCAGCACCGGACACAACGTTTCCCTAGGCTGCGCAGGCGCACAACAACACCGAGACGCAGCAGGAAGAAGGCACCGGAGAGCGTGAAGAAGCTGGTGCCGGTTCGGAAGTGAAGATAAGATTTGTAAAAAAAAAAAAAAAAAAAAAAAAAAAAGGTCCTTATAATTGCTCACCACATTTATGGTCAGTGAGTTCAGAGTAGACTCAGAGTAGGGTCTGATGGGGTCTGGCTTTATAACTAGCTCTGCTATATTTCTGTAGCCTCTGACTGCCCAGTTGGGCTGAAACTACTACACCCAGCATGTTCTGGTAGTAATAGTAAATGGATATTGGTGCAATTCTGAGCTACTAGTCTATATAATACATAATATTATATTGTATTATATAGACTAGTAGCTCAGAATTGCACCAATATCCATTTACTATTACTGCCAGAACATGCTGGGTGTAGTAGTTTCAGCCCAACTGGGCAGTCAGAGGTTGCAGGCTACAGAAATATTGCAGAGTTAGGCTACTTTCACACCGGTGTTTCTGGGTCCGCCTGTGAGATCTGTTTCAGGGCTCTCACAAGCGGCCCCAAAACGGATCAGTTCAGCCCCAATGCATTCTGAATGGATAAGGATCCGCTCTGAATGCATCAGTTTGCCTCCGTTCAGCCTCCATTCCGCTCTGGAGGCAGACACCAAAACGCTGCTTGCAGCCAAACGGATCTGTTCTGAACGGATACCAGCGTTTGCATTATAGGTGCGGATCCGTCTGTGCAGATTCGTTTTGGTGTCCGCCTGACAATGCGGAGCCAAACGGATCCGTCCTGTCTTACAATGTAAGTCAATGAGGACGGATCCGTTTTCACTGACACAATATGGTGCAATTGAAAACGGATCCGTCCCCATTGACTTTCAGTGTAATGTTTGCATTATCTTTTTTTTTTTTTCGTGGTAATGCAAACGGATCCGTTCTGAACGGATACAAGCGTTTGCATTATCGGTGCTGATCCGTCTGTGCAGATACCAGACGGATCCGCACCTAACGCAGGTGTGAAAGTAGCCTAAGGCTGCATTCACACGTCTGTGGTGTGTTGCGGACCCGCAAATTGCGGGTCCGCAACACACCAGCCCGGCGCCCCCATAGAAATGCCTATTCTTGTCCGCAAGCTGCGGACAAGAATAGGACATGCTCTATCTTCTTGCGGAGCTGCGGACCCAAAATCAGGGCCGCACTCTGCAATTGCGGCTGCAGACAGCACACTGTGTGCTGTCCGCATCCATTCCGTCCCCTTAGAGAATGAATGGGTCCGCACCCATTCCGCAAAATTGCGGAAAGGATGCGGACCCATTTTGCGGACGTGTGAATGGAGCCTAACTCTGCTGCTGGTGGAGGGAGGTTGGGGGGGGGGGGGGCGGCGACGGGAAGGGGGGCCCCATGGTTCAGTTTTGCACCGGGGCCCCATGGATTGTGTGCACGCCACTGCTCCAGAGACATTACATATTATGTGGGGGTGAGGGGCTGGGAAAGTGTGAAATGCCACTGATGAGAGGGAAGAGGGGGACACTGGGAGACATAACTTCTTGCCCTGTATAAAGTATAGGTGAGATAGTTGGTGGGAAAGGTCTGTGAGGGGCTGGGACAGGGACACAAGATGTGCAGGGGCAGCAGCTTCAGGACTCTCTTCCCACTTCCCTCCCACAGTAACTTACCCCAGTGCTGCTGTGTGGAGTAGTGGGACCAGTGAGAGAAGAGAACTTTATACTGGAGGGAGGCACAGTGACTCAGAGAGAGCAGCAGTGTCTCCATTATCTCCTGCTGCCTCGGCTGAAGGAATATCACACTGCAGAGAGGAGGGGGGGAGCTGTCTGCTCATGTCGGGTCGGTGAAGTTTACTTTGGAGAAAGGGACAAGCGCTGCAGGGTATTGTGCTGTCCCTTTCACCAAAGTAAAATGATATGTGTGCCAGTGCTGCAGTCCAGCCCCTGATAACAGCCAGGCGCCTGAAACTGAAAGTATAGCAACTGCCCTGCCCCTGCTGGTGGCTCTGGCTGCAGTATAAGCAGACAGGCAAGGGGCCCACCGGGCATTTCACCGGCTTCCCGGTGAGCCAGTCCGAGCCTGCTCACTAGGACACTAAAAGTACTGGGCTGGGGGTCCCTGGTTATTTAAGGCATCCTCTCCAGGCAAAGGGTGTCTGACCGTTGACCAGAAAAGGTATTCTGATAGTCTTATGCTATTATGTTTTATCTCTGTTCACCTCTGTTTGTTCCTGTTGGTGATCCAACTTGTACTTGCCCTGCCTGTGTGTTCCAGCACTTCCAGTTTTAGTTTTGTCTGTGTCTAAGTTGACCCTGTCCACCTGCCTTGTCTATGTTAGACTACTTTCATACTAGCATTTTGGCTTTCAGTTTGTGAGATCCGTTCAGGGCTCTCACAAGCGGTCCAAGGCGGATCAGTTTTGCCCTTAATGCATTCTGAATGGATAAGGATCCGCTCAGAATACATCAGTTTGCCTCCGCTCAGTCTCCATTCTGCTTTGGAGGCGGACATCAAATCGCTGCCTGCAGTGTTTTGTTGTCCGCCTGATGAAGCAGAGCCAAACGGATCCGTCCTGGCACACAATGTAAGTCAATGGGGACAGATCCCTTTTCTCTGACACAATCTGGCACAATAGAAAACAAATCCGTCCCCCATTGACTTTCAATGGTGTTCAAGACGGACCCGCCATGGCTACAGAAGACATAATGCAACTGGATCTGTTCAAGACAGATGCATGCGGTTGTATTATTGTAACGGAAGCATTTTTGCAGATCCATGACGGATCCGCAAAAACGCTAGTGCGAAAGTAGCCTTACTGCAAAGTGTCCAGCCTGCCCTCTTCATCTGTATCTTCACTATCACCCTTCCTTCCTGTCTATCCTGTATCTCCCACCATCTACACTTGTGTGCATTTGTGCTGTCTGGATCTCAGAAACATGCATTCAAGTCTTAGTGACTGTTCAGACTATACTTGTTGTTTTTTTCCTTAATTTTTTTGTGTGTTTTCTGTATCTTGAGCCTCTGGTGATTCCAGGAGGTAGCGGTCTAGTTGCTTCCCTGTAACATAGACCAGATCCCTGTACAGAGGTTAAAGGGTGAATGCCAGGGAAACGCCCTTAAGGTTTTGCTCAAATTAAAATTGGTTAGTTGGCACAGTAGGTCCACACTTGCTGATCTGTAATGTCACTCAACAGCTTCCGTGGCTTGTTGAGATACTGAATGTTCCTTTTAAAAACTATAGTGAATAAGATATTTACATATCTTCGTTCATCCATGTATCTTAATTGTAGATCAAATTATATTCCAGATGCTGAATAACGTAATCATAATACAGATAGATTGCTCAAATATTCACTATGCACCAAGTTCCAAAGTCAGCAGTTATGATGCTCCAGTATAGGTTCCAATATAATAGTAGAAACTGTTGTATGCAGCTAACAGTAGTCGTTTGTAGTTATTCAGTAACTCACTGCCGTGGCCAAAGGGACAAAGGTGTTTCACCTTAGTTAGCTCGGTGTCCCAATACTCACTTCAGTATATAGTTGGGGCTGCTCATGTGTGCTAGAGTTACCTTCAGTCTGCTGTGCCCCGGCTCGCAGACTTTCCTACAATGCTTTGCAGTCAGCCTGACAGTCATTTGGTAGAGGGCATATTGTTAGTCTATCAGGCTTTATGTTAGAGTTGAAGCACAGTTGCCATTGTGAGTTCAGCCACTGATGTGACAGGATATTCTGCCAGGATTTATCATTAGGGACACCATAGGGGCAGTTACAATGTCTGCATTCATTACTAGAGCTGAACATATAGAGACTGCTTGTCACAGTGTGTTTACTGTGACACCATGTTGCTGTGTAGGCTGGCTGCCTGTGCTATAGCGTACTGGCTGCAGAGTTGTGTGGACATATGCCTAGGGCCTTGTGTCTTTGCAGCAGTATATGTCCTCTTTCCCTGTATGCTGATTTCTGGTGTTGTGCATGCTGGCTGCGGTCTTCTGCGGTCTGTGTGAACTGCCTCTTGTGACTGTTGCGCCCTGTGTTCTGTGTTTGTCTGTCACTGTTCACTCCCTTGTATGCCGTGTGGGCTGGCGGCTGTGAAAATGTATCTAGGGCCATGTGTTGGTGCGGCAGTGAACATTCTCTTCCGTTTTGCATTCCGGCTGCGTATACTTGTGGCTGTGCCATTGCTGCTATTTTGGCTGGTTGCTGGAGTTGTGTGAGTGTGTGTCTAGGGCCTTGTGTCGGTACGGCAGTGCATATTCTTTGTGGTTCGTGCATGCTGGCAGCGGTGGCTTGTATTGTGAACAGTGTCTGTTTCTAGTTTTTTTCTGATCCCTGTGGGGTTAGATTCCCCAGTCAGCATTCCAGTATGTATATGTATCTGTCTGGGTTCTGCTGGGTTAACGCCCCAATCTGTATCTGTAAGCCTATTCAGTTTTCTTGTCTTTTGTCTGTCTGTTTCTGCTCTGTCTGTGATCCTGAAGCCTGGTCCTGTGTCTGCCAGTTCTGCCTTGCCTGTTTTTCGGTATGTTCAGGGTTCCTGTTTTTCTGTCTATACAGGGAGTGCAGAATTATTAGGCAAGTTGTATTTTTGAGGATTAATTTTATTATTGAACAACAACCATGTTCTCAATGAACCCAAAAAACTCATTAATATCAAAGCTGAATTTTTTGGAAGTAGTTTTTAGTTTGTTTTTAGTTTTAGCTATTTTAGGGGGATATCTGTGTGTGCAGGTGACTATTACTGTGCATAATTATTAGGCAACTTAACAAAAAACAAATATATACCCATTTCAATTATTTATTTTTACCAGTGAAACCAAGACTCACTCTCATTTCATCAGTCCATAAAACCTTAGAAAAATTAGTCTTGAGATATTTCTTGGCCCAGTCTTGACGTTTCAGCTTGTGTGTCTTGTTCAGTGGTGGTCGTCTTTCAGCCTTTCTTACCTTGGCCATGTCTCTGAATATTGCACACCTTGTGCTTTTGGGCACTCCAGTGATGTTGCAGCTCTGAAATATGGCCAAACTGGTGGCAAGTGGCATCTTGGCAGCTGCACGCTTGACTTTTCTCAGTTCATGGGCAGTTATTTTGCGCCTTGGTTTTTCCACACGCTTCTTGCGACCCTGTTGACTATTTTGAATGAAACGCTTGATTGTTCGATGATCACGCTTCAGAAGCTTTGCAATTTTAAGAGTGCTGCATCCCTCTGCAAGATATCTCACTATTTTTGACTTTTCTGAGCCTGTCAAGTCCTTCTTTTGACCCATTTTGCCAAAGGAAAATAATTATGCACACCTAATATAGGGTGTTGATGTGATTAGACCACACCCCTTCTCATTACAGAGATGCACATCACATAATATGCTTAATTGGTAGTAGGCTTTCGAGCCTATACAGCTTGGAGTAAGACAACATGCATAAAGAGGATGATGTGGTCAAAATACTCATTTGCCTAATAATTCTGCAAGCAGTGTACAGTGTCCTATTATTATATGTCTGTTTGGCTTCCTGTTCTGAAAGTTTGTCTATGCTCTATGTTTTGGGATATGCCTGTTTCCTTGCAAGTCAGCTGCCAAGTGTACCAGGACCATCCCAGGAGGTAGCAGTCCCGTCACTCCCCTGTGGCGAGAACCAGATCACTGTATATGGCTGAAGGGTGAAGACCAGGGGTGCACTGGAATAAAACCCTTAATGCTTGGCCAAAAGTCAAAGTGGGCATTTGGCACAGCGATTCCACATCTGCCAGTGATCCGCCTGATCGGGTAACACTGCTACACTGTAAAGAGACAGTTTAAAGAGACAGTACTCTTTTTATTTGCAGAAGCAGGACTTTTTTCTTTCCAAAAACATGTTAGAAAGTTTCTACAGTTCGTAAGTGTGCAATAGGTATATCTCCCTGATTCACCAGCAGCATATATTTTTTCACATAAGCTGCAAAATTGGGTCTTTGCATTTCCAAAACTCTGTTGTAAAGCTTCTACAGTTTATATTGATATGTGTGCAATAAGCATATTTAGTGTGTCAATAGTGTATTTTAGTGTCAATTTCAAGAAATTTGCTCATCCCTATTACCTTTTGTATCTTAGTTTGATTCCTTCAAAATATAAGCATACATACATCCATAAAATTGTCCTATTAGTGACCTATAGTGTAGAAATTTTTACCAACAGACACATTAGTATTTTTTTTTTTTATGCACTTATATAGCGCTACTATATTCCGCAGCGCTTTACAGACTTTAGCATCACCAGCCAACTGTCCCCAATGGGACAATCTAAGCTCCCTATCAGTATGTCTTTACAAACTCCATGTCCTTGGTGGGATTTGAACCTAGGAATTCGAACATAGAACCCCAGTGCTGCAAGGCACCAGTGCTAACCACTGAGCCACCGTGCTGCCCACACGTATAGTACATAGTATATATAACAAAATGTAGTCAGTTTAATCTTGCAGCAAATATTTCAGCCTGGTGTACTTTTCACCTTAGAGTATGTGTCTCAGTTGTATGTTATTCATAAAGCCATTTAGCTTGCAAGAGATCCATTCCATTTGGAAAATTTATAAAAAATGTCCTTGTCTTGCAAATTAATATATTAATGTGATGCAGTATCCCACTCTATTTTAGTAGTGGGGTCCTGTATGTTTAAGGGTATTTGCAGAATATCATTCTATGCTGTATATGTATATTGCTTTAATTCCTTCTGTTTACACCTTGCATGTCATTACAAGTTTGGTTCTTTGGTTCTTAGCCAAAGAAGCTACCTTCAGTATCAGACCCAATGAAGTCAGATGAGTGTCACTGGGGCCAACTACCTAAAATATAACTTTTATTACGTATTATTAAAAGAAAATATAACACAGAGGTCCCTCACGTGGGGACTGATGGACATACGACAATTACAGACAGACAATCAGAGCCAATATTAAAGGAACAGACAGGGTGGCAAAACGTGGTGGTGCATCCGGGAGACAGCCATATGGGTCCCAATTGTGTCCCTATGGTGTCCCTGACCTTATCTCAGCCCAGAGATGCACCCTGATGGTGGGAGCACTCCGTCCCCGTACCTAGCCTGTCTGCCCTTAAAAAGCCCTCAAAGCACATAGACCCATATGGATGTCCGGGTCATGCAACAATCAAAAGACGAAATATAACACCTTGATGGAGAAAATCGATCTTCTCAGTCTATCCGCAACAAGCCACAGTTAGTGAAGATGATTGCAATACTGTGAATCGGATCTAACCACCTTAATAAGTGAAATATAACGTCACGTCTACAACATAGGGAATCAGTGAAATATCCGAATCCCGCAGATTTTACAAGAGTAGTTATAATACTATACATGAAGTCTCAGTCTCGACGCGTTTCCCCTAAATAATGTGGTTCATCAGGAGACCATAAAAGAGTATAGACACATATGTTGCTGCTATGATCAAGCGGCTACATAGCGACGGTTCAGAAAATAGGACTCATAGTTAACGTCCAAAAAATGAAAAAAACAAAATTACTGGAGCACCCTGAGGCGGTGTTCCACTATCAGAGACCATTCAAGTAATACAGGAACAAACAAAGTGCTAACTATAATTATGATGTTCTTATCGGTCCTGTGAATCTCTCCATACAGTGGTCCGCAGTCAGGGGTGCTCCAGGGGGCAAAAAAGATGAGGCTCCAACTTGCAAGCCGACATTGTGACTGTTTATACCCAAAAAGGGGGAGGTCCCCCATTATCTTGCACCAATCACCTCATCCCAATAGATCATGTGATCATGTAGACGATATTTTCTTACCAGGGCTCTCCTCTCCCATTGCACAGTTGCTGGCTGTGCTAGATCGTGGTTGGAACGCACGCCGAGGTTTCCAAAATGGCCGTGCGTTCCTCCATAAGCAGCCAATCTCCGCCCGCCTGCGTCGTCAATGCAACGCAGTACTGGGCGCTTGCGTTCCATAGCGGCACAGAGGGGGGCGTGGTTATGCGTTCCACCATTGAAACCCCGCTGTCCCGGTCCCAATATGCTGACAAGGTGTACTTATAGCAGGTTAATCGGGTGAGAGTGCTGGTCCATCCTATTCAGATGAATGGGCTAATTATTGTATGGAATGTATCGATTTTATATGCAAGTAGGACAAAGCATACTAGACAGGGGTCCTAGTGTTGAGTGGCCACATATCGGCAATGTATATTTGCACAAATACTCATTGCCACTACATGGTGGTGCAGAATTTAGGGACAAAACAAATGTCGGCTTGCACACTGTATGTAAATGACGAAACGTATTTTGGTAATCTGATACACAAAGATGGCGGATGAACGGACCATTCTGATATAGAAAAGTCCTAGATTCAATAAATTAACACTTCACGTGTCGATAGACTTTAAATTATTTGTCATAAGAGGAAGAAGTAATGGGTAAGACAGAGACAGAAGTACCAGGGGCCAAATGCATTATAAAAAGCAAGAGAAAGTGAGCTGTTCATTCAACCCCGCTGGAGATTGCGACTGGAACCGGAATATCCACTCCGATTCCTTCTGGAGGATCCTGCGGTCCCAGTCCCCCCTCCTGGGTGAGGGTCTGACCAATTCCAATGCGGAGAATCTAAGTAGTCTCGGGTCTCCGTGATGGACTTCCCACATATTATTCGCAAGTGGTGTGTCTTTTTTATTCTTAATGTCATTAAGATGTTCAAGTATGTGTTTCCGAAATTCTCTGAAGGTTTTGCCCACATAGTCCTTAGGGCATGCGCATTGAGCCAAATAGACCGACCCCTCGCTGCGACAATTGATAAAATCACGGATATCGAATGTTTTCCCCGTGACCGAGCACACATTCAGTTTGGTGTTATTAATATTTTTACAGGCCAGGCAGGATCCACAACGGAAGGTACCCCGTGGTTTCCGGTCCAACCAGGTTCCTTTCGGAATTGGTCCTGAATAGTGGCTATTGACAAGCCTGTCGCGGAGGCATCTGCCCCTTCTAAAGGTTATACTGGGGCGAGGGGAAAGTCTATCAGATACATCTGGATCCATTAAAAGAATATGCCAGTATTTGTTGATGATGTCCCTCACCTCCTGACTCATGGTGTCAAAAGTAGAAATTATCCTTATGACCTCATCATTCCCTTTTGGCTGTCTTGGTATCAGAAGAGTGTTACGCTCACAAAGAGACGCATTCTGGAAGGCCGTCCTAAGGACAGGTTGTGGATAGCCCCTGGTAGAGAATCTCTTCTGTAGTTTTCTAGATTCAAGGTGAAAACTCTCACGGTCAGAACAATTCCTTCTCATCCGCAAATACTGTCCGCGGAGGATGCCCTTCTTGAGACTCACAGGGTGATGACTATCCCAATGTAGCAGACTGTTGGGGGCAGTGGCCTTCCTGAAAGTGGAGGTGACAAGACCGTCCCGGTTTTGGTAACCCTGACATCCAAAAATGTTAATGATTCAGGGTGAAACTCAGACGTAAAAGAGAGTCCCAACCCATTGACGTTAAGGGCCCTAATGAATGAATCAAATTCATCCGAGCTACCATTCCAGATGATGAACACATCGTCAATATACCGGGTCCAGAAGACAATCTTGTCACCCCACCAGGTCTGCGTATCAGGAAAGACCACTTGATCCTCCCACCAGCCCAGGAGGAGATTCGCATACGTCAGGGCACACGGACTCCCCATAGCGGTCCCCCTGAGCTGGTGGAAGAATTGCCCGTCAAAGAGGAAAAAATTGTGTGTGAGCACAAACTCGAGAAGGGTTACCACAAATAAATTGTGTACCTTATGACTAACTGCCCTTATTTTAAGGAACGCTCTTGTAGCCATAAGGCCCTTGTCATGAGGAATCGAGCTATAAAGTGACTCCACATCAACACTACCAAGAGAGGGGGGACTGGGACCGCAGGATCCTCCAGAAGGAATCGGAGTGGATCTTCCGGTTCCAGTCGCAATCTCCAGCGGGGTTGAACGAACAGCTCACTTTCTCTTGCTTTTTATAATGCATTTGGCCCCTGGTACTTCTGTCTCTGTCTTACCCATTACTTCTTCCTCTTATGACAAATAATTTAAAGTCTATCGACACGTGAAGTGTTAATTTATTGAATCTAGGACTTTTCTATATCAGAATGGTCCGTTCATCCGCCATCTTTGTGTATCAGATTACCAAAATACGTTTCGTCATTTACATACAGTGTGCAAGCCGACATTTGTTTTGTCCCTAAATTCTGCACCACCATGTAGTGGCAATGAGTATTTGTGCAAATATACATTGCCGATATGTGGCCACTCAACACTAGGACCCCTGTCTAGTATGCTTTGTCCAACTTGCATATAAAATCGATACATTCCATACAATAATTAGCCCATTCATCTGAATAGGATGGACCAGCACTCTCACCCGATTAACCTGCTATAAGTACACCTTGTCGGCATATTGGGACCGGGACAGCAGGGTTTCAATGGTGGAACGCATAACCACGCCCCCTCTGTGCCGCTATGGAACGCAAGCGCCCAGTACTGCGTCGCATTGACGACGCAGGCGGGCGGAGATTGGCTGCTTATAGTGGAACGCACGGCCATTTTGGAAACCTCGGCGTGCGTTCCAACCACGATCTAGCACAGCCAGCAACTGTGCAATGGGAGAGGAGAGCCCTGGTAAGAAAATATCGTCTAACTAGGACTAGCATACACTGAATCTGGGAGACTGTATCAACCAGAATACCATGATTATCTGCAGGCCTCACAAAGTTTATATGAACATGGGGTCACATGATCTATTGGGATAAGGTGATTGGTGCAAGATAATGGGGGACCTCCCCCTTTTTGGGTATAAACAGTCACAATGTCGGCTTGCAAGGTGGAGCCTCATCTTTTTTGCCCCCTGGAGCACCCCTGGCTGCGGACCACTGTATGGAGAGATTCACAGGACCGATAAGTACATCATAATTATAGTTAGCACTTTGTTTGTTCCTGTATTACTTGAATGGTCTCTGATAGTGGAACACCGCCTCAGGGTGCTCCAGTAATTTTGTTTTTTTCATTTTTTGGACATTAACTATGAGTCCTATTTTCTGAACCGTCGCTATGTAGCCGCTTGATCATAGCAGCAACATATGTGTCTATACTCTTTTATGGTCTCCTGATGAACCACATTATTTAGGGGAAACGCGTCGAGACTGAGACTTCATGTATAGTATTATAACTACTCTTGTAAAAACTGCGGGATTCGGATATTTCACTGATTCCCTATGTTGTAGACGTGACGTTATATTTCACTTATTAAGGTGGTTAGATCCGATTCACAGTATTGCAATCATCTTCACTAACTGTGGCTTGTTGCGGATAGACTGAGAAGATCGATTTTCTCCATCAAGGTGTTATATTTCGTCTTTTGATTGTTGCATGACCCGGACATCCATATGGGTCTATGTGCTTTAAGGGCTTTTTAAGGGCAGACAGGCTAGGTACGGGGACGGAGTGCTCCCACCATCAGGGTGCATCTCTGGGCTGAGATAAGGTCAGGGACACCATAGGGACACAATTGGGACCCATATGGCTGTCTCCCGGATGCACCACCACGTTTTGCCACCCTGTCTGTTCCTTTAATATTGGCTCTGATTGTCTGTCTGTAATTGTCGTATGTCCATCAGTCCCCACGTGAGGGACCTCTGTGTTATATTTTCTTTTAATAATACGTAATAAAAGTTATATTTTAGGTAGTTGGCCCCAGTGACACTTTTCTATAAATACAACTACCCATTAGGTATTTAGTTGGTTCACCAATGAAGTCAGATGCCTCAACCAGACTGAAAGTGACAGATTATGGAAGTGGACGACCAAAGCTAGGGCTGTACTTGCTGTACTTGAAGTGTGCGGACATTTAGCTACCCCTCTGAGTTGTGCGCAGACCAAGGGTAGGCCTCAAGAGAGGATTAACAAAAAAACTGTGTGACTAGAGAGTATAGAGAGAGACTGGTGGAGACGAGAGTATTACCTCAGCCTACTGACTCCATTAGCAACCATTCTGAGACAGGAGTTAGCCTACAGTGCCTGTTCACAACTCCTTGAGTTCCCTGCACCCAAAACCCATACCACAAAGGGTGTCTCACCCAACATCTGATAGGAGATCCCTCAACACCAGAGTGTTCCCCAAGGAATCCGGTGGCTTCCTTCCCGTCACTGCACACCGGCCCAGGTAGCTGCAGAAACATGAGTATCAACTACTACACCCATCAGGCCACAATGCCCTGTGGTTCCAGTCGCGGCAGTATGCCTCAATAACAGCAGCTTATGTTGCATAATTGTGTCTCACTGTGTTAATGGTGTATAACCCAAATATGTCTAATGGTATATGCAAATAGAATCTGTGAACTTTTATGGCACCAATTTAATTTTTTGGGCTTCTTTTTGCAAGCATGGGCTGAGTTTGTGATTTAGCAAAACTAATCCTGATATCAGAGGTTTTATATACTACATGACTGATGCTATCTTAACACAGATGTTTGTTTATTAGAAATGAATAGGATTGGCTGATCTGTCATGATGACTACAGGTATAAATATGCAAATCATGTTGGAAATAATAGCTATTGGGACAACCCATGCAACTGAGCCCTTGGTTGATTAGTTTAAACACTTTTTTTTAATCAGGTGGTGATAATCTGTCTTGTCTTTACCAAAACAAATGAGCTGTTGGCAGACATAAGCTTCTAATGGACTTGAAAGTAATTGAGTTTTGGGAGTATGTTGTATGTGAGTATTAGGAAATTGATGCATTTAAATAAAGACTGTAGACAAGTATAAAGGTAATCCTGTTTTTGAATATTTTACTCTAATTTATTTTTGCTAATTTATTTTTATTGAAATAAGGGAAGTAGAATTCGAAATCATTTTTCATTGTAGGAAAAGTAAGCAAACAATACATTCTAAATATTGTAGTGACAAAAGAAGAAAGGATGATATTTGATAATAGGGGAATGAAGGATTATTTTGTTAATTTTTAGAAAGGGTGGTTAATTAATAACAAGGTATGAGATAATAGATTATGAGTGTGAAGATTTTTTCTCTCTCTCTCTCTCTCTCTCTCTCTCTCTCTCTCTCGGGGATGGGGTGGGTGGGGGGAGGTAGGGTAAAAACAGGGAAAAATTGAAAATGTTTGGTTGTTTTGTATAATTATGTATTTTGTGTCTTTTTGTGTATGAATAAAAAATAATAAAGTCACAAAATAAAGCTGGAGTATAAATCTAAAAAAGTACAGAAAAGAAAAATGGGAACATAAATTGAGAACAGAACTACCCACATTTTTCCCAAATACACCCTGTACAGAATTATTAGGCAAATTAGTATTTTGACCACATCATCCTCTTTATGCATGTTGTCTTACTCCAAGCTGTATAGGCTCGAAAGCCTACTACCAATTAAGCATATTAGGTGATGTGCATCTCTGTAATGAGAAGGGGTGTGGTCTAATGACATCAACACCCTATATCAGGTGAGCATAATTATTAGGCAACTTCCTTTCCTTTGGCAAAATGGGTCAAAAGAAGGACTTGACAGGCTCAGAAAAGTCAAAAATAGTGAGATATCTTGCAGAGGGATGCAGCACTCTTAAAATTGCAAAGCTTCTGAAGCGTGATCATCGAACAATCAAGCGTTTCATTCAAAATAGTCAACAGGGTCGCAAGAAGCGTGTGGAAAAACCAAGGCGCAAAATAACTGCCCATGAACTGAGAAAAGTCAAGCGTGCAGCTGCCAAGATGCCACTTGCCACCAGTTTGGCCATATTTCAGAGCTGCAACATCACTGGAGTGCCCAAAAGCACAAGGTGTGCAATACTCAGAGACATGGCCAAGGTAAGAAAGGCTGAAAGACGACCACCACTGAACAAGACACACAAGCTGAAACGTCAAGACTGGGCCAAGAAATATCTCAAGACTGATTTTTCTAAGGTTTTATGGACTGATGAAATGAGAGTGAGTCTTGATGGGCCAGATGGATGGGCCCGTGGCTGGATTGGTAAAGGGCAGAGAGCTCCAGTCCGACTCAGACACCAGCAAGGTGGAGGTGGAGTACTGGTTTGGGCTGGTATCATCAAAGAGGAGCTTGTGGGGCCTTTTCGGGTTGAGGATGGAGTCAAGCTCAACTCCCAGTCCTACTGCCAGTTTCTGGAAGACACCTTCTTCAAGCAGTGGTACAGGAAGAAGTCTGCATCCTTCAAGAAAAACATGATTTTCATGCAGGACAATGCTCCATCACACGCGTCCAAGTACTCCACAGCGTGGCTGGCAAGAAAGGGTATAAAAGAAGAAAATCTAATGACATGGCCTCCTTGTTCACCTGATCTGAACCCCATTGAGAACCTGTGGTCCATCATCAAATGTGAGATTTACAAGGAGGGAAAACAGTACACCTCTCTGAACAGTGTCTGGGAGGCTGTGGTTGCTGCTGCACGCAATGTTGATGGTGAACAGATCAAAACACTGACAGAATCCATGGATGGCAGGCTTTTGAGTGTCCTTGCAAAGAAAGGTGGCTATATTGGTCACTGATTTGTTTTTGTTTTGTTTTTGAATGTCAGAAATGTATATTTGTGAATGTTGAGATGTTATATTGGTTTCACTGGTAAAAATAAATAATTGAAATGGGTACATATTTGTTTTTTGTTAAGTTGCCTAATAATTATGCACAGTAATAGTCACCTGCACACACAGATATCCCCCTAAAATAGCTAAAACTAAAAACTACTTCCAAAAATATTCAGCTTTGATATTAATGAGTTTTTTGGGTTCATTGAGAACATGGTTGTTGTTCAATAATAAAATTAATCCTCAAAAATACAACTTGCCTAATAATTCTGCACTCCCTGTATATGCATATGAAGTATACAATTCTTGTCTTGAAAATGTCAGTTGTGGGTTAACTTGGTAAGAGACATGGAAAAGGGGGCCTAGAAAGGTTTATGCTTGAGGTCAGTGTAGCTTAAACACAGAGTAAAATGGGAGTTCCCAATTGCTCCGATTTTTCAAGTAGTAACAAGGGGAGACAAAGTTGAGGGAGCTTAGTTAAGCTGGAAGGGGCACCAGAGTTATTTAAATTTGTTATGGTTGTGTTTCTAGCTTAGCAGCGCTTCCATTCTGTGTATATATACATATATATATATATATATATATATAATCTTCACCATAGACAACCATTCTATAATGCTAGGAAGGGGTTGAGAGTTTGAATGGAGGGGGATAACAGGTTTGGCTGCAATGATAAACTTTTTAAGTAGGTCATGGAATTTAGGCTGGAAGTTATTAGAATGTAACCAGAGCAAGATAAGTGTGGCAGTTAGTGTGAAGACCTCATCCATAATTCTTATGCAGGTGAACTCGACTGTTTTCCAGTAAGGTTGAATAAGTGGACAGAACAACCTTATGTGGGACATAGTTGCAAAGTGCAAATTGCAACACCAACAGGTGTCTGGATAAGTCACATCGACCATATGAAGGAGGTCCAGGGTTCGGTATTGCCTAGTCAGTGTCTTGTAAGAGTTATCTTGAACCTTGACTCACCAAAAAAGCATGAGAGTGCCTCAAAATGTATGATGTCTCCCCTTTAGAGAAAGATATGTTAAGTTCTTTTTCACAGGCTAGGAAAAAGCTAGGCTTAGATAGTGTTTTGATGTGTTTTACTTTAAAAATAAGTCCACCAGTCAGCAATGCTGGAAGCTCAACCTTTAAAAGTAATCAGCTAAAATATTGACCATTACAATAACTTAAACTTTTTAGCCCTGTAGTAGGCCATTTTGGAACTAAAAATGACTTTAACCAAACAAAGGCTACTTTCAAAAGCCTATTTTAAACCTCACTGTGTTGCTCTTTCACATGCAGTATAGTTGGAAAACAGTCATGCTTTACATTTGTTAACACTCAATTAAATGGAATAACATTTAAAGAGCAATATAAATTCACGTATTATTGTTTCATATAAAGGCTTGTAAAAATGTATGATCTTTTGTTAGAATCTGACATAGATTTCATTTTTCATACTAAGAAATTAATTTATATATTCAATATGTCTTGTACTGAATGACAGTTTATAAACTAAATGAGGACCATTATAGCAATAATGCAGTATATTTGGTTCTTCCATCAGGGCACATCAGTGGAACCATATTTCTTCTAATTTTAAATGGGGTTACCTGGTTTCATGATATTGATGATCTATCCTCAGAATAGGTCATCTATATCAGAACAGGGGTCTGACTCCTGGGACCTCGCTGATCAGCTGTTTCGTCCCACAGTGTAGATGGCATGCAGCTAAGCAATTGAGAAGATACAATGCTCACTGCAGCCCTTGCAAACAGCTGATTGACAGGGTAGCGGGAGTCGGACCTCCAGCCATCTGATATAGAAGCCTATCCTGAGGACAGGTCATCAATCAACCCCTTCAAAGGCTGTTGTTGGAAAAAATATACTTTCAAAGGGTAACACAACTTGGTTATATAAATAAATACTAATTATTTCTTATTTAACACAACTTACAAATGTGTTCCGTCTTATCTGATCTGAGCAAAACAACATAATATCGCAAGACTGTAACTAAACTCTAAATGACTGTAATACACATCACAACCACATTTAGTGCTCCACATTTAGCTTATTGCTCAAGCTGCTTTTTCTTCTGTTTAGAGAACAGCGAAGCTGGCCTCAGATATGAGATATTAATCGGCAGACCCAGCTAATCCTATCATGTGTGATACTGCATGCTGATCCGTGCATCTAATTCAATCATGTGTGATACTGTCTGCTAAGTTGCAAATCTAATTCTATCCTGTGTGATACTGTCTGCTGAGCTGTGTATCTATTCATATCATGTGTAACACTGTCTGCTGAGCTGGGTATCTAATCCTATCATGTGTGATACTGTCTGCTAAGTTGCAAATCTAATCCTATCCTGTGTGATACTGTCTGCTGAGCTGTGTATCTATTCATATCATGTGTAACACTGTCTGCTGAGCTGGGTATCTAATCCTATCATGTGTGATACTGTCTGCTGAGCTGTGTATCTATTCATATCATGTGTGATACTGCCTGCTAAGCTGTGTATCTAATTCTATCTTGTGTGATACTATCTGCCTCAGCTATGTATCTAATTCTATCCTGTGTGACACTGTCTGCTGAGCTGCGTATATAACCCTATCATGTGTGATACTGCCTGCTGAGCTGTGTATCTAATCCTATCATGTGTGATACTGTCTGCTGAGCCATGTATCTAATCCTATTCTGTATGATACTGTCTGCTGAGTTATGTATCTAATCCTATCATGTGTAATACTGTCTGATGATCCATGCATCTAATCCTATCATATGTGATACAGCCTGCTGATCCGTGTATTTAATCCAATCATGTGTGATACTGTCTGCTGAGCTGCGTATCTAATCCAATCCTGTGTGATACTGTCTGATGAGTTATGCATCTAATCCTATCATGTGTGATACTACCTGATGAGCCGTGTATCTAATTCTATCATGTGTGATACTGCCTTCTGATTTGTGCATCTAATCCTATCATGTGTGATACTGCCTGCTGATCAATGCATCTAATCCTATCATGTGTAATACTGTCTGATGATCCATGCATCTAATCCTATCATATGTGATACAGCCTGCTGATCCGTGTATTTAATCCAATCATGTGTGATACTGTCTGCTGAGCTGCGTATCTAATCCAATCCTGTGTGATACTGTCTGATGAGTTATGCATCTAATCCTATCATGTGTGATACTACCTGATGAGCCATGTATCTAATTCTATCATGTGTGATACTGCCTTCTGATTTGTGCATCTAATCCTATCATGTGTAACACTGTCTGCTGAGCTGGGTATCTAATCCTATCATGTGTGATGCTGTCTGCTGAGCTGTGTATCTATTCATATCATGTGTGATACTGCCTGCTAAGCTGTGTATCTAATTCTATCTTGTGTGATACTATCTGCCTCAGCTATGTATCTAATTCTATCCTGTGTGACACTGTCTGCTGAGCTGCGTATATAACCCTATCATGTGTGATACTGCCTGCTGAGCTGTGTATCTAATCCTATCATGTGTGATACTGTCTGCTGAGCCATGTATCTAATCCTATTCTGTATGATACTGTCTGCTGAGTTATGTATCTAATCCTATCATGTGTAATACTGTCTGATGATCCATGCATCTAATCCTATCATATGTGATACAGCCTGCTGATCCGTGTATTTAATCCAATCATGTGTGATACTGTCTGCTGAGCTGCGTATCTAATCCAATCCTGTGTGATACTGTCTGATGAGTTATGCATCTAATCCTATCATGTGTGATACTACCTGATGAGCCGTGTATCTAATTCTATCATGTGTGATACTGCCTTCTGATTTGTGCATCTAATCCTATCATGTGTGATACTGCCTGCTGATCAATGCATCTAATCCTATCATGTGTGATACTGTCTGCTGAGATATGTATCTAATCCTAATATGTGTGATGCGGTTTGCTGAGCTATGTATATAATTTTATCCTGTTTGACACTGTCTGCTGAGCTGCATATATAATCCTATCATGTGTGATGCTGCCTGATGAGCCGTGTATCTAATCCTATCCTGTGTGATACTGTCACGGCCACGGTTATGGCCGTGACTCCTTGGGAGCCGCATACTGTTGCCCGCGGTTTTGGGTTGTAGTGTCAACCGCAGCTTGAGGCATAATGTAGTTGGCCTCAGGTGCGGTTGCCACGGACAACAGCTATGTGTGCGGTTCCCTTGGAGTTATGTGCACGTTTGTAGCACTTTTGTATGTCTGTGTGCACTTTGTTTATGTTTGGTGTGCACTGACATTTTCCCTGCACTGTGGCTGTCCGTGGCAACGTTTGGTTGTATGATGTACATGTGGTGGCAGTGTCCCGGCCTTCGGGCTGACTCCCAGGACACACTTGCCACCCATGTCGTTGCCTGCGGCAACAGCCACAGTGTGTTTATTGTTTGGACACTTCCCCTTTAAGTTATGTTTTCCCTTCTGTGGTTTTGGAAGGGTTAACTCCCTTTCAGTGTGTGTGAGTCACGGGGTGTGTCTGATTGTTGGGTGTGGCCTCTTGGCCCTATATAGCCTCAGTTGTAGGCAGTAGCCAGAGAGGGTGTTTCAGCCATGCTGGCTGTAGACATCCTCCTGGTTACTTACCAACTGCCAGTGGGGGCCAACCTTCTGGTCATAAGCAAATATATATGTCCTTTGGTGTCTGGGAGATGTGTTTGGTTTTATGTTGTTTTATTGCACCTGTGGTCCTGGGTTCCCGTGTGTTGTGTGTTTGTGTGCTGAGTCCTGCTGTCTGTGGGCAGTACATCCACATGGGTTCCAGGCTTGGTTGTCTCTGGTAGGTCTCTGCTATGTTTGTGGCAAGTACCTGCCATTGCCACAGGTTGCATTTGTTTCCCCTTGCTTGCACCTTGGCCAGTGAGACTCCTGTTCCTCCGTATCCAGAAGGAACAGGATGTCTTACTCTGACTCCTAGCCTAGGGACCGGCGGAGGGCGAGTAGGGATCCGAGGTTCCTGCGCATGGGTCCTCCTACCTTCAAGGTCGGCCCATGCAGGTAGGAGTTAGGGTCAGGTTAGGGATGCTGTAGGAGGTGACCTGCTCCCTAATCCTGTTTGTCCTGGTCAAGCAGCGACCATCTTCCTTCCGGCACACGGCTGAGGGGTTTCCCCCATCCTCAGCCGTGACAGATACTGTCTGCTGAGTTGTATATCTAATCCTATCATATGTGATACTGCATGCTGTGCTTTGTATCTAATCATATCATGTGTGATACTGTCTGCTGAGCTATGTATCTAATTCTATCATGTGTGATGCTGCCTGTTGAGCCGTGTATCTAATCCTATTATGTGTGATACTGCCTGCTGATCCGTGCATCAAATCCTATCATGTGTGATACTGCTTGATGAGCCGTGTATCTAATCCTATCATGTGCGATACTGCCTGTTGATCCATGCGTCTAATCCTATTATGTGTGATACTGTCTGCTGAGCTATGTATCTAATCCTATCATGTGTGATACGGTTTGCTGAGCTATGTATCTAATTCTATCCTGTGTGACACTGTCTGCTGAGCTACATATCTAATTCTATCATGTGTGATACTGCCTGATGAGCAGTGTTTCTAATCCTATCATGTGTGATACTGCCTGCTGATCCGTGTATCTAATCCGTTCCGCAAAAAAATAGAACATGTCCTATTATTGTCCACATCACGGACAAGGATAGTACTGTTTTATTAAGTGCAAGTTGTTCTGTTCTGCAAAATGCACACAGATGTCATCCATATTTTTTGTGGATCCGTTTTTGCGGACCGCAAAATACATACGGTCGTGTACACAAGCCCTAACTCTCATCCTGTGACCTCCACAAGATCAGCGCTCTCCTCTTCTAAAATCCTCTATGCTGCTTGGACCCTGCTCCTTCCACTATGTTACAGGATTAGATGCAGCAGCTCAGCAAACATTATCACACATGGCTGAATTATATACACAGCTCATCATGCAGTATCACACATGACAGGATTAGATACAAAGCTCAAAGGACAGTATGACACATGGCAGAATTAAATACACATCTCATCATACAGTATCACACATGATAGGATTAGATACAAAGCGCAAAGGACAGTATCACATATGGTAGGATTAGATACACATCTCAGAGGACAGTATTACACATGATAGCATTAGATACATTGGCTTAACAGACAGTATCATACATGTTAGGATTACAGTCGTGGCCAAAAGTTTTGAGAATTACATAAATATTGGAAAAGTTGCTGCTTAAGTTTTTATAATAGCAATTTGCATATACTCCAGAATGTTATGAAGAGTGATCAGATGCATTGCATAGTCCTTCTTTGCCATGAAAATGAACTTAATCCCAAAAAAAACTTTCCACTGCATTTCATTGCTGTCATTAAAGGACCTGCTGAGATCATTTCAGTAATCGTCTTGTTAACTCAGGTGAGAATGTTGACGAGCACAAGGCTGGAGATCATTATGTCAGGCTGATTGGGTTAAAATGGCAGACTTGACATGTTAAAAGGAGGGTGATGCTTGAAATCATTGTTCTTCCATTTTTAGCCATGGTGACCTGCAAAGAAACGCGTGCAGCCATCATTGCGTTGCATAAAAATGGCTTCACAGGCAAGGATATTGTGGCTACTAAGATTGCACCTCAATCAACAATTTATAGGATCATCAAAAACATCAAGGGAAGAGGTTCAATTCTTGTTAAGAAGGCTTCAGGGCATCCAAGAAAGTCCAGCAAGCACCAGGATCGTCTCCTAAAGAGGATTCAGCTGCGGGATCGGAGTGCCACCAGTGCAGAGCTTGCTCAGGAATGGCAGCAGGCAGGTGTGAGCGCATCTGCACGCACAGTGAGGTGAAGACTTTTGGAAGATGGCCTGGTGTCAAGAAGGGCAGCAAAGAAGCCACTTCTCTCCAAAAAAACATCAGGGACAGATTGATCTTCGGCAGAAAGTATGGTGAATGGACTGCTGAGGACTGGGGCAAAGTCATATTCTCCGATGAAGCCTCTTTCCGATTGTTTGGGGCATCTGGAAAAAGGCTTGTCCGGAGAAGAAAAGGTGAGCGGTACCATCAGTCCTGTTTCATGCCAACAGTAAAGCATCCTGAGACCATTCATGTGTGGGGTTGCTTCTCATCCAAGGGAGTGGGCCCACTCACAATTTTGTCCAAAAACACAGCCATGAATAAAGAATGGTACCAAAACACCCTCCAACAGCAACTTCTTCCAACAATCCAACAACAGTTTGGTGAAGAGCAATGCATTTTCCAGCACGATGGAGCACCGTGCCATAAGGCAAAAGTGATAACTAAGTGGCTCGGGGACCAAAATGTTGACATTTTGGGTCCATGGCCTGGAAACTCCCCAGATCTTAATCCCATTGAGAACTTGTGGTCAATCCTCAAGAGGCGGGTGGACAAACAAAAACCCACTAATTCTGACAAACTCCAAGAAGTGATTATGAAAGAATGGGTTGCTATCAGTCAGGAATTGGCCCAGAAGTTGATTGAGAGCATGCCCAGTCGAATTGCAGAGGTCCTGAAAAAGAAGGGCAAACACTGCAAATACTGACTTTTTGCATAAATGTCATGTAATTGTCGATAAAAGCCTTTGAAACATATGAAGTACGTGTAATTATATTTCACTACATCACAGAAACAACTGAAACAAAGATCTAAAAGCAGTTTAGCAGCAAACTTTGTGAAAACTAATATTTGTGTCATTCTCAAAACTTTTGGCCACGACTGTACATTTGTAACCTGTAATGGGAATGTTAAAAGTATATAATAATCTCTGCACAATACTGTGGTTGGTGTGTGTTATTTTGAATATAATAAATATAATACTAGACTAGCACTGAATACTGACACCAAGTGTAGCTAAATCATAGTATACGGCATATAGAATTGTAGTGAACAATGGCATAGGTCAAAATATATCCTAATCATTGCACAGTAAAAAAAAAATAGCATCTGTCGGAGGTATTTGTTTAACGTATACAATAGATTTTTTATATATCTTAAATGTAAGACAAAGACATGATGTAAACCCGGCCAAATTTCACAGTTGCAATTCCATTACCAGGTCTTGACCTTATGTTCAGGTATTAGCTAGTAACACAATGCGCCACCTGCTGTCTGAACATTGTATTGCAATTTATCTAATTTAGACATAACGTCATTTCGTGACACACATCTCAGGACATGCTGAGATAAGTGAGCAGTTAAGTGTGGACACATCTGTACAATGCATGTTATTACTACTGCAGTGGTAGTATTTGACCTACTTTAAGTACAGTCCTGATCAAAAGTTTAAGACCACTTGAAAAATGGCAAAAAATCATATTTAGCATGGCTGGATATTAACAAGGTTCCAAGTAGAGCTTCAACATGCAACAAGAAGAAATGGGAGTGAGACAAAACATTTTTTGAGCATTCAATTTAATGAAAACAACGAATAAACTGAAACAGGCTGTTTTTCAGCTGATCAAAAGATTAGGACCACACCTCCAAAAAAAAAACTAAACCCCCCCAAAACAGAAATCCAACTTCCAAACATGAACTCAGTAATGAGTAGCTCCGCCGTTAGTGTTTATCACTTCAAAAATTTGTTTCGGCATGCTTGATGCAAGCGTTTCCATGAGGTGAGTGGGAACATTTCTCCAAGTGGTGAAGACGGCCGCACGAAGGCCATCTACTGTCTGGAACTGTTGTCCATTTTTGTGAACTTCCCTTGCCATCCATCCCCAAAGGTTCTCAATTGGATTTAGATCAGGGGAACACACAGGATGGGCCAAAAGAGTGATGTTATTCTCCTGGAAGAAGTCCCTTGTCCTGCAGGCATTGTGTACTGTAGCATTGTCCTGTTGAAAAACCCAGTCGTTACCACACAGACGAGGGCCCTCAGTCATGAGGAATGCTCTCTGCAACATCTGGACATAGCCAGCGGCCGTTTGACACTCCTGCACTTCCTGAAGCTCCATTGTTCCACTGAAGGAAAAAGCACCCCAAACCATTATGGTGCCCCCTCCACTGTGGCGCATAGAAAACATCTCAGGTGGGATCTGCTTGTCATGCCAGTAACGTTGGAAACCACCAGGACCTTCAAGGTTAAATCTTTTCTCATCAGAGAATAAAACTTTCTTCCACCTTTGAATGTCCCATGTTTGGTGCTCTCTAGCAAAGTCCAAACAAGCAGTTCTGTGGCGTTCAAGGAGACGAGGTCTTTGAAGACGTTTTTTGTTTTTGAACCCTTTAGTCTCAGATGCCGTCTGATGGTTATGGGGCTGCAGTCAACACCAGTAAGGGCCTTAATTTGGGTTGAGGATCGTCCAGTGTCTTGACGGACAGCCAATTGGATCCTCCGGCTCAGTGCTGATGACATTTTTTTTAGTCTTACACTTGACTTTTTTGTTCCATAACCCTTAGGATCATTTAAGAAATGCCAAATGACTGTCTTACTGCGTCCCACCTCAGCAGCGATGGAGCGCTGTGAGAGACCCTGCTTATGCAGTTCAACAACCCGACCACGTTCAAAAAGGGAGAGTTTTTTTGCCTTTGCCATCACAACGTGTGACTACCTGACAGAAAATGACAATGAATCCACATCTTTGCACAGATTTGGTCTTTTAAAGGCATGTGGTCCTAAAATTTTGATCAGCTGAAAAACAGCCTGTTTCAGTTTAATCGTTATTTTCAATGAATTGAATGCTCAAAATTTTTTTAGTCTCACTCTCATTTCTTCTTGTTGCATGTTGAAGCTCTACTTGGAACCTTGTTAAGATCCAACAATGTAAAATATGATTTTTTGCCATTTTTCAAGTGGTCTTAAACTTTTAATCAGGACTGTATCTCCATCCTTGACATTTGCCCACTCTTTATAAAATTCCCCTTGAAGAAGCTTGCGTGAAACGTACATTGGGGTTGCTGGTGAACCACTCAGGTATCCTTTCTATGGCTTTGTAGTGAACTATCCAGCTTTAGTTATCTATATACTCTGTGACATTTGCACTATGCACTTTATATTTATATTTTTTGTACAGTGTATGATACTTCTACCCAGTTTTTATAGTTCTGCCTGATTATATGCATTTTTGACATCCTGGTCGGCCCATACGCATAATATATGCTATATATATATATTCATTGTCTGAATTCATCTGCCATTTCAGGATTAGCCCTCAGTTGTGCTCCATGTCATCTTGTGTGCTCCCTATTCACCATCATACTGTTCCCCATGTATATTTTATTGTCATTTGTCTCGTATGGAGACACTAATAAAGTTTACATATAATATTATTGAGTGCTAGCCCTGTCTCCCTCTTTTGGTGTATTACTATACGTGTTGGCTTTGCACGGGTACTCACTATTGTGAGTCATTTACTATTGGTGTTTAAGATCCAACAATGTAAAATATGATTTTTTGCAATTTTTCAAGTGGTCTTAAACTTTTAATCAGGACTGTATCTCCATCCTTGACATTTGCCCACTCTTTATAAAATTCATCAATTAATGTGGATGAAACTTTTTCTGAGTTCCAGTGTAATAACTTGTATTTGTTTATCAGAGATTTCAAACTGAAATCCTCTTCCTAAACATTCGCCCGATAGTTGCTAACGAGCGTTCATAGGAATGTTCATTAGCGATTATCTGGCGGTGTAAAGGTGCCACCGATTACCCAATGAACGCGCAAACGAGTCAGTTAATTGGATCCTTTGTGCAGGCACTTAAATCATTGTTTGCCGACATCAGATTGTGCTGTGTATGTGTATGGAACCAAGCGATGGCATTACTATGGAGCAGATCGATGACTGTGAATGCAGCGGTCTCTTTTATTGACAAGCAGGCTCTTGCTGGGAAGAAATGCTTCCATCCTGACAATCAAAAAGTCCAGCAAGGGTACCCTGTTATAACATAAGATGGCAAAATTTAATAAGAAAAATAGAGGTATACATAAACGAACAAGTCTAAGTATTAAATCCGAGGTAAGAGGCCAGTATACAGCCGGATGCACTGGGTAAGTGGTGGGGAAGGAAATCCCTAGCACTGATACCCTAAACTGGTCCTCTGCCCAGGGACGTCTCCTGATGGTGGGGACGCCCTGTCCACGTGCCTATTCTCAACCTCCTGGCTGACCCTAGTAAGGTGAACAGTGGAGGGAGATAGGTGAAGAGTGGTATCCTAACGGATAACTCGGATAACTAGCACACAATAGTAAATTTAGAAAGGTGTCCACTGTATACTGCCCTCGTGACAGTCTGCCAGGAGGTACAGGGACCACCAAGAGGATAAAAAATACAAACAGACACATGCACAAATAAACAAAAATATATAATGACAATAGATGACCTACAACCCCGACGCGTTTCACTCACAGCAGTGGGATCATCAGGGGGTGATAAGAGGTAGGTATACTGAGGACCGGGAACCCGTGACAATGGCGATAGCAGGTCCAGTCCAATGATATGTGTGTAAATAAATGCGTTGATAAATGAACACTTATAACGCGAAGACAGACCCAAAATTAGTAAGTAGTTGCCAAATGGCAGATTACATATGGTAAATCAGCGGCACGGTTAGTGAATTCAAACGCCTAGATGCAGACTGCAATTCTGAGATTGATGATGGCATAAGGATCACATAAGGATAATTTGTAAAGAGGCTCATGCAGGGGCATAAAGAATAATCCCCCCGAACCTACCTAGTAAGCACTCCAGGAATATGATAACGAGGTTCGTAGCTCCTCAGGTGTAGGGCTACCCACCAGGAAGATACATGTTGCCGCCGTAGGTGTGGGAAGGTGGGTCTGAGGCCTGCTATCGCCATTGTCACGGGTTCCCGGTCCTCAGTATACCTACCTCTTATCACCCCCTGATGATCCCACTGCTGTGGGTGAAACGCGTCGGGGTTGTAGGTCATCTATTGTCATTATATATTTTTGTTTATTTGTGCGTGTGTCTGTTTGTATTTTTTATCCTCTTGGTGGTCCCTGTACCTCCTGGCAGACTGTCACGAGGGCAGTATACAGTGGACACCTTTCTAAATTTACTATTGTGTGCTAGTTATCCGAGTTATCCGTTAGGATACCACTCTTCACCTATCTCCCTCCACTGTTCACCTTACTAGGGTCAGCCAGGAGGTTGAGAATAGGCACGTGGACAGGGCGTCCCCACCATCAGGAGACATCCCTGGGCAGAGGACCAGTTTAGGGTATCAGTGCTAGGGATTTCCTTCCCCACCACTTACCCAGTGCATCCGGCTGTATACTGGCCTCTTACCTCGGATTTAATACTTAGACTTGTTCGTTTATGTATACCTCTATTTTTCTTATTAAATTTTGCCATCTTATGTTATAACAGGGTACCCTTGCTGGACTTTTTGTTTTCTATACTAATACTCTGATTTGATATAATACTGGTATCTTCATTGCTGGACTTTTTTCATCCTGACAATCACCTGCAAAATTGGCCAGGGGCCTTAAGACATTACTAAATGCTGCAGTTGCATCTTATGCTGTCCATATGACGGCTTGCTAACTGAAATCATTGCAAACTATTAGCTGGTATAGATTTTAGTTCTAAACTATAATCTCTAGTTTTCTTGTACAAATTATGGCACATGCATCAAGAAGTGGAGGACCCATCCCCTTCCACTAAGACCACCAACTTAAAAAAAATGTAGTGGAAAAAAGTCACTTTTTTTCTCACAAAATGACACTTAGTAAATGGGTCCCATAATTGTAGTGCTTTACAAATCAGTGGTAAAACAACACATGGAATATTGTGAATGAATATGAAATGAATACTAGGGGCAGTTTTGGACACAGCAGAGCAGGAGCACTGTTATGTCCACTGCATATACACTCACCTAAAGAATTATTAGGAACACCATACTAATACGGTGTTGGACCCCCTTTTGCCTTCAGAACTGCCTTAATTCTACGTGGCATTGATTTAACAAGGTGCTGATAGCATTCTTTAGAAATGTTGGCCCATATTGATAGGATAGCATCTTGCAGTTGATGGAGATTTGAGGGATGCACATCCAGGGCACGAAGCTCCCGTTCCACCACATCCCAAAGATGCTCTATTGGGTTGAGATCTGGTGATTGTGGGGGCCATTTTAGTACAGTGAACTCATTGTCATGTTCAAGAAACCAATTTGAAATGATTCGAGCTTTGTGACATGGTGCATTATCCTGCTGGAAGTAGCCGTCAAAGGATGGGTACATGGTGGTCATGAAGGGATGGACATGGTCAGAAACAATGCTCAGGTAGCCCGTGGCATTTAAACAATGCCCAATTGGCACTAAGGGGCCTAAAGTGTGCCCAAAAAACATCCCCCACACCATTACACCACCACCACCAGCCTGTACAGTGGTAACAAGGCATGATGGATACATGTTCTCATTCTGTTTATGCCAAAATCGTACTCTACCATTTGAATGTCTCAGCAGAAATCGAGACTCATCAGACCAGGCAACATTTTTCCAGTCTTCAACAGTCCAATTTTGGTGAGCTCGTGCAAATTTTAGCCTCTTTTTCCTATTTGTAGTGGAGATGAGTGGTACCCGGTGGGGTCTTCTGCTGTTGTAGCCCATCCGTCTCAAGGTTGTGCGTGTTGTGGCTTCACAAATGCTTTGCTGCATACCTCGGTTGTAACGAAAGGTTATTTCAGTCAATGTTGCTCTTCTATCAGCTTGAATCAGTCGGCCCATTCTCCTCTGACCTTTAGCATCAACAAGGCATTTTCGCCCACAGGACTGCCGCATACTGGATGTTTTTCCCTTTTCACACCATTCTTCGTAAACCCTAGAAATGGTTGTGCGTCAAAATCCCAGTAACTGAGCAGATTGTGAAATACTCAGCCTGGCCCGTCTGGCACCAACAACCATGCCACGCTCAAAATTGCTTAAATCACCTTTCTTTCCCATTCTGACATTCAGTTTGGAGTTCAGGAGATTGTCTTGACCAGGACCACACCCCTAAATGCATTGAAGCAACTGCCATGTGATTCGTTGACTAAATAATTGCATTAATGAGAAATAGAACAGGTGTTCCTAATAATTCTTTAGGTGAGTGTATATTTAAACTGTATACATACCTCACAACTTTTGAAAATCGCAAAGAGGGAAAATATGTGTGGCGCATATCACGGCAGTTTTTTTCATACTAGGCCAAAGCATAATTACTGACTTCATCACTACTGCAGCAGCTGGGGATCGGTTAGGTGAGTGTAAGTTTCTTTATTTTTTTACAGCATGTGGAGCCCCTGAGACAATAACCATTTAAATATTAGCACATAAATCATCGGATTATAGATAATTTAAGGTACAAATTAATAAAGCTATGATCTAATACACAGGCAGTAACCATACAGACACTTTAGTAAGGAGCAGTTTAGTAAATTTACTAATGCGCATATATGCATTAATTCCCTAGGTCAAAAAGAGGGACATTTAAGGATCAAAGTGGGACAGAGGGACTTTGGTCAAAAATAGGGACTGTCCCTCCAAAAGAGGGACACTTGGGAGGCATGTGTATATACAGGACAGAGATCTAGCTTGTAGTCTTTTTATATCTAAGCCTGTAACCATAACATGGGAGCATAACAAGGAGGAAATCAGCACAGATGAGGATTCTTCACAGTAGTAAGACTATGGAACTCTGTGCCGCAGCAGGTTGTAATTGTGTATTTTTTAAAAGAATACAAGTCCAAATGGCTTTCTCGGTGGCAAAATATTTCAAGTTATACAGTGGTGCTTGAAAGTTTGTAAATCCTTAAGAATTGTCCATATTTCTGCATAAATTTGACCTAAAACACCATATTGTTCAAACAAGCCCTAAAAGCAGATAAAAATAACACAAACAAATGAGTCAAAAATATTTGAGTTGGTCATATATTGATTGTGGGAAATGTTCCAATATCCCATGTCTGTAAGTGGAAAAAGTATGTGCACCTTTAGGATTGAAGATGGTATTAAAGTCGGGTGTTTTCTTTCAATGGAATGGCAATCAGGAATGAGCGGGTGACCTGTTTTATTTAAAGAACAGTGTTGAGCTAATCGAAGTTAATGAAATGGACTTCGATCCGAATTTCAGGAAAAATTTGATTCGCCACAAAGCTCAAATAGACGAGGCAAGTACAATTTTTTTTTTTTTTAGGAGTAACCCCTAAGATTCTTTAATATTGATCTTAGATGCCGCAATCAGCGATGAATGCAGCATCTGAGGGGTTTAATGACGGGCCTCAGCACAATCGCCATTTTCTGTCATTGCACCCACAGAAAATGCACTTCGTGACAAAGTAATTTGTCACAAAGCAAATTTAGTAAAATTCAGCGAAGCAGCCGAATCGAATTTTGAAGAACTTTGCTCATCTCTTCACAACACATGTTTGAGTCTACAGTCAGACAGATTGTGTACACATGGAGGAGATTCAAGACCATTATTACCCTTCCCAGGAGTGGTCTATCAACAAAAATGAAGCCAAGAGCAAGGTATGTAATAGTTCACAAAGTGACAAAGGAACACAAGGTAACCTCTAAGCAACTAAAGGTCTTTCTCACATTAGCTAATGTTAATGTTCATGCGTCACCCATCAGAAGGGCACTGAACAACAATGGCGTATATGGCAGGATTGCAAGGAGAAAGCCACTGCACACTCCAACAAGAACATTGCTGCCTATCTGTAGTTTGCTAAAGATCACCTGGGCAAGTCAGAAGGCAATCAGAACAATGATTTGTGGATGGATGAGACCAAAATAGAAATGTTTTTGTTTAAGAAGCATTGTATTTGAAGAAAAGAAAATTCTGCAATCCAACATTAAAACCTCACCCCATCTGTCAAATACAGTAGTGGAAGTATTATGGTTTGGCCCTTTTTTGCAGCATCTTGGCCAGGACAGCCTGCTATCATTGATGGAATAATTAATTCTGAATTATACCAGTAAATTCTGAAGGAAAATGTCAGGACATCTGTTTGTGCACAAGCCTAAGTAAACAAGTCATTTTACTAAATAATGGTTAAAGAAGAATAAAGTTTTGCAATTGCTAAGTCATTGTCCTGAACTTAACCAAATAGACATGTTGTAGAAGCCCCTGAAACAAGCAGTTCATGGGAGGACACCCAGCAACCTTACAGAATTGAACCTGTTCTGTATGAAGGAATGGGCCAAACCAATGTGCAGGACTAATCAACAATTACCGGAAACATTTAGTCGCACTAATTGCTGTTGTATCCCCATACAGTGGAGGAGATGGCTGAGTGTAAATGCAGCGCTTCACCTCTACTGACGAGCAGGCGGTTACTGGGAAGTAGCACTTCCTTCCTGCTGTCTGCTCGCTTGGTGCATGTAAATGTGCCTTAAAGGGGTTGTCCAGGTTCAGAGCTGAACCTGGACATACCCTTATTTTCACCCAGGCAGCCCCCCTGAGGCTAGCATCGGAGCATCTCATGCTAGCTGCCGGGGGGTAAATGAAGGTATGTCCGGACTCAATACAGACTGGCATATATTAACATCAATAATGAATGAATGGGTTCAAGTAAAGTCAATTTAAAATCACAATGTGTGTGTCCAGTGTCGGACTGGGGTGCCTAGGGCCCACCAGTGGAATTGATTTTGGGGGCCCACCCTAGAGCTGGAGATATAACTTGTTCATTTTTCAGTCTCGCACACATGAATGTATGCATTTTAGCACACAATACAGTAACAGTATGCTAAACAGAACAGTATTGTGCACTGCACTATATCAAATAGTTTCTCTTTAAAGGGAGTCTGTCATCACAGTTTCACCTTTTTAACCCTTCCCATAGCTTTCTAGCAGCATTACAGTTGATAAAAACGTTACCTTTATAAGCAATCGTGGACTTATAAAACTGGCAAAAATCATCTTAGTAGGATGTGCAAATGAGGGCTCGCAAGTGCCCAGGGGCAGCGTCAACCTCGTAGTTGCCCAGGCAGCTCTGCCTTATCGTCGCTTCCCCCCGCCCAGTCTTTCCCTCTGCCAGCCCATCTTCTTACTTCTTCTTTCGCCGAGATCCTGCGCACTGAGTCCGTTAGCCGGCGCATGCGCATTAATTACTGTGATGCCATACCAGGAATGGAATGCGCCGGCCGATGGACTCAGTGCGCAGGATCTCGGCGAAAGAAGAAGTAAGAAGATGGGCGGGCAGAGGGAAAGGATGGGCGGGGGGAAGCGACGATAAGGCAGAGCTGCCTGGGCACCTACGAGGTTGACGCCGCCCCTGGGCACTTGCGAGCCCTCATTTGCATATCCTACTAAGATGATTTTTGCCAGTTTTATAAGTCCACGATTGCTTATAAAGGTAACGTTTTTATCAACTGTAATGCTGCTCAAAAGCTATGGGAAGGGTTAAAAAGGTGAAACTGTGATGACAGACTCCCTTTAAGCAACTCATTTAGTTGATAACTGTATCTGTTATTTACAGTAGTTTGGACAGCGGTCACACGTGGACATTCCATGACCTAGATGAACCACCCAGTCCCCCAGCCTAAACAATATCCAAAGTGAAGGAAATGTTTCCTGCATATTCAAAAGGATAAGTTTATTGAAGTGCTGGCAGTAGTGCCCCGGCCTCCTCACAGCTCACCAAGCTCAGCGCCGTACATTGTATAGCGGCTGTGCTTGGTATCGCGCTCAACCCCTTTCACTTCTATGGGGCTGAGCTGCTCCTAGGCCACTTGATCAATGAACGTGATGTCACATGGCCCAGAAAAATCACAGAGAAGGACACAGGGCTCACAGGAGCCCCGGTGCCTTGTCAAACAGCTGATCGGCAGTGGTCCCAGGTAGGGATCGACCGATTATCGGATTTACCGATATTATCGGCCGATATTCAGGATTTTCAAAGTTATCGGTATCAGCATCTAACCTTGCTGATATGCCGATAACGAATTGCGAACATGGATCGCACTGCTATCAACGCGATCAATGTTCCCTCAGCAGCACACCAGTGAGAGGCAAGAGGGGAGGAGGAGGGGAGGGGCTGTGGCCATTGCGCCACCAATGATGTTAACTCAGTTATTAATTCAAATATAGGAGGCGGGTGAATCATATAGCTGCACCTGAGGGGTTAACTGTTGCGGATCGCAGCTACCCCTCATAGAGGTCAGGTGTCGCTATATTTGAATTAATGGGCAAGTTATCTTCATTGGTGGCAGTGGCAGCTTCTGATCAGAGCCCAAGCAGTGTAATTGCGGGGCTCCGATCGGTTACCATGGCAGCCAGGATGCTACTGACGCCCTGGCTGCCATAGTCAGCTCCCTGCTGCCATGTGTACTATGCACAGGGCAGCAGGGAGAGTGTGACGTCCTATTCACCCTGATAGAGCTCTATTAGGGTGAATAGGACAAGGGATCTAGGTTCTAGCCCCTAAGGGGGAAATAGTTATTAAATTAAAAAAAACACCAAAATATTAAGTATAAATATTTAATCTTAGATATATAATGGCATCTCTTCGTTTAACAACAGATTTGTGTAGGAATTTTTTTATTTTTTTTCAAAAATGAAAATGCACAAAATATTGGTATAAATTATCGGCTATCGGCCTGAAAGTTCACAGGTTATCAGCTCTAAAAAAATCAATATCGGTCGATCCCTAGTCCCGGGTATCAGACCCCCACCAATCAGATACTGATGACCTATCCACAGTCATATGTGACTGATATCAGCCGCTCCTCTTATAACGCTCCAGCACTGATATAACCTCCAGAGACATTACATCACATGTGACTGATATCAGCCGCTCCTCTTATAACACTCTAGTACTGATATACCGTATTTTTCGCCCTATAAGATGCACCGGCCCATAAGACGCACCTAGGTTTTTGGGGAGGAAAATAAGAAAAAAAATGTTTTTAACCAAAAGGTGTGCTTTTGGTGGGTTTGGAACTAATGGTGGTCTGTGGATGGCACTATTACTGGGGATCTGTGAAGGACACTGTTATGGGGGGGGATCTGTGAAGGACACTGTTATGGGGGGGGATCTGGGGATGGCACTGTTATGGGGGGGGATCTGGGGATGGCGCACTGTTATGGGGGATCTGTGGATGACGCACTGTTAGGCCTCATGCACACGACCGTTGTTTTATTCTGTGTCCGTTGTTCCGCTTTCGTGATTTTCTGCGGACCCATTGACTTTCAATGGGTTTGTTGAAAACTCGGCTAATGCACCGTTTGTCATCCGCGTCCGTGATCCCTGGTTCCAGTCCGTCAAAAAAATATAACCTGTCCTATTTTTTCCACGGAAAACGGTTTGCGGATCCATTCAAGTCAATGGGACCGTGAAAAAACGCGGAGGCACACAAGATTGTCATCCGCGTCCGCGTCTGTTTTTTCCCTATCATTTGCATGGCAAACTTGATTTTTTTTTTTTTTAACTTTCCTTCATGTCTGGTGATCCTCCAAAAATAAATGAAGACACACGGAAACAAAAACGGAAACGGATCACGGAACAATAGAACCCCATTTTGCGGAACGGAACACAACAACGGTCGTGTGCATGAGGCCTTATGGGGGATCTGTGGATGACGCACTGTTATGGGGGGGATCTGTGGATGACGCACTGTTATGGAGGGGGATCTGTGGATGACGCACTGTTATGGGGGGGATCTGTGGATGACGCACTGTTATGGGGGTATCTGTGACGGACACTGTTATTGGGGGGTATCTGTGGATGGCACTGTTATGGAGGGGGATCTGCGGGTGGCACTGTTATGGAGGGGGATCTGCGGGTGGCACTGTTATGATGGGGGATCTGCGGGTGGCACTGTTATGGAGGGGGATCTGCAGGTGGCACTGTTATGGAGGGGGATCTGCGGGTGGCACTGTTATGGAGGGGGATCTGCGGGTGGCACTGTTATGGAGGGGGCTCTGCGGGTGGCACTGTTATGGAGGGGGCTCTGCGGGTGGCACTGTTATGGAGGGGGATCTGCGGGTGGCACTGTTATGGAGGGGGATCTGCGGGTGGCACTGTTATGGAGGGGGATCTGCGGGTGGCACTGTTATGGAGGGGGATCTGCGGGTGGCACTGTTATGGAGGGGGATCTGCGGGTGGCACTGTTATGGAGGGGGATCTGCGGGTGGCACTGTTATGGAGGGGGACCTGTGGGTGGCACTGTTATATATGTGCCATCACAGACCCCCCACCCCATAACAGTGCCATCCACAGACCCCCCCCACCCCTTAACAGTGCCATCCACAGATTTCCCCCATAAAACTGTCATCCACAGATCCCCCCCCCACCGCTCCAGTATGCAAATATAAAATGTCTGATTCAATTAAAAGTTATTACACATGCCCCCTCACTCCTAATATTACTGTACACCCTAACAGCTTCTGTACAACGCAGGCAGGCCGGGCGGCCAGCGCGTCACTCACTGACGTCACGTGCCTGCGCCGCCTGCTTGATTCATAAAGTAGGCGGCGCAGGCACGTGACATCAGGGAGTTATGCTGCCGCCCGCCCGGCTGTTAGGGTGTATGGTAATATTAAAAGTGTGTGGGGGGGGGGGGGGGGTTTGGGCATGTTTAATCACTTTTAATTGAATGAGACATTTTATATTTGAATATTGCAGCACCGGAGCGGCGGGGCCGGAGTACAGTGACCGCACCCAGTCCCTCCCCGCTCTCGTATACATCGCAGCCTGTAAAAATGTCAGCATTCACCCCATAAGACGCAGGGGCATTTTCCCATTTTTTTGGGGAAAAAAGTGCGTTTTATAGGGCGAAAAATACGGTAACCTCCAGAGACATTACATCATATGTGACTGATATCAGCCGCTCCTCTTATAACGCTCCAGCTCTGATATAACCTCCAGAGACATTACATCCTATGTGACTGATATCAGCCGCTCCTCTTATATCGCTCCAGTACTGATATAACCTCCAGAGCAGGGGCGTACATACAGGGGGCGCGGCTGGGCCCGGCACTCCAGGGGGCCCGGCCGCCTGTGGACCCCTGGCCCCGCCCTGCAGTAGTGCTGTGCCTGCCTGTATAAGGGCTGTTTCACACGAGCGAGTCGATTGCGGGAATCACGCTCCGTGTGTGAGTGTGAACCTCCGCTCTGGACATAGTGACATAAAGCGGTCAGTATGATTCTGTGGAAAAAAGGCCAAGCAGAGGCACATAGCATTATAAATCATGATAATGCCGTGCGCTCCTGCAAGTCTAGAGCGGAGGATCACACTCACACACGGAGCGCGATTCCCGCAATGGACTCGCTCGTGTGAAACAGCCTTAATCCGGGCGGCCGACCCGGGGCCCGCCACCCAGTGTTGCGTTTCTGCGCTGTAGTGCCAGGCCAGGCCAGCCCTACCCTCCTTGAGTGAGAGTTTCCCCCCCCCGATTCTCCTCCCCGTGCGGGTGTAGCGTGCCTAGTCATTTCCTGTTGGGCGGCAGCACCGGACACAACGTTTCCCTAGGCTGCGCAGGCGCACAACAACACCGAGACGCAGCAGGAAGAAGGCACCGGAGAGCGTGAAGAAGCTGGTGCCGGTTCGGAAGTGAAGATAAGATTTGTAAAAAAAAAAAAAAAAAAGGTCCTTATAATTGCTCACCACATTTATGGTCAGTGAGTTCAGAGTAGACTCAGAGTAGGGTCTGATGGGGTCTGGCTTTATAACTAGCTCTGCTATATTTCTGTAGCCTCTGACTGCCCAGTTGGGCTGAAACTACTACACCCAGCATGTTCTGGTAGTAATAGTAAATGGATATTGGTGCAATTCTGAGCTACTAGTCTATATAATACATAATATTATATTGTATTATATAGACTAGTAGCTCAGAATTGCACCAATATCCATTTACTATTACTGCCAGAACATGCTGGGTGTAGTAGTTTCAGCCCAACTGGGCAGTCAGAGGTTGCAGGCTACAGAAATATTGCAGAGTTAGGCTACTTTCACACCGGTGTTTCTGGGTCCGCCTGTGAGATCTGTTTCAGGGCTCTCACAAGCGGCCCCAAAACGGATCAGTTCAGCCCCAATGCATTCTGAATGGATAAGGATCCGCTCTGAATGCATCAGTTTGCCTCCGTTCAGCCTCCATTCCGCTCTGGAGGCAGACACCAAAACGCTGCTTGCAGCCAAACGGATCTGTTCTGAACGGATACCAGCGTTTGCATTATAGGTGCGGATCCGTCTGTGCAGATTCGTTTTGGTGTCCGCCTGACAATGCGGAGCCAAACGGATCCGTCCTGTCTTACAATGTAAGTCAATGAGGACGGATCCGTTTTCACTGACACAATATGGTGCAATTGAAAACGGATCCGTCCCCATTGACTTTCAGTGTAATGTTTGCATTATCTTTTTTTTTTTTTCGTGGTAATGCAAACGGATCCGTTCTGAACGGATACAAGCGTTTGCATTATCGGTGCTGATCCGTCTGTGCAGATACCAGACGGATCCGCACCTAACGCAGGTGTGAAAGTAGCCTAAGGCTGCATTCACACGTCTGTGGTGTGTTGCGGACCCGCAAATTGCGGGTCCGCAACACACCAGCCCGGCGCCCCCATAGAAATGCCTATTCTTGTCCGCAAGCTGCGGACAAGAATAGGACATGCTCTATCCTCTTGCGGAGCTGCGGACCCAAAATCAGGGCCGCACTCTGCAATTGCGGCTGCAGACAGCACACTGTGTGCTGTCCGCATCCATTCCGTCCCCTTAGAGAATGAATGGGTCCGCACCCATTCCGCAAAATTGCGGAAAGGATGCGGACCCATTTTGCGGACGTGTGAATGGAGCCTAACTCTGCTGCTGGTGGAGGGAGGTTGGGGGGGGGGGGGCGGCGACGGGAAGGGGGGCCCCATGGTTCAGTTTTGCACCGGGGCCCCATGGATTGTGTGCACGCCACTGCTCCAGAGACATTACATATTATGTGGGGGTGAGGGGCTGGGAAAGTGTGAAATGCCACTGATGAGAGGGAAGAGGGGGACACTGGGAGACATAACTTCTTGCCCTGTATAAAGTATAGGTGAGATAGTTGGTGGGAAAGGTCTGTGAGGGGCTGGGACAGGGACACAAGATGTGCAGGGGCAGCAGCTTCAGGACTCTCTTCCCACTTCCCTCCCACAGTAACTTACCCCAGTGCTGCTGTGTGGAGTAGTGGGACCAGTGAGAGAAGAGAACTTTATACTGGAGGGAGGCACAGTGACTCAGAGAGAGCAGCGTCTCCATTATCTCCTGCTGCCTCGGCTGAAGGAATATCACACTGCAGAGAGGAGGGGGGGAGCTGTCTGCTCATGTCGGGTCGGTGAAGTTTACTTTGGAGAAAGGGACAAGCGCTGCAGGGTATTGTGCTGTCCCTTTCACCAAAGTAAAATGATATGTGTGCCAGTGCTGCAGTCCAGCCCCTGATAATAGCCAGGCGCCTGAAACTGAAAGTATAGCAACTGCCCTGCCCCTGCTGGTGGCTCTGGCTGCAGTATAAGCAGACAGGCAAGGGGCCCACCGGGCATTTCACCGGCTTCCCGGTGAGCCAGTCCGAGCCTGTGTGTGTCTGTGCGTGTGTGAACAGTACTGTACTTTCTCCTGAATTTGTGTGTTTCCACCGCAATATACAGTAGGGAGGGACTGGTCTCTGGAACCTGTCCTAGTTATATTACACACATACTGCCATTTCTATTAAAATGCTGAAACGGGGGGCGCGGCCGCGCAGCCGAGGAGTATGGCCGCTTGATCACAGAGCTCCAGCAAAGCGTTCCAGTCTAGCAGAACCCGCTATTTGCTCTTTAATCTCGACCCTCGGTGCCTGCCGGTACCGGAACCTTCCCTGATGATGACCAGGGGAAAACGGAGCATGAAGAAGCAAGGCAAGCTAGAATTTTTCTTTGGCCAAGATCGGGACAAAAATGGCGCCGGCACACGGGACCTGCATGCAGAGCCTACCTCCAGCCCGACATCCTTCGCAAGTGCCTGCTCTCTCCGAGCCTCAGACGATGGAAGCTCGCAACGACAGAGCCCTCGAGGTTCCCCGCAGCATGCCCAGTCGGGTGAGAATGTGAATAATATAAGAGGGGACAAGACAGGGCTCAATAGTGTGTCTTCAGGCAACCCTGCGGCGCAACGGTCCCCTACTACTAGTCCGGTGAAGCAGAGGCCTAGGCTACAAGGCCCCGCGGCAGAAGAACATGATGCCTGTGAAGGCCAGGGCCTGGAAGATAACGGCACCTTGACAGAGGTGCTTCGCAAATTCCCTACGGATGATAAACCTGCATCCAGCATCTTACTAAAAGACATGCTTCTGGCCTTTAACCACTCGGTCACCACCCATTTGTCGCAGCTAATCGTGCCTATTCAAACATCTGTCACTGAACTAGACAACAGAGTTCAGCATGTTGAACAAAAGATGGGCGAATTCGCTGAGTCGCATAACAGCTTGATAGACTCTCATGATGCCCAGTCGGAGGAAATTACATACCTCCGAGCAAAGGTGGCAGACCTAGAGGACCGGTCCCGCAGAAACAATTTGAGACTGCGTGGAGTGCCGGAGACGGTCCTGGCCACGGACCTCCAGGCCTACATCAAAGGGCTGATTAAACTTCTTTTACCTGCCTGCACTGAACAAGATCTCATCATTGATCGGGCCCACAGGATCGCTAAGCCACAGCACTTACCTGGCGATATGCCACGGGATGTTTTGTCCCGCTTGTATTTCTTCCATGCTAAAGAGGACACCCTGGCGGCTGCAAGGAAAATGGACGCCTTGCCGGACCCGTACCAGCAAGTGAAGCTTTTTGCGGATCTATCTATAGCCACCCTGCAATTACGCCGTACTCTAGCTCCCATTACCCTAGCATTGAGATCTCACTCCATTCCCTACCGTTGGGGTTATCCTGTAAAATTGCTAGTTCAGAGAAATGGAGCCGTGGTGGTTATACGCTCTGTGGAGGAGGGGAAAGCTATGTTAGCCACTTGGAATATCACGGCCGCTAAGGTCCCTCCTGCGAAACAGCACCACCATGCATCTGATTTTTATGCAATGTGTTAATGTGTGCCTCCCTCTGCATCATCTGAGCGATTTTCCGTATACAGGTCTACACCTAATACGATGGTATTGACAGTAGGTTCCTTAAATGTCAGGGGCTTAAATAGTCCATTCAAGAGGCGAATGATAGTAACATAGTAACATAGTACATAAGGCCGAAAAAAGACATTTGTCCATCCAGTTCGGCCTGTTATCCTGCAAGTTGATCCAGAGGAGGCAAAAAACCCTGTGAGGTAGAAGCCAATTTTCTACACTTTAGGGGAATAAAAAATTCCTTCCCGACTCCAATCATGCAATCAGAATAACTCCCTGGATCAACGACCCCTCTCTAGTAGCTATAGCCTGTAATATTATTACACTCCAGAAATACATCCAGGTCCCTCTTGAACTCTTTTAGTGAACTCACCATCACCACCTCCTCAGGCAGAGAGTTCCATAGTCTCACTGCTCTTACTGTAAAGAATCCTCTTCTATGTTTGTGTACAAACCTTCTTTCCTCCAGACGCAGAGGATGTCCCCTCGTCACAGTCACAGTCCTGGGGATAAATAGCTGATGGGATAGATCTCTGTACTGACCCCTGATATATTTATACATATTAATTAGATCTCCCCTCAGTCGTCTTTTTTCTAAAGTGAATAACCCTAATTTTGATAATCTTTCAGGTTTCTAGTTGCCCCATTCCAGTTATTACTTTAGTTGCCCTCCTCTGAACCCTCTCCAGCTCTGCTATGTCTGCCTTGTTTACAGGAGCCCAGAACTGTACACAGTACTCCATGTGTGGTCTGACTAGCGATTTGTAAAGTGGTAGGACTATGTTCATATCACGGGAATCTATGCCCCTTCTGATGCAACCCATTATCTTGTTGGCCTTGGCAGCAGCTGCCTGACACTGGTTTTTGCTGCTTAGTTTGCTGTTTATTAAAATTCCTAGATCCTTTTCCATGTCAGTGTTACCGAGTGTTTTACCATTTAGTGGAGGGAAGCCCTTTCGATCAAATGTGATGTTTTTTGTGCACAAGAGACACATATAGTGGAGGCAGATGTTGGGAGGTTAAAGCATTCAACTTTTCCGACCTTGATTCATTCCCACGGTATAGGAAAAAAGAGGGGAGTGCTTTTAGCGATACGGAACTCAGTGGCACACACGGAGAAGATCACAGTAGTAGATTCAGGGGGACGTTATGTCATACGCATCAGGATTGAGTGTAACTACGCTGCAATGTTTTCTTTTATTATGGTGCACCACTTTGGCATCTATATAATCACCTATATGGTAGATTAATCATGTTGCATAACTACTGTGTCGGCGTCTGTTCCATCAATAGAATTTATATTTTTCTCTATATCCTATCCCTTTATAAATCTCTTCCCGGGTATGATTTATGAGGCATTCAAATATATGCCTGTGATGGGTATGCCCTGAATCGTGTGGAATGTAATAATATATCACATGACGATACATACAGGAACCAGGAAGTGATTTAGAGATGGGAGGCCGCGATTTGGAACGCTTTTGCGCTCCAGTGACCGGAAGGACAGCGCAGCACTGAGAGTGTGAGTCTGCTGTGTCAATAAACGGAACATCCGACCTGTGGAGCGCATATGCGTTCCATAGACCGGAAGGACAGCGCAGCATTAACTGTGCTGTCCAGCTCTGTGAATAACCTGAATATCCGCCCTGTGGAACGCATATGCGTTCCAGCAACAGGAAGTGACATTAACCAGGAAGTAATGCAGCTCTGTGAATATCCTGAACATCCGCCCTGTGGAACGCATATGCGTTCCAGCAACAGGAAGTGACATTAACCAGGAAGTCATGCAGACTACCAATAGGGCTATAGGGCGCCAAGTGGCAGCACTTTAAATACAGCTGCAGCATCAGTAACAAACTGCCTACCAGGGGGAACATGAACACAGGGAAGGACTCCAGCATGTAAGTTTTATACATCTTGTCACTAGGACTCCAAGGCTTTGGATTATCTAGCTCTTATTCAACATGAGCATTATTTGTGACTATGATTTTTGGATTCTAGTGTGGGTCTCAATAGGACTTCATGATAGGGGGACAACAGGAATAATCTCTTACTGGGATCTTCCCTACCATCTAAACCGTGAGTCCGCACTGATCTCTGCACCTATATATATCTAGATGATAAATGTCAAACTGACTTGGGTATATGATTATTTTCTGCCCTATAGGATGCGGAATATACTGTCTACCTCTGAAGGAGTCCGCTGCAGGCACGATCATCAAAATGTGCACGTAACTAGCCGGATATGATGCTATCAAACATATCTACTGGCCTGATTACGTTCCCCCTCAATCAATTTATGTAGAGCGACTATCTTTTTTCATATATGCGACCTGGCTTTATGCTGGTGTACATCGTGTAGCACTTCTCTATGTGACCTGGCTATATGCCAGTATCTATATAGTTGCATCTACTTTGTATAGACTATATTATTGTTTTTTCTTTTCTTGCTTTTTGCATCCAGTCGATATATATATATGTATATCCATTAGTGTTTTAGATCCTCGCCTTATCTCTTGGTAAACTAGGAATATCCCTGCTGTACCCCCATAGGGACCTGTGAGGGGTAGAAGTCTAGGTACGTGGACAGGGGGCCTCCACCATCAGGAGCTCTCCCTGGGCTGAGGTTATAGGACAGGGGTAGCTATAGGGACAAATATCCCCATACCCCAGGTTACTAAGTATACTGGATGCAATTATAGGATACACCATTCTGTTTTCATATTATTTGCGTTATAACAAGTGGACCCAAGTGGGATCCTTTTTAAGGTATACCAATAAAATTATTGTTTTAGGGGTTACTCTATATGCTGGAATTGTCGACGTTATGTCATACATGTGTGTTCTATAAATAATGTCACTTATACTCTAGTAGGGGTGTACGCCCCGAATGTACGGCCTTGGTTTCTAACCAAGCTCTTTAAAAAAGTACAGTCCCTGCGGGAGGGTAGAGTTATCATTTGTGGGGATTTTAATTTAGTCCCTGACCCGTCCCAAGACTCCTCCTCCCTCACGAGAACTTGCCCCACTGCTCTTGCACCGTCCCTACTGGCTAACTCCCTGTATGACATATGGCGCATTCATCATGCCTCTGAGAAGGATTTCTCATATTACTCACCTGCACATCAAACCTACTCCCGTATTGACCTGATTCTAGTAGACAGGGCTTCCCTAGCTGCTTCCATACGGTCCTTTATTGGGACAATTACTTGGTCGGACCACGCTCCAGTCTCCTTGGAATTGGCAGAAGAATTTGTCACCCCACCAAATCCGATATGGAGGGCTAACGAATTCATACTAGCTAATACTAAGTACCAATCTGAGGTGTCTGCTGCCTTAATGGAATATTTTAAATTCAATGCTGCCTCTGTGTCAGACCCCACCATTGTATGGACGGCTCACAAGGCGTTCATAAGGGGCATCCTACTGAAGCTGAGTCATAGGCATAAAGGGTGCCCCCTGTCACCCTTAATATTTATGCTATCCCTAGAACCACTGGCTCAAGCCATTCGACAGGCAAATGATGTGACAAGAGTACAAATTGGAGACAGACAACATTGCTTGTCTATGTATGCAGATTACATCATTCTGTCTTTAACCAACCCTCGGGTGTCCTTGAAGGCAGTGGTGGATATTATCTGTTCTTATGGGGCCCTATCATATAGCAAGATCAATGAAAGCAAATCCCAAGTCCTTCCATTGGGCATCCCAGTGGCAATTTTGTCCCAGATGAAAGGGGAGTTCTCCTTGGCAAGATTCTATGGTCCAATACCTAGTATTTAAAGTGACAGCGACCCCTCAGGAATTATACAAAGCCAACTTCCCTCCCCTCCTGCAATCGCTTCAACCAGAGCTCAATAGCATGGCCAAATCAGAACTATCTTGGTTGGGACGCATTGCAGCTTTTCGGCAACACATACTTCCAAAATTATTATATTTATTCCGAACCATCCTCCTCCCGGTGTCCTTTTTTAACCTAGCTAATAAAATGCTAATCTCCTTCATTTGGAACAAGACCAAGCTGAGAATTGCTAGAAGCATTATGTGTAGACATAAAAGCTGCGGTGGTCTAGGTATGCCCAATCTCTATGATTACTACTTAGCTTCTAGAATCAACCAGTTAAGGTAGTGGTGGTCAGGAGAGACTGGGAAACACTGGGTGCATATTGAACAATCGCAGGTCCCAGGTCGTAATTTACGCGCCCTACTTATGGTCGCGTTGCATGATTGCTATACGGGCCTTCAACCCGCATACTATGTCTCTACTTCGTTAGCCTTGTGGAAAATATACCATGAGAAAGGACAAGCTGCTCCTATATCATTGGCTCACCTAACCCCAATTGAGTCCCTCCAATATCTGGTCCCGGATTTGAATCTAAAGTTATGGAGAGATAGGGAAATTACTACTGTGACTGACCTACTGTCAGGCTTAGATTTGAAATCCTTTGAAACCATTAAGCGGGTTTTCAATATCCCCCAAAGGGAAGCTTTCTCTTACCTTAAAATAAGACACATGCTGTCGAATAACCCCTCATTCACTCTCAAAGGTCACATTCAGTTACTAATACGGTGGTCCGTGACTAGCTCTGCGCACACAGGGATTAAATCCTTATACATGTACTTAGGGGATAAAGACCTGTTTCTCAAAACAGCCCCACTCCTAGCGTGGGAAACAGACCTGAAACAAACATTTACCCCTGCGCAATGGTCAGCTGCAACAGGCTCGCTATTTCCACTCTTAAATGCTCCTCGCATTTAGAATCTTACATTAAAACAACACTTAGATGGTACTATACCCCGGTCAGGCTACATACGTTCTTCCCGAACACAAATGTGGAATGTTGGCGAGGTTGTGGATGCAAGGGGACGCTGCTTCACATACTTTGGGCATGCCCTAAGATTTCTTCTCTCTGGTCCCAAGTATTCATTAAAGTATCTGGGGTTTCTGGATATCGGATTTCTCCAGACCCAGCCCTTGCCCTGCTGTTAATAGACCTAGACAAAATTCCTCTCAAATCCAGGATTATCATTTTGCATTTATTTCTTGCCACTAAGTTAGCAATAACGAGGAATTGGAAAAGCACCATTATCCCGGATCTCCAGGAGATTATCAGGGCGGTAAATACCACAAAGTCCTATGAGCACATGTTAGCTCATCAAACTTTCCAAGTTACCCGATATGATCGGCTGTGGGAGTCCTGGGATGGTCTGTGTCCAGCAGTACAGGGTCGGGATAGACGGTTGCATTAGGGATGTTGGGGCGTGGGGTCAGATTGGTTTGGGTTGCACGTGCATGGTCTCCATTGATCCTAATTGACCTATATGTATATTAGTGGTGATGTGAAGACACGGCCCAGACTTTCGTTTTACTTTGTTTTGAATATTATGATTTTGTTAAGATATTCTGTACTCAATCGTATACTTTGTCTATGCAAAAAAAAAAATTGGAGTTTCTTGCTCAATGATATATCTAGCTGTCTGTACAATGTACTTATTATGGCATGAGCATTTACTCTGACAATAAAAATCTATTGAAAGTAAAATGCTGAAACATGTTTCACAGCATTATATAGGAAATGTTTGCCTGTGTACCATTCCGTGGATGTCGCAAAAGATTTAATCAATTATATCTATACTCTTGGTATGAATAGGTTCCCTAATTATTGCAATCAACGTCCTCAGGGACAGAGAGACAACTTTTTAATTAAACACTGTACTTTATTAGAGCCCAATTATACTGAAAAACAAAGAATTCAGACATGACTACAACTAATATCATTCAATTCCTACTGTCTGTGCCCCACTCATATATTCAATTAGTTTAGTGAGGTCTTCATTATACTAGGGAGCTCTTTTAGTTATACACTATCTGTGATTGACTATGAAGTAGAGGAGACAATCTGCACAACATAGATATTCCCCCCCCCCCCCCCCCTAACAAATGAAATTGTATTAGGAAAATTCTAAATTCAATGACAACCCATAGCAATGTACATGTGTGCAGACCTGCCATATATGTTTTCACCCCCACTACTTTTGGTGATTGAGGGTTTAGACAGAGGAGCCCAGATCGGGCTTTAACAGCTTCTGGTCCAAGCGCTGTTATAAGGACCTCATTTGTTCAGGTTCCAATTATATGATCACCATGAAAAGAGAGAAAGAAGAAACTTATGTAGGAAACTTTAACTTGATATGAACTGATCGTAATTGACAGGCTTGTATTAAGCCTCTATGACATACAGTCAGGTCCATAAATATTGGGACATCGACACAATTCTAACATTTCTGGCTCTATACACCACCACAATGGATTTGAAATGAAACGAACAAGATGTGCTTTAACTGCAGACTGTCAGCTTTAATTTGAGGGTATTTACATCCAAATCAGGTGAATGGTGTAGGAATTGCAACAGTTTGCATTTGTGCCTCCCACTTGTTATGGGACCAAAAGTAATGGGACAGAATAACAATCATAAATCAAACTTTCACTTTTTAATACTTGGTTGCAAATCCTTTGCAGTCAATTACAGCCTAAAGTCTGGAACTCACAGACATCACCAGATGCTGGGTTTCATCCCTGGTTATGCTCTACCAGGCCTCTACTGCAACTGTCTTCAGTTCCTGCTTGTTCTTGGGGCATTTTCCCTTCAGTTTTGTCTTCAGCAAGTGAAATGCATGCTCAATCGGATTCAGGTCAGGTGATTGACTTGGCCATTGCATAACATTCCACTTCTTTCCTTTAAAAAACTCTTTATTTGCTTTTGCAGTATGCTTCGGGCCATTGTCCATCTGCACTGTGAAGCGCCGTCCAATGAGTTCTGAAGCATTTGGCTGAATATGAGCAGATAATATTACCCGAAACACTTGAGAACTCATCCTACTGCTTTTGTCAGCACTCACATCATCAATAAATACAAGAGAACCAGTTCCATTGGCAGCCATACATGCCCATGCCATGACACTACCACTACCATGCTTTACTGATGAGGTGGTATGCTTAGGATCATGAGCAGTTCCTTTCCTTCTACATACTCTTCTCTTCCCATCACTCTGGTACAAGTTGATCTTGGTCTCATCTGTCCATAGGATGTTGTTCCAGAACTGTGAAGGTTTTGGCAAACTCTAATCTGGCCTTCCTGTTTTTGAGGCTCACCAATGGTTTACATCTTGTGGTGAACCCTCTGTATTCACTCTGGTGAAGTCTTCTCTTGATTGTTGACTTTGACACACATACACCTACCTCCTGCAGAGTGTTCTTGATCTGGCCGACTTTTGTGAAGGGTGTTTTCTTCACCAGCGAAAGAATTATTCGGCCATCCACCACAGTTGTTTTCCGTGGTCTTCCGCGTCTTTTGGTGTTGCTGAGCTCACCGGTGCGTTCCTTCTTTTTAAGAATGTTCCAAACAGTTGTTTTGGCCGCGTCTAATGTTTTTGCTATCTCTCTGATGTTTTTTTTTTGTTTTTTTTAGCCTAATGATGGCTTGCTTCACTGATAGTGACAGCTCTTTGGATCTCATCTTGAGAGTTGATAGCAACAGATTCCAAATACAAATAGCACACTTGAAATTAACTCTGGACCTTCTATCTGCTCATTGTAATTGGGATAATGAGGGAATAACACACACCTGGCCATGGAACAGCTGAGAAGCCAATTGTCCCATTACTTTTAGTCCCTTAACAAGTGGGAGGCACATATGCAAACTGTTGTAATTCCTCCACCGTTCACCTGATTTGGATGTAAATACCCTCACATTAAAGCTGACAGTCTGCACTTAAAGCACATCTTGTTTGTTTCATTTCAAATCTATTGTGGTGGTGTATAGAGCCAAAAATGTTAGAAATGTGTCGATGTCCCAATATTTATGGACCTGACTGTATAATTATTAGAGACGGCCTTGCTGATCGCCTGGCGGTCGTTTCGCGGCGAACTTTGCTTGTTCGCGATTCGCCGAACATGCAAACATATGGCGATATTCGCACGTGTCATATTTTTTTGCAAAGCGTCAAACTTTGACCCATGACACATCCATCAGGTGGGACAGGACAGTCAATTGAGATGTTTCAGCACATGGACACACCCCCTACCCTATAAATAAACCCGATCTGGCTGCAATTTTACATTCAGTCTTTTGCCAGTGTAGGGAGAGGTTGCTGTGTGGAGCAGGGACAGACTGTTAGAGAGTATAGAGACACCAAACGCGAACTAATAGGGCCACAAAAGTCCTTTTAAGGACTGGTATATGTGTGCTATTAATAGAAGTGACATACTGAGGGGTGTAATATACTTATAATATACTTTCTAACATAGAAAGTATATTATAGTGCATTTGTATTGTGCAGCAGTTGTGTGCGGTTCTGCTGCGATACTGCAGCTATACAGAGGGACAAACGCTATTGGAACAACTAATTGCAACTGGTGTGCTATACCAGTTGCCCCCCAAAAAATCTGATTGAGGCAGGGGTGCGATATACCTATAATATAATTTATATATAGTGCATTTGTATAGTGCAGCATTTGTGTGCGGTTCTGCTGAGATACCGCAGCTATACAGAGGGACAAACGTCATTGGAACAACTAATTGCAAATGGTGTGATATACCAGTTGCCCCCAAAAAAACTGATTAAGGGGTTCTATATACCTGCTTCCACAAATACTGTTTTTCTATAAGGACTTTGTCACAGGGTCATTTTGAAAATGACAGGCAGAGGAAGAGGCAAGCTATTCCGCAGGGGTGGTAGGGATCGGGCAGGTGCACCAGGTCAAAGCCTAAGTGGGAAGTTGGAGAAGGTGTGAGCGATTACGTCAAAGGACGCACCAGAGTTGGTTGAGTGGCTCACTCAGCCTTCCGCTTCTGCACCCTCCTCATCCTCTGTATCTGCACCCTTCTCACTCTCTGCTGTGTGCACCCCCAAAGACACCACCACCACCATAGCCCCTCTACCCGAGTCAGAGGAATTATTTCCCCATCAGTTCCCAGACCATACCGATGCGCAGCCATTCTTGGCATCGGATGAGGAAGAGGAAGTAGCAACAGCCGTCACCCAGCAGTATGACAACAGTACCCAGAACATTCCAAGGAGGGTGGTCCCTGCTGTTGCTGCCTACTCTCTAATGTCAGTGGTGGTGAAGGTGATGATGATGACGTGGCGATGGATGTCACATGGGTGCCCACAAGAGAGGAAGAGGAGGGGAGTTTAGAGGGAGAGACGGAGCAGCAGATAGGGAGGAGAAGGAGGAGAAGCAGGCAGAACTTGTAGTGCACAGGAGGAAAAAAGCAGACTGCAAATGTATCTGCAGTGAGCCATCCACCATGCACGGTCACATCTTGCGCTCCCAGGACGCTGGCATATGGCTCCTCAGTGTGGGATTTTTTAAAATTGTCAGCTGCTGATAGTAGTGTTGCCATTTGCAGCCTGTGCTGTCAACGAATAAGTCACGGTAAGCCCAACACTCACCTAGGGACGACCGCCTTAAGAAGGCACCTGGCCTCCCATCACCGAGCTGATTGGGAGCAACACCGTCAGAACCCACAAAGCCACACTCCTGGTTTTCCACGTCCTGCCTCTTCTACTTCTCCTCCACTCCACCTTCCAGCGTGCCGTCGTCGCATTCATCTGGCACAAGGCAGGCTTCCGTGGGCCAAATGTTCGAGCGTAAAAAAATTATGACGCCGGATAATCCTTTTGTCCAGCGGCTGACCGCTGGCTTGTCGGAACTGCTAGCCTGCCAACTACTGCCATAAAAATTGGTGTACTTGGAGACCTTTAGAAAATTTATGCCCATTCGCACACCGCAATGGAAGGTCCCCGGAAGGAAATATTTCTCCCAGAAGGTCATCCCAGAGATATATGGCCACGTTCAGCAGCAAGTGAATGTATCTCTGGCACAGTGTCGGTGCCAAGATACATCTGACCACAGACAAAAGGTCTAGCAAACACGAGCAGGGAAGGTACATAACTTTTACTGCCCACTGGGTGAACCTTCTGACGGCCATCAAGCATGTAACCCGTGGCACCCGGGTGGATTTGGTGTTACCACCACGGATTGCATGCAGACCTGCCTCTTCTTCTCCTCCTCCTACTCCAACCTCCATTTCCTCCTCGGCTGACTCCTCTTTTTTCACTGCTACCGGCTCTTCAGATGCACCCCCCAGCTTCCCAGAACCTATTCGACGTGCCAGGTGAGATGTTGCCATGCTGTGCTGCGGCTGTTGTGCCTAGAAGCGAAGATCCACACCAGTCCTGCACTGATTTCAGCTGTGCGGTCACAGGCCGATCAGTGGCTAACCCCGCTCAATTTGACAGTTGGTAAAGTGGTAAGCAACAACGGTGCCAATTTGCTGAGCACGCTGAAACATGGCAAAATGACACATATGCCGTGCATGGCACACGCCCTGAACTTAGTCGTGCAGCGATTCGTTGCTAAATACCCCGTGGTCCAGAATGAATTCCCTGGGAGGGTCTACTCCATCTGAGACAAGTCAGCAGGAGTCTGAAGAGGAGTCAGAGTAGAATGGTGCCTGGAGGCAAGAGGAGGAGCAAGAAGAGCAGGCTTTAAGCTTTTCTGGGATCCCTGGTGTTGTCCGTTGATGGGGGGAGGAGACCGAGGACGACATTCTCCTGGGCGATGAGCAGGAGCCAGGCCGCTCCACTGCTTCCAATTTAGTGCAAATGGGGCCTTCATTCTCCAGTGTTTGAAGAGGAACCCCCATATAAAAAGCATAAAGGGAAATTACCAGTACTGGGTGGCAACGTACTTAGACCCCTGGTACAAACACAAAATGGCGGACATGTTGCCAGCATCACAGAGGGCTGTCAGAATGCAGCATTTCCAGGCCTTGTTGCAAGAGATGCTGCATTCTGCTGTTGCGGGCGCTGGCAGAGGAATTTCCACCCACAGAGAAACTGTTGCGAGTACCAATCCTACATCTCATGCAAGAAGAGTGTGGTTTGAAGATGTGTTGGTCACTTCAGATATGAGATCATTCTTGCAGCCAACCCATCGACAGCCGCATTCCGGATCTAGCCTCAGGGAACGCCTAGACTGATAGATGTCCAACTACATCAGGTTAACGGCCGATGTGGACGCTCTGAGAAGCGAGGAACCCCTGGACTACTGGGTGTGCAGGCTTGACCTGTGGCCAGAGCTAGCATAATTTTCCATGCAACTCATTACTTGCCCCTCGTCAAGTGTCTTGTCCGAAAGGACGTTCAGCGCAGCAGGGGGAATCGTGACCGATAAGCGCACTCGCCTAGTTCACGAGAGTGTGGACTACCTCACATTTCTAAAAATGAATGAGGTATGGATCTTGGAGGAATTCAATATCTGTGACGACCACGTTTAATTGAATTTCCTCATGATAGCTCACAAATTTCCGCCACCACCCAGAACAAATAATGGTCCCTGTCTTATGTAAATACAGCAGCATAAAAGGCCTTTGCTGTCCGGTGAATGCCTAATGTTTGGGACCTTGGAAGAATTCAACACCTGAATTGTTATCGAATTTCAACTTTTTCGCTTTCTGATATTGCTCGACTATCTTTCTGCGCAACATTGTGGGAATTGGTGATCCTCTACCCATCTTGGCTTCTGAGAGACACTGCCACTCTGAGAAGCTCTTTTTATACCCAATCATGTTGCCAATTGACCTAATTAGTGTTAATTGGTCTTCCAGCTCTTCGTTATGCTCGAATTTACTTTTTCCAGCCTCTTATTGCTACTTGTCCCAACTTTTTGGGGATTTGTTGACACCGTGAAAATTGGAATCAACGTATTTTTCATTTAAAATGATACATTTACTCGGATTAAACGTTTGATCTGTCATCTAAGTTCTATTACAAATAAAATATTGACATTTGCCATCTCCACATCATTGCATTCAGTTTTTATTCACAATTTGTTTAGTGTCCCAACTTTTTTGGAATCCGGTTTGTATATGTTTTGTCTGTATTGTCTGTCCTCTCCTTGGTGTTTTCCTTTAGTGTTAGTGGTGCAGACTAGTGTTCCCACCGCCCTATTCACTACGTAGGGCTCATCTCAGGGAAAGCCAGGGTTTAGGCACGTGATCGGCGTACGGGTGAGGAATCCGTCTAGGGACGGCAGGGCAGTCAGGTGCCAGCCTCAAGGTGAGTTAGGGGTCACCACCTTTCCCTCTCCCTTGGACAGGGCCTTCCCATTTCCCTCCCTTTGCGTCACGTATGTGATCGGCACGCCGGTCATGATATTATATCTGGCCCTTATTTTGTGTAGGTAGAAAGAAAAAAAAAAAAAACTACTTTTTCTTTCTGCCTATTTAGAATCCAGTATGGATCCTATTGCTGCTTTGACAAAGCAACTTCAAGGCCTGTCTTTGGAGGTGGCAGGATTGAAGGCGTCGGTTCTCCAGCAACAGCAGCAATTGCATCAGACCGCAAGCCCAGCGGTTGCTATGGGTAACCAGGTTGCTGCGGAACCCAAGGTTGTTCTTCCTGACAGATTTTCTGGGGGAAGGGACAAATTTGTGATGTTCCGTGAGGCCTGTAAGTTATATTTTAGGCTGCCCCCTTACTCCTCTGGTAATGAAGAACAGCGGGTGGGGATTGTTACTTCCCTGCTTCAGGGGGACCCGTAATCCTGGGCGTTCTCTTTACCCACTGATTCCCAGGCTCTCCGGTCAGTGGATGAATTTTTTGGGGCCTTGGGTCTCATATATGATGACCCTGACCGAGTCGCCCTGGCTGAGTCGAAATTACGGAGACACCTACAGGGAGAGCGGCCAGCCCCTGCAGCAGGGGGAATCGTGACCGATAAGCGCACTCGCCTAGTTCACGAGAGTGTGGACTACCTCACATTTCTAAAAATGAATGAGGTATGGATCTTGGAGGAATTCAATATCTGTGACGACCACGTTTAATTGAATTTCCTCATGATAGCTCACAAATTTCCGCCACCACCCAGAACAAATAATGGTCCCTGTCTTATGTAAATACAGCAGCATAAAAGGCCTTTGCTGTCCGGTGAATGCCTAATGTTTGGGACCTTGGAAGAATTCAACACCTGAATTGTTATCGAATTTCAACTATTATGATTTGTTTTTTTTTCAAGAGGGGAGATTTCGTTAGCAATGTTTTTAATACAATTTTATATTTTTTGTTCTTTTAAACATATTTATTTGACATCTATTTGTACTGGCCTGCAGTAAAATTGATATCTAATGACCGTCTAATATACCTCCAGCCACATAATTACTTGTTCTCTTCTGTCCGGTGAATGCCTAATGTTTGGGGCCTGTACTACACTGGCCTGCTGTAAAATTGATATTGAATGGCTGTATAATATACCTCCAGCCACATAATCACATGATCATTTATGTACGGTGAATGCATAATTTTTGGGGCCTGTAATCTAACTGGCAAACAGTAAAATTGTTATTCAGTGACCGCCTAATTTACCTCCAGCCACATTATCAATTGTGCTTTTCTGTACGGTGAATTAATAATTTTTGGGGCCTGTAGTCCACTGGCCTGCTGTAAAATTGATATCCATTGACCATTTAATATACCTCTGGCCACATAATCACTTGATCTTTTATGTACGGTGAATGTAAAATTTTTGGGGCCTGTATTATAGCTGGCCAACCTTAAAATTGTTATACGGTGACCGCCTAATGTACCTCCAGCCACGTTATCAATTGTTCTTTTCTGTCCAGTGAATGCCTAATGTTTGGGGCCTGTACTACACTGGTCTGCAGTAAAATTGATATTTAATGACCTTCTAATATACCTCCAGCCACATAATTACTTGTTCTTTTCTGTCCGGTGAATGCCTAATGTTTGGGACCTCGGAGGAATTCAACACCTGTTGATGACGACCACGTGTTATCGAATTTCAACTATTATCATTTGAGTTTTTTTCAAGAGGGGGGATTTCGCCATGTTTTTAATCCAATTTTAAAGTTTTTGTTCTTTTAAACATATGTATTTGACATCTACTTGTACTGGCCTGCAGTAAAATTGATATCCAATGACTGTCTAATATACCTCCAGCCACATAATCATATGATATTTTCTGTCAGGTGAATGCCTAATTTTTGGGGTCTGTACTCCAGTGGCCTAAAATAAAAATTTTCTAGCCTCCAGTTGGCCACATTTTTGACAGTTTCCCTTTAAGAAGCATAAAAATGGCCCCTGAATAAAATACACATTTTTTGTGGGAATTTTTGCCATTGATCGCCCTCTGGTATGTCACTGTCCATGTTGTGGGATGATTTGTGCACTTCTTGTAAGTATTCGGTGGTTGCAACAATGACCGGAGGATTTTTCAGGTTTGCCTGCCATTAAAGTGAATGGGGTCTGCCGCGATTATATTATTTAATATGGATAAGAGGTTTAAATAATATTATTTAAACCTCTTGGTACACAAAAAAATAAAATAATAAAATAACAATAGAATTGCCCCCCCCCCAAGAAAAAAATAACAATCAATACCATGATACCAGTGAAAATTACATCTTGTCCTGCATAAAACAAGCCTTCATATAGGAAAAAAAAGAAGAAATTATGGCTGATGAATTTTTAGAAATTCTATTCTAGTTTGTTTCATCATTTTTTAAAAACTTCTGGTCAAACATTGATTGCATGGAATTGTTTCAATCACTCTATTAATAAGTGATATCTATCCCAAAATGGTGTTACTAAAAAAAGGCGTTTGATTAATCATTTTTGAAAAACTTCTGGTCAAATATTGATTGTATGGAATTGTTTCACTCACTCTATTAATAAGTGATATATATCCCAAAATGGTGTTACTAAAAAAATAAAACACACACTGTAAAATAAAACACATCCCGCAAAAATACCAAACAGCCTTATTGGTGGCAAATATAAAGTTAGAGCAAAAATAGTAAATACAGATTAATAATTCAGTTGTAAAATAGGAAAATGATGTCAAATTTTTTGAAGTTCTGTTTCTAAAGAACCCACATTTTGTGTGATTTGATTCGTGAGCACTTTTGTTTCAGGTAGTAAAACACAAAAGGCTATGCCTATTTGGTATCATTGTACTAGTACTGACCCATTACAATAAATAATGCATAATACATTGCACACAATTTAAAACACAAAAACCTATTACCTCAAAAGTATAAAGTCTTTGTTTCAAATCTTCCCTCCTTCTCCACTTTTTAAAATAACCCCAAAGAGTTTAGACACATTCAATAATTCAAATCATAAATTTGGTGCAAAGTGCAAACTAAACCTAGCAATATCTCTGCCACCAAAATTCTCCATCTTAAAAACATGTATTAATCCCCCTATCCCCTCCTTATTAGGTTTTAGGTGTAATTGTCAGGTTGTATTTCTGTGTATTATTTTTGTAGTGTTTTCCTTCCAGAAATTGTGTAATGCTGTTAAAACCTTAGTAAAAACACTAGCTTTTGTTGGAAACCACTGAATGTTTACCATTAACTCTTTTTGCTCCTATTTTGTCAATTGTAATGTTCCAGAGAACCCTTTCACGCTGAAAGATGAGGTTAATTATGAAGACTATATTTAGCTTAATGGGGTATAATGTATGTGAGGCGTCTACATGTACATAAAAGGATGTTTGAATTTCAGTCCTAAAGAACAGTTTTGAATTTACAAATTGAAAAAGATAATCTACCAAAAAACAATGACTGCAATTTCAAGTTGATCTAGAAATCTGTGTACAGTAAATGCACAGTTTATGCAACTCTGCCATTAAAGACACACCCAATTACACAATGATAACATGTATTCATTTATCTTGGCTTTATGAATAGTAAGGCAGTTGCCTATGCTTTGCCTAGTAGACCCAGCCTGGGACTGGATCTCCTTGGACCCTGTAGAATGAGTCATGAAAAAAAAAAAAAAACTTGTTTAACCCCTTCGCGACACATGACGTAATAGGACGTCATGGCGGCAGCTGACTTGCCGCATTTTAACGTACTATTACGTCATGGTGATCGGGCAGGCACTGGAGTGGTGCGCGCACGATCACTATAGGGGCCCGGCAGTCCCTGATAGCCGGGCCCCTTCTGTATCCACTTGCATCGCTGTAAAAGCCGACGTCGGCAGATTAACCCTTTCTATGCAGTGGTCAGCGCTGACCGCGGCATAGAAGGTACACGCGGCAGGTGAGGGAGCCCATCGGGTTCCCACGCTGCTCTGGTGGGGACCCGATGGGTGAGAAGACAGCCGATGCCTTGCAGGGGCCAAGGAGATCCAGTCCCAGGCTGGGTCTCTTAGGCAACCTGTTAGTGTATTACTCAGTGTAAAACAGGCAATGTATTCAATGTATTACAATACAGATGTATTGTAATGCATTGCAGAGGGGATCAGACCCCAGCAGTTGAAATCCCATTGTGGGACAGAAATAAAGTTTAAAAAAATAAATAAAGTTTCAAGTAAAAAAAGAAAAAAATGCTCCTTTACCCTGATTTTACAATAAAAAATAAAAATAAAAAACACACATATTAGGTATCGCCACGCCCGTAACGACGGCTTTATAAATATATTACATTATCCACCCTGTATGATAAACACCGTAAAAAAAAAAAAATTTTTTGTCACCTTACATCACAAACAGTGCAATATCAAGCGATCAAAAAGGCATTTGCCCCCAAAATGGTAGCAATAAAACTGTCAACTTATGCCACAAAAAATGAGCCCCTACATAAAACAATCGCCCAAAAAAAAAACTATAGCTCTCAGAATATGGAGACACTGAAACAACATTATTTTTGTTTCAAAAATGCTATTATTGTGGTTAAGTCAAATAAATTAAAAAAGTTCACATATTAGGAATCGTCGTGTCTGTAACAACTAGCTCTATAAAAATGTCACAAATAAATAAATACTGTGTTAAAAAAGCCATTTTTTGTCACCTTACATCACAAACAGTGCAACACCAAGTGATCAAAAAAGTAAATGCCCCCCAAAATAGTACAAATCAAACCGTCACCTCATCCCACAAAAAATTAGACTCTTAAACTATGGAGACACTAAAATATTATTATTATTTGTTTAAAAAATGATATTATTGTGTTAAAGTGAAATAAAATAAAAAAGTAGACATATTAGGTATCGCCGCGTCCATAACAACCATCTCTATAAAAATATCACATTACCTAAACCTTCAGGTGAACACCATAAAAAACATAAACACCGTAAAAAACTGCACCAAAAAAGCTATTTTTTGTCACCTAACATCACAAACACCAAGATATCAAAATCTGCCTTCCAACAACCATATGGCGCTCTTTTCCTTCTGCGCCCTGCCATGTGCCCTTACATCAGTTTACGACCACATATGGGGTGTTTCTGTAAACCACAGAATTAGGGTAATAAATATTTAGTTTTGTTTGACTGTTAACCGTTGATGTGAACAAAAAAAATTGATTGAAATTGAAAATCTGCCCAAAAATGTGAAATTTTGAAATGTCACAAAGTTTGTAAAATCAGTTTTGAATAACTTGAGGGCGTAGTTTCTACAATGGGGTCATTTATGAGGGGTTTCTACTATGTAAACCCTATAAAGTGACTTCAAACCTGAACTGGTCCTTAAAAAGTGGGTCTTCTTAAAAATTTTAAGAACTGCTTCTAAAATTCTAAGCCTTCTAACACCCTAAAAAAATAAATAAATGACATTTACAAAATGATGCAAACATAAAGAAGACATATGGGGAATGTTAAGTAATACATATTTTATGAGGTATCACTCTCTGTTTTAACCCCTTAGGGACCCATGACTTACCGGTACGGCATGGTTCCCGAGTCCTTAAGGACTCATGACGTATCGGTACGTCATGGGTTTAAAACTACATTGCGGCACGGCGGGGGTTAATCGGAACAGGATGTCCGCTGAAATCATTCAGAGGGCATCCTGTCACAACGCCGGGGGGTCATATGACCCCCCCGTATCGACGATCGCAGCAAACCGCAGGTCAATTCAGACCTGCGGTTTGCTGCGTTTCCGGTCCATTCGGGTCTCCGGTGACCCGATGATCCGGAAAAGGACGGTGATCGGTGATCACAGTCCGAGCATTTTGGGGGCGGCGGTGCTGGCCTTGGTGCTGATTGGTGCTGTCCTTGGTGCTGGAGAGAGGCGGAAGATTCAAACTCCCGGCGCTCCTCTCTCCTCTCCTCTTCCTGCTGCTGCACCAGCACCGTCCAGCACCATCCTCACCAGCTCCTGCGATCCCTCCATCGGCACCCATCACCCTCCAGGTAGGTTAGGGTCAGTGAGGGAGAGGCACGATTAGGCAGGGATAGAAGGGAGAGTTAGTTAGGAAAAAAAAAACTTTAACTGATTTATTGTTTTTGGTGGTCTCTGGTGGTTGGGGTCCACAGCACTTAGCTGTGAGACCCCAGACCCACCCAGGAGTGCTGCCACTTGCCCCCCCAGCCCCCCCCCACCACCACCACCTCTTTTTTTTTGCGTGCGCTGACTGTGGCCGGCACTCTTAGCGTCCGGCCACTGTTAGCGCATCGCCCGCCCCACCGCTAATCAGCGTTTTTTTTCTAACACTTGTCCATATTATTTTTTTACTTTTTAGTACATGAACACCCGTGCCCCACACACACGCACATACAATAAAGTTTCACATGCACGCACATACACATACCCATGGCCCGCCGGATATTCTCGGTGGAGGAGGCATACGCCCAACTTGCCTCCGACTCCGAGAGCCCCAGTGAGGATGAGGATGACCCCACGTTCCTCTTGTCATCCGCATCCTCCTCATCATCATCTGATGACGAAGTCCCCCAAGGCGGCGGAGACACCACCAGGCAGAGCCAAGGGCCCCACATGCTAGAGACCCTGTGGCCCACACCACTACGAGCCGCGCTGGGGCTCGTACTGGTTTCCCGGCCCACCAAATAAGCCCACCGTAGCCTCCAACCGGTGA